>NC_070611.1:39086068-39410614 GCF_027172205.1 Podarcis raffonei | reverse complement strand
GCCACTGCTTCCCCCTTCGGGGGGGCTAGCTGCAACTGACCTCCCTTCCGTTCCCCCACTCTCCGATGCAGGCGTGGTCAGCCCTGACTCCCTCTCTGGAGGAGACGCTGGCCCTGACACATGTGACTCCTCCCCCCCACTATGCTCTGGTGGGGAAACTGGTCCCGATCCTCCACTGCTGCTTTGGGGTTCCCCTCTGGCTCCTTGTTTCTGGTGCGTCCCCCCTGGGACCCCCCTTGCCCTGACCATCGGCGCCCCCTTCTGGGAATCTTCTGATTCGCTGGAGAAGCTCATGGAATCTCTCGGGCCACTGTCATACTCCCCTACGCTGCCCTCAGATTCTTCCCCTTCGCTCTCCCAATCCTCTCTCCCCAGTGCTCCTGCTCCTGATTCCCTGACACCGTGCGTTGCTCTGGTTCGCCAGAAGCGGCTTAGTCATGCTGGCCACATGACCCGGAAGCTGTACGCCAGCTCCCTCGGCCAATAAAGCGAGATGAGGGCCGCAACCCCAGAGTCGGCCACGACTGGACCTAATGGTCAGGGGCCCCTTTACCCTTTTTATATTCCACTTGCCACTTCCCAATTGGTCCTGATACATATTCTCAGTTGAAAACAGGGCAAGGAAATCTGCATACTGTTAGGGAAAGGTTACATTTTCCTGTGATTTAAAAATAAATACAACACTTTTCTTCCTGGAGGAGCAATTTTCTTTGGGACTACAGAACAAAGGGGAATAGTTACACCCTTCCGCCATGTACCATGATATGAATCCAGCTGCCAACCTGGGGCTTTCCAGATGTTTTGGACTACAAGTCTCATGAGTCCAAATGTAGTCCAAAACATCTCGAAGGCAGTTGGTTGGCAAAGACTGCTTTAAAACAAACAAAAAAACCCCCCACATTAAATTTGATCACAGATTTAACATCGTGTTTAATCTGGCCCTTATTCTGCTCCTTTTTCAACAGCCCAAAGGTCTTTCCTATTCACATATTCCTCCTGTTGCTCTCATTGTTTTTGAAATATGCCCTCTGGCTCTAGAATGCACCATTAGGCCTGCCCATTTTATCCTTTGGCCACAGCAGATGCAATCCTTGTGTCACAATCTTTGGCTTCTAAATAAATTCAACAGCCTCACTGATGAAGACTCCATTAATAATACTAAGCTAAAAGTTTCCTGCTATTCGTGCATCTTGGTGTTCTGCTTCTGCGAGACATCTAGAAGGTTATACAGTACTTCTGGTCTCCAAAGGTCCCTGGAGATAATGCTACAGTTCCTCTTTTGAGGCACATACAGTATTGTAGTACCAGTACCTGAAAAGTTTGGTTACTTGCTTCAGCTTTTCAAACAGCTTGTCCAATAAATATGAAGCTTATGACCAGCATTGTTTTTCTTTTTAAAGAAGCTTGGACGGTGTGAGCCAAGTCTGACATGAATTTCCCAACTAACGTTACTATTGAAAGTGCTTTGGTCAACTTACATTCAAACCATAAACATACGTAAAACAAAAATGAAAACTGCTTATCTTTTGGAGGGAACATATTTGAGATAGATGGAATTCTGACAGCGTCTATCAGTACATCTTTTCAGTCAGCTTTTCCCCTAAATATGTAATTTCCTGCATTCTACATTTGCATTTCTGATTATTCAGCGATAGACCTGCTGCGCTGGTCATTCCAGAGCTGTTTGTAGCCTTTGGTCATGTTCCTCCAATATTTTTACCCAAATAAAAACTGCACCAATATAAACCTTAATGTCTTCAAAAATCTGCTGCTCTTTCCAGTGAAAGATACTTATTAACAGTGCCTTTTTTCTAAAAAATATGTTTAGGGGTAGTCTCATTTTGACTCAAGAAAATCACCATTTTATGGTTCAAATCGGGGGAAATAAATACAGTAAATGGACAAAAGTACAAAGTACAAAACATTTAGGGGTATGCATACCCCTGTGTACCCCCAGAAAGAAAGCACTGTTTTTTAAAACAGTGAGAAGAACGGTAAGAATTACTCAAATGTGAATAAGGTAGAGAAGATCAAATGCATGGCACTGGTGGTGTCACCAGAAACAAAATAGCAGCAGAGTCCTCAAGTAAGGAGGTGAGACATTCTAGTGATATGGTTCATCCTCCACTAATGCTACAGCAAACATTGAAACCACACACTCCTAAAAAAGAAACGAGAGTAGCTTAAAGGACCACCCACATCCCTGAAAATCACACTTTGGTTCTAGCTTCAAACAAGCTCCCCAAATAGTTGATGATTTTCACAATAGTATTAAAGATGGATGAATAACTTGGAAAACACAGGTTACAAAATGATGATGGCTCTGTGTGGATTCTCCTCTTCCAAATAAAATGCTGATGACTGAGGCATGGTGATTACACACTTAACCTCCACCCTATTGTTGGAATCAACTTCTGAATGCTGATGTTAATCAGAAAGACAATCTGCAGATGTAATGTCTCCCAATGAGAGTATTAAAAGTTCACACAAGTGCTCATCTACTGGAATTTGCAGCAATCAAGTAGATAGATCTGGTGCCAAGAAGTATTTATCAGTGGCCATCATTGCCAACAATGTGGGCTAGGGAAAATGTTACAATTTCAATATGTTTGTTCCATTGGAACTAAATACAGTACTTTATGGGGAGGGAGATGTGGACAATATTTTTCATCCCAAAGGCTGCATTTCTAGCTCTGGGGAACCCTCTGGGGTCCACGTACCAGTACTGAGACAGTCTAGGGACAAAAGTGGGTGAAGCAATGAATGTAAATTCTACTTTGTACATTAGTCCAGTTTCTGTGCACGTCCATAATATTCCCCTCTACCCTTCACCCAGGCCAGCAGAAGGATTTATCAGAGTTCAAGGACACAATCCAGCTAGAATAAACATTCAAGGAGAGACTGAAGCAAGGGAAGTGAGGGGTGTGCCTCCTGAGGACTAGGCATGAAGACGTGGAGGTCACAGCCCTTGGCCCTGAAGTTACCCATCCCTGTTTAAGAGCTCTTGTTTTATCAGGTCACTTCTTTCCTGGAATCAACAGTCGTAGCCTTGTTGCATCCCAGTTGAAATCTGCTAAACTAGTAAACCAGAAACTTCAGATTAGACAGGCCATATTACAGTGTGCCACAAAATAGCTTAGCATTCTCCTAGCTCTGCTGGGTAGTATCAAGTCAGCCAGAACCTGTTTTGTATTGTCCTTTCGAAGCTGACACATTTTGCTTTCCCAGTCGCCCTTCCTCTCTGTTTGCATGGAAGCCGGTCAGCAGGAGGCCCCAGGCAGCTGCCTCGGCTGCTCCTTTCTCCGCCTCTCTTGGATGTGAAGGCATGCGGTTTGACTTCCAACTCAATTAATTAGCGAGTGGGCCATGATGGAGAGCTATGGAAGCATTGCATTAAGATGGCTTTGGCACACACATTGGCTGAGGGGGTTTCTATTCTTTTGTTTCCTGCTAATTGAAAAGGCTTGGAAGAGAGCTATATTCATCGTGGCCTCCTGCATTTCTTCACCGATTTTCATTTGCTCACCTCTTTCCTCCATATTGTCCCATTCTGAAATTAGCCTTTGGATATACTAAGCCTTGAGGCCTGGCACAAACTATTCCAAAATTAGCACTTTTCTAAATTAGATCCTAGCAGCCACTTTGGAAATAGTACATCTTGGAATTGGCAGTCCAAGCACTCCTTGGAACCAGTACACTTAGAACTACTGACTATACAGTAGCTAATTGGCCTCCTAAATCCCCAGCATAAATGCTCTGATCATACAAATGTGCTAACTAATTCCAATGAAGCTCATCAGTTCTCAGTGCATCTGTAAATCAAATTGCCTGCTTGGATTTACTGTAAAGAGATTGATTTTACTGAATCCACAAAAGATGTGTTGCCTTTTTATATGACACTCACAAACTTTCCTTCTCTCTGTTTGCATAAATTAGGGCTCAAAGTTTGACTTGATTATTCAATATGATTAAAAGACTATGTTGCTTATCTGAAATGTATGCTGGTTAACTGGACAAATGATTAGCCTTGTGGAACAGATTCTTGTCATACCACCAAAAAGGAAGAAAAAGAAACCTTGCTTGAGCCCTTAAATGTATCTCAGCCATAACAGGAACCACACCATAAGGTGTTTCCATCGACAGACATTTTCAACAAGCTGTGATTTTTTTTTATTCAATCCAAATTGGCATGCTAGTCTGGTTAAAATAATGTCTTAAGAATACTAGCTGATGGGAAGAATGGTCTCCATAGTCATACCTGCGTTATCTATCTCAAGGCATTTCCACACTCTCTAAAATAAAATTGAATTCCATGGCTCTCTTCTTGCACTAGCTAAACTCTACAATTAACAGTGAGTTGCACATAAAATGAACTCTCTCTCTCTCTCTCTCTCTCTCTCTCTCTCTGTGTGTGTGTGTGTGTGCAAAACCAGGCAGTGATGGGGAAAGCTGACTAATTTTAAAAGCGGCAACTTTGGGCAGCAAAATTTCACTGCAAATTCTTCCTCTGCAACCCATCTTGAATTCTAGCCAGAGATGCAAAGAATCTTCCTTTGCAGCCACAGCTTGAACCATGCCTGTAAAGGAAGATGGATTCTTGGCAGCCCCAGCTTGAGGTCATGGTGGGCTGCAAAACAAAAAACCTTCTTTTTTGTGCAAGCCACGGTTGCAAAGGAATGAAGTTCTATCAGCTGAGTCCATGGTGACATCAGATGATTGGCAAGTGGGTACCCCTGCCCACCTGCCAAGGCAGCCCATGGCGGAGGAGGGGGAGAAGAAGTCTAGGAGCTGTCCCACTGGCTGTATCCATCTCTTCACCCTGACATAAGCCAACCCAAACCATTGTGCCTTTTTGCTCAGAGGAAAGGACCAGGGCTGTTTGAGGGTTAGTGAAGAACAGCAGTATTGGGAGCAAAGTTAACCCTTGCCAGGAGAATCAGCAAAGGAAAGAGGAGAGTGATGTGAGCTCTAGTCATTGATATTTGTGTTTCTGCTGGGGATGGGCACCTCCCTTTTCTGGAGGCTAATACAGGAAACAAGAGGCTGGGTTTTGTGTTGCATTTATGAAGGAGGGGATGTACGAATCTGTGCTGCTCTGGGCAAAAGGTGAGAACTGAACCCCCAAGCAGGGGGGAGAGGCCAATAAGGAAGGTAATACATTCAAGATTAGAGTAGTGTTCACTATCACTTTCATACTTTCTTTTATGCCACATTCAGCTGGAGGCATCTTGAGCACTTCAGGAAGAGGGAATACACAGGTACAGGAGGTCATTTTATGACGTCTGCAGGTGGCATACTAAAACATTATACGCACAGTATGTCATACAGCATTCCTTCTTAAATATCACAAAGAAAATCAGCTAGCTCCACCTTAAAGCAGTGCTTATATCTATCACACCCTCTTGCTTGTTGAAGTTACACTCTCTCATGCTCATTTTCCCCTTCTTCATTTTGATCTGTTGCACAGCTCAGTTTCAGTCCATTTCACTATTGACCTCAAAACTTATTAAAGTGTCTCTACACACATATATCTTTTCATTCATTTTTCTTCATAACCTGGAAAGGGGGGGAAATAGACACCCTCAGCCAGCACCTGTAACCCAGATGTTCTCAAGGGATTCCTCCATTAAATTGGACATTTGAGAGTAATTTTTAGCTTAACGAGGCACAAAGTTCACAGAAAGTTTGCTTTGAGAATATTTAACTCTTCATTCAAGCCCAATTGTGGTGTTTGTGTGTGTGTTAATTCACAGAACTCAATTAAGCCTTAATTTAGAGTGGCTCTCTCTTGTCCTATGCAGAGGAGAGTCCCCTATTCGAAGGGTCCTCTGGTCCTGATAAAAAACCATAAGAAGAAAGGGCAGGTGGGCCTTGAAGCTGCCCACCAACAGCTAAAACCTGGAAAGCAGATTGAAAACAGGTATGTGGCTCACTATGTCAAAATTGTCTTATCTGATATGGTGTATTTCTATTTATATTGTAGTGACTGTTTTTAATTTGTGAAACTATATTATATACAGTATTTCAAATTTAACCCTGGTGGGTTTTAGGTGTCTGGGAAAGACATTTTTTATTTGTGCAGGCATTTGGTTCACTTGACTGTAGGAGATATTTTGTCATCCTCGTGCTACTGTAATCCATTGTTGTAGTAGTTTGATTTTTTCAGATTGCTTATTTGGTCATGTTATAAGGTTACCAGATTTTTTTTCAATGAATCCAGGGACACTTTTCAACTTTCTACTAAATAGATGGATTTTGTCAGCGGACTGATTTGTAAATCTGGGGACTGTCCCTGGGAAACGGGGACATCTGGTAACCTTATCATGTCACACACACACACACACACTGTAACCCACCCTGGGATTGATGTTACATACCTTCCAACATTTCTTTGGAGACAATTGGGACATCCTATTCAATAATAATAATAATAATAATAATAATAATAATAATAATAATAATAATAAAAATAAATAAATAAATAAAATCAAACAAATGTTATTATTTATACCCCATCTATCTGACTGGGTTGCTCCAGCTACTCTTGGCAGCTTACAACATATATAAAAACATAATAAAACACCAGTCATTAAAAACTTCCCTATACAGGGCTGCCTTTAGATGTCTTCTAAAGGCTGTATAGTTACTTATCTCCTTGCCTCAGGGGCCACATAACAATAGGTTGTAAATTACATACCTCAATAAACAGAACTACAATGAACACATGCAAATATGATATATAGCTATGTCTTTTATTGCTATGTGCAGGAGTGCCCACTCCCAATAAAGTCCCTCCTTTCTGTCTGTTGCTGTGGTAAAAGAGCAGAGAGCTTCTCTGTGGAGCTTGCACAGTCAGTCTTGAATCCAAAGAGCTCCTCCTCTTTTACCTCCAACCAGACTAATGCTGGCTTGGCAATCAAAAGAGGAGTGGAACATGAATTCATGTCTCCTCTGTCCTAGTCAGTAAACTAATCCAGAAGGAGGCAGCTAGACTGGTGACTAGGGGCAGCTGCCGACACCACATAACACTGGTCTTGAAAGACCTACATTGGCTTCCAGTACGTTTCTGAGCACAATTCAAAGTGCTGGTGTTGACCTTTAAAGCCCTATACGGCCTCGGCCCAGTATACCTGAAGGAGCGTCTTCACCCCCATCGTTCTGCCCGGATGCTGAGGTCCAGCGCCGAGGGCCTTCTGGCGGTTCCCTCACTGTGAGAAGCAAAGCTACAGGGAACCAGGCAGAGGGCCTTCTCGGTAGTGGCGCCCGCCTTGTGGAATGCCCTCCCACCAGATGTCAAAGAGATAAACAGCTACCTGACATTTAGAAGACACCTGAAGGCAGCCCTATTCAGGGAAATTTTTAATGTGTGACATTTTAATGTATTTTTAATCTTTGTTGGAAGCCACCCAGAGTGGCTGGGGAACAAATAAATAATAATAATAATAATAATAATAATAATAATAATAATAATAATTTGTAGTCTGCAGAGATCCATGGTAAAAGGGGATTCAAACCACTGTGTGTAGGACTTTCTGGTAACTTCCAGTGCTGACATGGACATGGAAACACACACAGTGGAAGAGAGTCTATTGTTGCCATGCCACTGGTTGCATGCTGTGCATGGGATGGGGTGGAAAGATGTTCGGAGGCCATGCCTCTGTTACTCTGAGTGGGGGGGAGGGCTCCTTCTTTGCCCCTTTTGTCCTCACTGCAGCTCATGCTTGTTGGCAGCCTATGGTGTTGCGAGGGACACCAGAGGCACGGCTGGAGTGTGCGTATTCCATTCTGTGGTTGGGCTTCTTCTCTGCAACACTTTCCCCATTCCCACTTCTGTGCAGTGAATGTATAAAGGGAGGTGCGTATCAGATCGCTATAAGTGTCCCCTTCCCACTTCAGGAGTATAGAGTTGGTCTGCCCAGGCAGGCTTTAAATTCATCTTCTTTTGAAATCAACAGGACTTGAAAGTTCTCATCTTTGGTTGCATCATAACTTAAAGTGTGTAGCATTGCATTCCAAAATAAATAAGTAGCTGAACTAATAGTTGTACTTAATTTAGAAAGGAGATGCCTTGCTTTATTTGTAGCCAGCAAGTGAGTTATATTGCAGGTTTGGCTGTACTTTGAGACAGTCTACCACTGAAAAGGAGTTTTTTTTTTTTAAGAAAAACATTATTTTTTTCATCTATTATTCACTTCCCCAGAGGCATCCTGAAGCAATTTGCAATATAATAACACATAGAAAACAGTTACATATATAAAGCAGTTAAAACAATTGCATATATAGTATTTTTTTTAAAAAAAGTAAATACATAATACATTTTAATAAAATAAAAATAAAAAACCCAAACAAATAGATGTTAATAAGAAGCTGAAGCACTTAAGGTTTTTTCCTGGAGAACTGGAAATACAGTTTGGGAAAAAATAATAAACGATTCTAAATAAATAAAGTTTGATGTGAAAACAGACTGGTGAAGGGCCTAACGTTTAAATTACTGATGTACTGAAAATTTATCTCACTTTCCCTGCCACCCTACACTCTCCATAAATTAATGAGAAAATTGGTCCAAAGGCCCATCTAGTTCATAATTGTGTTCTCACAGCTGTCAATCAGATGTCTATGGGAATTCTGCAAGCAGGACCTGAGTGCAACATCGCTCTCTTCACTTGTGATTCCCTGTCAGTGCTGTATTGTCCATGAGGTAGACTGAGGCAGCCGCCTCGGGCAGTGGATTCTCAGGGGTGGCTCCTCATTCATCCACAACCCTGTCACTGCCAGAGAAGTGGGGAGAAGTGGTGGCGGCTTCCAGTGAGGTCTTGAGAAGCCACTGCTACCACTGCGTCTCCTCGGCTTTTCATGAGTGCTGCCTGCCACCTGCCACTGAAGAATGAAGGAGAAACAGCTGCAGTGGCAGTTTGGGGGTTTTGGTGAGATCTCATGGGGCTCTCACATCTTCCCACATCTCCAGACATGGGAGGCCGTATGAGATCTCACCAGAAACCACTTATCCAGCTCCTCTCCTCTCTTCTCTAGTGGGAGGGGCAGATGCCAACCATGAAGGCACAGTAGAAGCAAAGAGAAACAGCAACAGTAGCAGCTTCTGGTGAGATCTTGTTGGAACCCAGAGGTCACGACACAACGCTTTGGTGGCTTTGTCAAGGCTTTGGTGGGAGGACACCTTCAAAATACGATGTGCAGCCCCTGTTCCCAGCAACTGGCATATAGAAGTCAATACTGGAGGGTAGTATACAGTCATAGTGTCTAAAAATAATAATTGACAACTTCATCTTCCCTTGGATTTGTCTAAACTCCTTTAAAAGCTAGCCAAGTGTCCATATTTCCCTTTTCTCCTAAATCATTTCAGCCTGCGCTTCCTTATGCAAGATTAATTGGAATTGGATGTTCATCTTGGAGTCATATTCCTGCGTGATTATAGCAACATTAAAACCTGCCGTCTTGGACTGATCTTGAATCAAGTATGTGACACTGCAATTGACTGTTCAAGTCAGGCTTTAATTAAGAATGAAAAATAAGGTCAGCGTGATGTTCTTGAGCATCTGCTTGCTCACACTGAGCAAGTCTCAGAAGTGGTTTTCAGGGCAGTAGCAATATTCTGTCTGACTAGAATAATGAGATGTTTTCTGCTCTGGAAATGCTGCGACTTTAACCATCCTAAGGTTAAATATACCCCAAATCATGGCCATTATCTTGGTTGAAGGATTCCACATGAAATTGTGCATCATGAAATTTCTGACAAAAATCAAGAGCGTAAGATCCTAAGAAGAACTTTGCTGAATTAGGCCAAGGCCCATCTAGTCCAGCATCCTATTCACAGAGGCCAACTGAATGCCCTGTTGACACCACCTCCAATACTTCCTTTTGTAGCCTTCCTATAGAGTTTATATCCAGAAATGACCATGTCCTAACAGTTCTCTCCACTCCACCAGGTTTCCATTATGCAATGTCTGACAGTGGATAACTGGAAAAAGTTGAAAGCAAATATCTCCTTTGCAAAATTCATTATCCCCACACATCCAATGACCAGAAGAAAAGCAGGTGGTTTTATTTAGCTTTTTAAAAAAATAAATAAATTCTGAGATATGACTGAAAATATATTAGTTGTTAAACAAAATCAATAACAACAACCAATAGGGGAAAAAAAACTTTTCTCTCGTGATATAGTTTTCATGTATACAAAACTTGCTACTTCATTATACTAAAATTTAGTATAATGAAGCAACTGTGAGAGACAAACCTGTTACTGAAAACAGATTATATTAAAATTTACATGTTCTGTTTTCAGTAACAGGTTTGTGTCTCAGTTGCTTCTGGTAGTACATAGGCAAATGAGCCCTGTGAATTTCCTGGAACGTCTTCTGGCTTCTCGGAATACCTGAGGATATTTGGAACACTGTGAATAATGATGAGTGACTTACTTAAAATGATGCCTGGCAAGATGCTTGAAACATCATACAGTGGTACCTCAGGTTAAGTACTTAATTCATTCCGTAGGTCCGTACTTAACCTGAAACTGTTCTTAACCTGAAGCACCACTTTAGCTAATGGGGCCTCCTGCTGCTGCCGCACCGCCGGAGCACAATTTCTGTTCTCATCCTGAAGCAAAGTTCTTAACCCGAGGTAATATTTCTGGGTTAGCGGAGTCTGTAACCTGAAGCGTATGTAACCTGAAGTGTATGTAACCCAAGGTACCACTGTATTAGCAAAATTTCCTTACACCAATGGGAAAATTTAGAACAATTTAAATTAATGGGAGTTTAGCTTCACCTTATTACAATTTTTGAAATTAATATTGAATTTTTCTAGAATTTACGTAGGTGAAGCAGAACTAGATCCTAATACGATGGTTATAGAAAAAGTATATTCTCCTTTATGTGGTATATTATGAACCACAAAAAAACCTTTAAACTATCAAAATGAGATGATTGGGGGCTACATAGAAAACAAGGCTTGCCTGTTCAGATATAAACTACCGGTAAACCCAAGCAAAGATACGATGTGCAAATAGGGGAGGAAAATATAACCATTTGTTAGGCTTTGAAAACCGTTTTTTTTTGCTGAAAAGCAATGGGTGGTTGGATGAAATACTTAAGGCTCTGCAAAATCTTTCATCATTGACTCAATCTTTAAATATTTTACAAGGACCAGAACAGGTTTGATAGGTCTCTTTTAACTTTCACAGCATTCTTTAACTGAGTTTCTGCTACATGATTACTTTTCTTTTAAGTTCTCTGTAAATAAGGGTGAAATTCTGCCTTATAGGCATAGCTTTGCCCCAGGGTAAAGCCATACAAAGTCCATGTAAGTATAACATCTCTGTCCTATTACAGTGGTGTCCACCTGGGCAATTGGTTAATCATGGTACAGTGATACCTTGGTTTACAAACAGTCTGGTTTGCATACGTTTTGGATTACAAACATGTTAAACCAGGAAGTATGTGTCCTGGTTTGCAACCTTTTTTTGGATTACAACCCATTTTTTGGGGATTACGAACAATTTTTTTTTTGAGGCCCCAATTTTTTTGGCGAAAGTGCGCCTTAGGTTACAACCTGTTTTGGTTTACAAACGGACCTCCGGAACGGATTATGGTTGTAAACCAAGGTACCACTGTACTAGGTTTTACAGTGACTGTTTTGAGCACACATGACTATTATCAGCCACACAAATATGAGGTACTCATATTCTTTGCTTTCACATAAGCAATTGAAAATTTCAGCTTTTCACAGAGCTATTTCTGGATGTACCGTATTTTTCACTCTATAGGACGCACCTGACCATAGGGCGCACCTTGTTTTAGAGGGGGAGAACAAGAAAAAAAAATTCTCCCCCTCTCTGCTCAGCGCCCCTTCAGCGAAGCGGCAGGAGAAACAGAGCCCCTTCCATTTCTCCTCCCGCTTGGCTGAAGCGGCGCTGCTCAGCTCTCCCTCTCTGCTGAAGCCAGGAGAGTCTTGCTCTCCCGGCTTCAGCAAAAGGAACCCGAAGCCTCCGGAGCGCAGTGGGACCTCCTGCTGTGCTCCGGAGGCTTCAGGCGGCTATCCCTGAAGCCTTCGGAGTGCAGCGGGAACTTATCAACATTTCCTTCCCTGTTAATTCCCCCATTTCATGTGATCTTGCACAGGACAGAAAACCCACCTCTGGAAATCTAGCAGAATTTAGCAGAAGCTTATTGTTTCCATAACAAAATCTGTTTGCAGCCCCTGAAACCTGGAATACCGTGGGAGTTTTACACTGTACGTTTCCCATGGTTTTCATGGATCTGTCTCACCACTCCTGAAATGGAAGTGTTGGATGGCATTTTGGCATACTTTGTGATGAATCATGGGGAAACAGAAGTGTGATTGCACAGAAAGGGTGAAGGGTGGTGACATTGTTTGAGGACATTTGCTGCTGTGTCACACCACACACACAGCTGTGAGTGAAATTGAGTATGACATGGTGGACTATCAATCAAAAAGCTACAATTCCAACAGGTACTGCAAGGTAAAAGGAAAAGTAGAAACTGGGGCAGAAATGCTACCATTACATCCAAAAATACGAATGCAATAAGCTCCATGTTTGTATGCATCCTTAGAGTGTGTCCCCAAATCTCTCCTTCAAAGTTGAGCCACCTGCCATCATGGAGGCCATCATTGAAAGCCTTGCCCCCTTCCCAAAGTGGTTCATGGAGGGTGAGGAAGTTCAAGATCCAGCCTGTCAACCAGATTCTGTGCCCCACACCTAATTTACATCAAGCAAAGGTAATACACCAGCTGTTCACCTTTCTAGAAATAGTGTGTGTGTGTCGTCTCTACTTGATATGTTTTGATGGCTTTTCAGCTTGGCTATTGTAATATGTAGTATATGGGGTTGACTCTGAGAACAATTGTCTCTGAAAATGGCCTCAGGTGACAGATGCTACAGGAGCAGGAAGCAGAAACAAGCTGCTGGAGAGCAGAGTTTTGTGTACCCAGTGCCCTCTAAGCTAACTGGCTGCCCTCAGGTACTATAGACGACAGCGCCCTGTCATCTAACAGACAAGTACTTATTTCTTACCCGATGCAAAAGATATAGTTTAAGAAGCAACAATGGAGCTGGAGCAAAGGTTTTGGTCTACAGTCTTAGGATGAGGAGAACATGGACTTCAGGAAACATGGTTCACTGGTTCCATCTGGAAATTGGGGACTAGGTGCTCCTTTGCATCTTATTTGCATGAAGAGGCACCATGATTAAAAGGAAGCAGGACCTTGCTGTTGGCTCTGTGCCCAACATCACACCCGCTCTCTGGGCTCTGTCCTGATCTCTGCACTTTTAATAAGAGTCTAAAGGTGGATGTATTTGTGGAGGCATTTTCCAGGGAAAAATATAGGAAAATTAATAAGCACAAAAAAAATTTTTTTCAGTTTGCAAACTCCAAGCTTGCCTAATATTGCATTTGCAATTGGTATACAATCATTGCTATTAATGAACTTAAGTAACAATTTTTTTTCTGCAGAAAAACGAAGCACTGGGATATGTAAATTAAAGAAATGAGAGGAGAACACAGATTCTCTTCAAAGTCTAGATTCAAGAATAATGGACAAAATGACTTCTCAAAAATTTATGGCAGGCACACACACACACACACACACAACGACATCTTCCCATACCATCTGAGAATGTGAACAACAACAATAACCAGCAACTCTTTCACATTCTGACTTTAGGTATTATTTTCAACAGACTACATATCCCACATATAGTTTGTGGCTTCTTATCTCCTAGAAAGGTCAGTCTGTAGAGCAACCCGTGAGGAAAGCTGACTATAAAGGGGGAGTCCCCTTCCAGACCCTTTCCTCTCCAGCAAGAAAGAATAGAGAAATAAATTAGATGTTTGGGTTTTGTCTGCAGTGGTTATACCTTCTTCTGTCTCTTTTCATAGCCTTAATACCATTTGTGGATTACATCATTCAATTTCTTCCTTTTAGAACTATCAAATTTGGTGGGTGTCCCAGTTTATTTCTAAATGATTACTATAACTTCTTTCTGGACTTTACTGCTCCCAATCTGGATGGCTCCCCTTTGCTTCAGGTTTCTTTTTTTTTAAGCTCTTGATCACAATTCTAGTTCATACATACAGACATACATATATGGTCATAGGGTTTCAGGAACTCATATCTTTTATCAAGAAGCACTGACACCTGTTTCTAAAAATACATTTTGTTTTCTCTTCGATGCAACATTTTGTTGGTTCATCTTGAACTGAGCATCAGAAGTCAACATGGGAACAGAAACCAAATCTAGCTAGAGGCTGTTTTTGTGTGTTTTTAATACCGAAACAGGTTCATCTCTTAGGTGGAGCCAATAGAACAGCTAAAAATAAACTTTAAGCGCCATGAAGGAGTTGGCATGAATTGGCAGAGAGAACATGACCCAAGCATTCCTTAGCACAAGGATAGCCAATTCCTCCCTCCCTCCCTCCCTCCCTCTCTTTCAAATGTGATGGATGAAATCTATAGATCATCTATGTGTGGTAATAGGTAAAAGAATTGGCTGGATCCCTAGATCCAAAGCATGGAGCACTTTTCAGTAAGAGAACCCCAGCAGAGTTTAAAGTCATAAAATGCGTAGCGACAGTGAAGCGTTATGAATATAGGATGTTTGACCCTTTTAATATCCCATTTAGTCTGAATAAGGCACTCTCCCCATTTCTACCCCTTTTGCAATGAACAGACCATTAGTAAGTATAAATACTTTACATACAAATTCCAAAGGTCAGATTCATGTGTTATTTCATGCAGCAGCAAGAGGAACACAGGTAGAAAATTATTGGGTTACAAAATACAGAAAAATATTTCTGAGCATGTGGTCTGGGTTTGAAGCGATCAAGCCAAGACATGTTGCCTGGTCAGCTTCACATAGTAGAGGAAAGTGAACAAAGGAAGCTTTGCTTCCTTCCTCGCTGGAGGTGGCACAACATGGCCCAACTGAGTCTAGGAATACAGTTCTGTGGTCTTAATCCCTTTTTGCATTAACTAGCTTGTTAGTTATATTTGATTGCCATTTCCTACAAGATGCACAGTGTCTTTTTCCTTTCAGAGATCTGAACAGGGGGTACTACAACCCATAGCTGAAAAAGATGTTCCATGTGTCTATTATGGGAGTGTCAATGGTTCCCTCTCATACCCCTCCCCCCTTCCTCAATTGCCTTGGAAAAGAGCAGTACAGTGCTACCTCGGATTACAAACACTTTGGGTTACAAACACTTCTGGTTACAGACTCCGCTAACCCGGAAGTAGTACCTCAGGTTAAGAACTTTACCTCAGGATGAGAACAGAAATCGCACACTGGCAGTGTGGCGGTGGCAGGAGACCCCATTAGCTAAAGTGGTACCTCAGGTTAAGAATGGTGTCAGGTTAAGAACGGACCTCTGGAACGAATTAAGAGGTACCACTGTAATGTCAGGTGCTCAACTGGCTGCAAACAGAAGCAAGGAGGGATTGTCCAGTTGGATTTTAAGAAACAGACTGAGAAATAAAGCAGGAAGTCCCTGATTCAAGTCATGATTCTGCTATAAATTCACTGGTGTCAGAGCAGCTGCTTATGCGTCACCAAAACAGAAGACAAAAGAGGGTGGTGATCTGCATAATATTTGAATATGCAGATTTAGAAATAGTGGTTTTTTTATAAAAATGGCAGTACATCTCACCATGGTGGGGAAGACTTGAACTGGTTGACCTTTCTACTTGCTCAGTCTGCTGTTCAGGTGCTGTTGATGGGCAAGTTCAAGGGCCTGGCTGCTTTTCCTACTAATAGTTATTTATCTTTAAAACTAGATTTGGACTGGGCAGTCCTTCAAATAGAGGTCTGGCCTTTGTACAGTAGGCTAGATGGTCACTCTAACCTTAGCTGGGGTACTGTCTCTCAGCCTGAAGAGCCATCTTTTCTAAAGAGATAATAATATTGACCTAGCTTACAATTTTGAGAGGTTGAATTGTACTAATGTATGTGAAATGCTTTCAATACTTAAAAAAAAGAAAAAAGCAAACTCCATAAATACTATCATTAGATCACCTTGGAAAGCCAAGGTGTTCTTAGTGTTCTGGAAAATGTAATAAGAAAAATAAAAGTAAAACAATCTAGCTACCTTGAAGTGCTCTTGTGAAGGTGATAGATGTTTGCACTCTTAACATGCCAACAGTTTAATTAACAAGCAATTAATAAGAGTTAGCACATTTAATTGGTGGTGCTTTGTTTTAAACCAGTGTATCCCTATTAAAGTAAACGCTGAGAGTTTTAAAGGCAGCAGCATCTCTGTGAAACAAACTGCATTCAATTTCTACTGCCTTTAGTTCCATTGACTTCAATAGAATTAAAACAGTATTTGCATCATCCTTTCCCCAAGTTCTGATGTGGCAGAACTTTGTACTTCATTAAGCAAAAATAATGTGGTTCAGGATAACAAATTGCCAACACTTTTGTAAATTGTGTGTGGAACGTAACTGATTCCACCAGTCATTGTTCCAATGTGCCGTGTGCGTCATTTGAACATTCTGGTATGATGGATGATACAGACAGAACTAATGTGCAACACAGTGTTGATTACATGGGTCAGTTGGGCATCATTACCTACCCAAGGATTTCCTCAAATACTGTAACTCAAACAGAAATCTTCTCTTAAAACTATTAACCCTGGAAAGGAAGCTCCCATTGTTTAAGGGCAGGGGAGGTGAATTTTCATTTTGACTGTGGCATGGGCAGAAGGGAAGGTTTACCAACTCCTTGATATTATGCTTAGAAGCTCAGGGGTGGAGTGACCCAAGAGAGGGCGTTTTCTGAGGCAGCCCCTCAGTTGTGGCTTTCCACCCCCACCTGCCACACAGAGGTGCATCTGGCTTCCTCACTGTATGGCTTTGTGAGAATGCTGAAGGTACACCTCTTCACCCTGGCCTTTGACCCTAAAGATTGCAATTCTGTTTTAATTCTGAATTTTAAATAATATCAGGCTATACTAAGCTCACTTGCTTGGTTATCTCAACTAGGCTAAGAGGCACAATATGAGTTTCAATGGTGCCATCCTTACAGGCTCATGCTTGTTTACTGCCTTAAATATTGTTACGTGCCACCCCAGTCTCTGAGTGGTGTGAGATTCCAGGGGTCCAAGCACTTACCCAAGGTTCATGTTTCCTTAGGAAATGAAGCACAGCAGAGAATGTTATTTCTTCCTCCTGCCCGCTTTCCACAGCAGGCTCCCAGTGAGTAGAGAAATCAATTAGCAGCAGCTCTTCATTTCCAGCTATCATCCATCCATCTCCTCAGCCACCCCTTCCATCTGGCTGCCTCACACCTGGTCTAACTGGGTCACTTTTGATGTCCTCATCAGGCATCTTCATAGAGGATTCTCAACCACTTTGTCAGCAGCTGGCATGTTCTATCAGGCCACTGGCCTTGCTGCTGGTGTATCTTGTCGAACAGGAGGCTTTGTCACTGCTCCCTTCTCTCAAGCTGCTCAAGGAGTGCTGCTATCCTTCCCTTCATTTTGGCTCAGGCACACCTTGCTCTCAGGCCTTTTCTCCAGGAAACACAAATCCCACTTCTGACACCAGTGTTACATGCCACCCATCTCTGGGCAGTGTGAGATTCCAGGGTTCCAGGTATTTACACAGGGTTTGTGTTTCCTCAGCAACTGAGGCACAGTAGAGACTGTGGTGTCTTTATGATATAGCATTACACTCCAAAAGGGTCTTGTTTCTCACACTGCTGCTACCTTGGATCCAAACTTAGCCACACTATGTCCTGATGTGCCTTCTCCAGCTTGACACGCTTAACAGACTGACACCCTGTTCTCTCAATCATGCCACAGCCAAATGAAATCATAAAAACTTTCTCCTAACTAAAACTCAGTCGTTGCCTTCTGACTAACGATCTTAGAGCTCAGGAAGGGACTTCTCCAATTTTCTGACTGACACAGAGTCTCTGCTTTGCTGATGTCCCATATCTCAAACAATTTCCTGAAAACGGAAAAACTGGTTCAGCCTGTATTTTGACACTGCTAAATTCAGCGTCTGGTGGCTCATCTTAATACTCCAAGCATTGGTTAAACCCCAAAACTTAATAAATCCAGGAATTTTTGGTGTCTTGCACCGACAAACTCTGGCACCAACAAACTCATAACAATATGTTGTTTCCAATGGTAAACATCCCTGCAGCATGTAGATAAGTGTCAGATTTCTCACACATCTCATTCAGTTTCATAAGCATTACTACTACATTATTCAATATTTTCTTCTGAGCCAGCTAGTTATGAAAGGGAATTGTGTAACAGACAATGGGAAGCAGCATTCTCTACTAAAGGAGACATGTCGGGTTGGTGAGTCCTAGAAAGGTTTCCTAGAGCTGACTGGATTCTGAGAGAGCCATTTCCAAGCTTGGGAGGAGCAGGTGGTGGCCTCTCAGCTCCAGGCAATATTTGAGGGGAATTTGCTAGTCTCCCAGGTCCTAGTCCACTCAACAAATATAAATTGTGTACAGATAGAGCATATGGACATCCCTTTCTATCTTTCATCCAGACAAGCAAGAGGCATTTGGATCATGAAGGATGGCTGGTGTGGCCTAGGGGAGGTGGGGCCTAGGGGAAGGTGTTGGTTGGAGGGCCTGAAGTTCCCTCTCCCTGCCTCCTCTCTCTTGCCCTGATTGATATAAAAATCTGTGTTTCTACCATGCTTTACATTTAGTGGCAATTAATATTGGGAGAAAAGCTCCCATAGGTTCCCAGAGTTCTGGCTTGACATTCACCTTACAAACAGCCACTTATGTCCTTTCTAGAGTCAAATCTCTTCACAAACTTCTCCCAAGAGATCCAAAGATTTAATCTCAGGATGACAAAATCCCCTTATAAAGCAGTACACTTCCCTGGGAAAGAGCTAATGACAGCAGATAGTCTTTCAACAGCACTGCTACAGACACCATTATCACCAGATGAATGACATGAAGAACATGATGTTGCTATCTCTGTGGACTTCATTTCAGAGAGGATATCAATACCAGTCTTCTACCCACAATGCCTCCCCTCCCCCGACAAAGTTTCTGGAAACACAAGAGGCCAACCCTTTGTGTGAGAAAATAAAAATAAATATTGCTTAGAAGAGTGGCTGCAAGGAAACCTGAGAGGTGCTGAATTGGCTAAATAGCAACACGGGAGACTCAAGCTTCCTGTATTCAGGAATTTGTTCATGTTTCAAACACAGCCACGATGCCAACAGCATTAGAGAAAGAAAATTTTAGAAAAGATAATCTAAACTCACCAGTGCACCACTAAATGTCAAGCTTCAGCTCATCAGCCAGTTTTGAGATGGTGTACAAATCGTGACTACAACAGGCATAGGTAAACTGCCACATTTGAATTTAACACCCGCCAATCCCAGTAGGGGGACGCGGGTGGCGCTGTGGGTAAAAGCCTCAGCGCCTAGGGCTTGCCGATCGAAAGGTCGGCGGTTCGAATCCCCGCGGCGGGGTGCGCTCCCGTCGTTCGGTCCCAGCGCCTGCCAACCTAGCAGTTCGAAAGCACCCCCGGGTGC
Source organism: Podarcis raffonei (assembly GCF_027172205.1). Classification (NCBI taxonomy): domain Eukaryota; kingdom Metazoa; phylum Chordata; class Lepidosauria; order Squamata; family Lacertidae; genus Podarcis; species Podarcis raffonei. The sequence goes on along the minus strand of NC_070611.1, from coordinate 39,391,066 downwards.
AAGTAGATAAATAGGGACCGCTTACTAGCGGGAAGGTAAACGGCGTTTCCGTGTGCGGCTCTGGCTCGCCAGAGCAGCGATGTCACGCTGGCCACGTGACCCGGAAGTGTCTTCGGACGGCGCTGGCCCCCGGCCTCTTGAGTGAGATGGGCGCACAACCCTAGAGTCTGGCAAGACTGGCCCGTACGGGCAGGGGTACCTTTACCTTTTTTAATCCCAGTAGAGGCAGAACTTTTGGATCACCCACAATCAGTGCTGCAGTTGCTCTAGAGCAGGGGTCAGCAAACTTGTTCAGCAGGGGGCCAGTCCACTGTCTCTCAGACCTTGTGGGGGGCTGGACTATATTTTGGAAAAAAAGGAAAAGAGAATGAATTCCTATGCCCCACAAATAACCCAGAGATGCATTTTAAATAAAAGGACACATGCTGATTCCTGGACCATCTGCCCTTCAAATGGATCAGGAGTAGGGAACCTATGACTTTCCAGATATAGCTGGACTACATTTCCCATCATCCTTGTCCATTGGCACTGCTGGCTAGAGCTGAAATGAGTTAGTGTCCAACAACCTCTAGGAGGCTGCATGTTCCTCATCCCTAAAGTAGTGGACTGTCTTCTGTAAAGTAGGACACATGACTACTTTGTCGATTAGGTGTTGGTTCCAAGGTAGCTGAGACTCTGAACAGGAGCACTCTTTTTAGAGATTGGGGATACATTGCAATATTACACTGTGTGCTTATAATGCTCACAGTCTGCACTTCAAAGGCAGAATCAGTGTTATATACTTGCCTTAAGCAGGACTGGGAGTAAAATGTGAATTAGAAAAAGAAAGGTCTTGTCACCTTCAGCAAATTATGGCATGCTCTTTCTTTCTAGAGGAAATGTTTTTCTCCACCCCAAAACATTAGTTCCCTCTCTTATCTCTGAACAAGGTGGGTGTGGACCTCCTTTCCTCTCTAAAGCTCAACCCAGCAATACTTTTTTGGGGAAATCAGCTACAGAATATCAGCTACAGAATATCTCATCCCTGCACTCCAAGTTAATGCACTCAGGGGAAAAAACTAGCTCATAACTGTTTCTCCTTATCAACCTTAAGTTTGCACTGTAAAAATTGCAAAGGAATATGTGTGTAGCGCATGCCTCTATATGAGCCTCACAAAGTAGTTAAAGGAGAAGTGGCTAACCTTTTCTGGCCCAAGGATTGCATTCACCTTTGGCCAACCCTCTGAGGGGCAGTGGCCACCCCATACAAAGGTGAATCTAGGGGCGCCCCACCAGCTCAGTCACACTGGGCACAGAGCTTCTGAGGTGTTGCTGCTGGTGCTGCAGCTATGAAGTTCAACAGAAGATGAGAGGTAGGGGGACAGATTTTGGTGTTGCAGAGGGCGCAACTGAAATTTGAGGTGCCAAGGTCTGCCACTTTTGCAGACAAACCCTCAGGCATGTACACAGTTCCTACTCCTTAACTAACCTGTGCAGATCAGCTAGGAGGTTGTCATAAAATGATGAATCTGGTGACTAGGGAGGGAATGATCTGCCTCTCCCTCAGAGTGCTGGGTTGCATGGAGAAATGTAAACTTCTCTTACCACTTCAGCACAGTGTTAAATTTATTTGTTAATGTTTTGCTGCACCCAAAATCAGTGGGTCCATAGGCTATAATTTTCTTTTGGAGGGGTGCCTGATCCAACTCCTGCCCCAGGACACTGTTTAACACTCTTGGGCAAGGGCATTATAGGATACGTGTTACCTGTTAAATAATCTTAAAAATGGGTTATACAATTTCAGAATGGCAGACACTCTCCAAGTATTGTGGGATGGTGATGTCCACCCATCTGCCATCTTAAGTGTGCCAGTGACCTTCAACACACCATTAATCACACACAAAGTAAATTCGTTGAAACTAAGGACTTTATTTCAATGAGTATACAGTCATACCTTGGATCCCAAATGCCTTGGTACTCAGACATTTTGGCTCCTGAACACTGCAAATTTGGAAGTGAGTTTTTGGGTTTGTGAACATTCTTTGGAACCCGAACGTCTGATGGGGCTTCTGCGGCTTCTGACTGGCTGCAGGAGCTTCCTCCAGCCAATCAGAAGCTGTGCTTTGGTTTCTGAACATTTTGGAAGTCGAACAGATTCCATTCGACTTCCAAGGTACGACTGTATTTAAAGGGATATCCAATGAAAGAAAAGGAAGTGGTTGGGGGCATCCTTAAGGCACTGCTCTCCCTTGAGAGCATTTTCACAGGGTGCTTAGATTTTTAACGGGGAAGAGAAAGCGGAAGAGGACTCTTCGTTGTACAGATTGAAGTGAGCCTTCTGGCCAATGCATATTTTTACATCCATATATCAAGCCTGACGTGTGAAATTGCCCTTACAATGAATGTGAGCCTCTGCTACTGATTTTGTACATGAGTCAATATTGTTAATGTGGGAAAGAAAACCAATTACGTCCCGTGGGGGTGGGGAATGCATTTTTTCACCAGTATAAACCGTACACATGTAGGAACTACAAAGCTGTAAAAATGGCCTTATTGGAGCACGACATTCAATACAGGATCTCAAAGCAGCTGTCTTATTACATAAGAATTTCAGAAACACTTGAAAGAGAAGTTGCTGAATTACAACTTATCACTAAACTGAAAACTATGGAGAGACCTGGTCTTAACAGAGATATTAGATTCCTGTCTCATTACATATGCTAATCATCTGCATACTATCCCTTGCTTTTTCCTGTAGGACTAATTGCAGTCATTAACAGTTGTTAACAGGTTTACCATACCAATTGAGTCAATCACCTATCTCCTACTACCCTCCTGAGAAAAACCCCACTCCACCCTCCCACTATATATAAGGGTCTGGTGACTTCTGTTTCAGTGTATCTGAAAAAGTGTGCATGCACACGAAAGCTCATACCAATAACAAACTTAGTTGGTCTCTAAGGTGCTACTGGACATTATATGCATATATATATATATATATATATATATATATATATATGTTGTTGTTTTGTTGTTGTTGTTTAGTCGTGTCCGACTCTTTGTGACCCCATGGACCAGAGCACGCCAGGCACTCCTGTCTTCCACTGCCTCCCGCAGTTTGGTCAAACTCATGCTGGTAGCTTCGAGAACACTATCCAACCATCTCGTCCTCTGTCGTCCCCTTCTCCTTGTGCCCTCCATCTTTCTCAACATCAGGGATCAGGGTCTTTTCCAAGGAGTCTTTTCTTCTCATGAGGTGGCCAAAGTATTGGAGTCTCAGCTTCAGGATCTGTCCTTCCAGTGAGCACTCAGGGCTGATTTCCTTAAGAATGGATAGGTTTGATACACACACACACACACACACACACACACATACATATATCGACTGCATCAGACCAACACGGCTACCTACCTGAATCTGGAGCAGTGCATGTGAGTTGAATTGTCTTAAAAGTCTGCCCAGCAGCAGCTGGTGACCATCAGGGCTGGCAGGGTGGGAGTCAGGTATGCCAACAGTAGGTGGAGCCTGGGCCAATGATGGGCAGAGCCAAACAATTCCAGTTTTGTCCCCATCCTCCTTGCTACTGAGTTCTGCAAGGGCAACACTGAGACTGAGGAGGAGAAAACTGATAGCCAGTGTCATTCGTTGGACTGGATGCCAGTAAGAAGACAGGCAGGCGGGAGCTGGATGAGGGCAGCCTGAAGTTGTTAGGGCAGGGCCACATTTGCCTCCACTGTGTATGGCGATAATTTTCAGAGGCTGTTGTGGCAAAAAGGGGGAGAAATACAGTCTTGTGGCAACAGCAAGACTGTCCTTTTATTATGACATAACAGAATCACAGAATTGTAGAGTTGGAAGGATCCCAAGGGTCATCTACTCCAACCCTCTACAGTGCAGGAATCACAGCTAAAGCATCCATGACAGATAGACAGCCAACCTCGGCTTCAAAACTTCCAATGAAAGAGAGTCTGCCACCTTCTGAGTGAGTCCATTCCACCTTCCAACAGCAAGTTCTTCCTAATCTCCTTCCTTGTATTTTGAATCCATTGATTCATCAGATGTACCAAGCATTCACCTTGGATCTTGTAAAGGTAAAGGTAAAGGGACCCCTGACCAGTCATGGCCGACTCTGGGGTTGCAGTGCTCATCTCGCTTTATTGGCCGAGGGAGCCGGCGTACAGCTTCCGGGTCATGTGGCCAGCATGACTAAGCCACTTCTGGCAAACCAGAGCAGTGCACAGAAACGCCGTTTACCTTCCCTCCGGAGTGGTACCTATTTATCTACTTGCACTTGGACGTGCTTTCGAACTGCTAGGTGGGCAGGAGCAGGGACTGAGCAACGGGAGCTCACCCCGTCGCGGGGATTCAAACTGCCAACCTTCTGATCGGCAAGTCCTAGGCTCTGTGGTTTAACCCACAGCGCCACTCATTGATTCATCAGATGTACCCAAGCATTCACCTTGGATCTTGTAATTGTCTATTAATGTCTTCTGGGCCTCTTCCTCCTCTTCTCCAGATTTTATGGCAAGTCTCAGATTGGAGCAGGGCGAATCTCTCTCTCTCTCTCTCTCTCTCTCACACACACACATTATCGTATATGCCATCAAGGGCCTTGTAATCGCCCAGAGCACTTGATCAATGTCAATCAACTGCTTCATGACATGTGACAGACCCTTATGCTGACAGGGAAGGTGATGTGGAAGGGAACCCGCAGAGGGTGCAGTGGGCTTCTTTAATCCACCTCTCCCTCCCGTCTCCATAACTTCCCTCCTTCCCTCCTTTCTTTTCTGCCCGCTTGGCAGACAGACAGACAGACAGCGCAAGCCTCCCTCTTGTAGCCTGGTGGCCTGATTCTGCTCTTGAGAGCTCCATCTCTCTGAAGTTCCCCAGGGCTTCCCCCGCCCTGGCAAAGAAAGCCTCGCAAGAAAGGCGTGTCCTCCTTGTCAGGATTGCTGCTGCTGCTGCTGCGGGAGGCAGCTCGGAGCTATAAAAGCCCTGCTCAGAGGACGGCTTGGGCTTCACTCCCCGCCTCTGCTTGCCGCGAGAGCACCGAGGCCGTGCAGAGCCAAGCAGCGCCGCCGCCGCCGCCGCCTGCGTGCCTGGGGGCAAAAGAGAAAGCGAGCGAGCGGAGACGCGCAGCCACCGAGGGCGCCGGGCAAGCCCAATGCGCGGACTAGGTGCCTTTGCAACATGCAGGAGCTACACATCAGCTAAACGGAGTTTGCACGCCGCTGCTGGGGCTGGATTGCAGCGCTCTCTTTCCTTATGAAGAAGGCACAAGTGAGTATCGCACGGGGGAAGTTATGCGCTCTTGTGGTATATATTTTTGCACGGATAGGTGGCGGCGGCGGGGAGATGGTCTCCTCTCCGGATGACTCAGAAAAGAGCAATTGCTCAGGGAACTCGGAGAACCCGCTCTTAGGCCGGAGTAGCGCTGCCTTCCTTCCTCGGGCACTTGTCTCAACTGAGAGAGACCTGCCCGGGGCTGTCGGAGTGCACGCTGAATGCTGAGCTGACAGGCGTCTGAGTCTGGGGAGTGTAGCAGGAACTCTTAACTTCCTGCACGTGGATTTGGGTGGCACAGACATGGAAGTCTTCTCTGGGTTCCCAGCAGATGGGCATTGACCTATAGCGCTTGGGATGTGCTGATGATGAGCTAGCCCTCTGCCAGGTTGCTCTGGCCCAGAAGCACTGCGTCCGTTGCTCGCCAAGGCGCCTTCCCCACGACAGCGCTGTTCCCGAGTTTCGCGCAGCGAGACGCTGCCCTTATCTGTTCCTTCCTCCTTATCTGCACTGTCCTTTGTGCAATTTCGAGGGAAAGTTCCTTGCTGCACTGATAGGGCACTATTAATAGATGATGTATTACAGATGGTGTGAATAATGCACACACGAGATAAGCAGGTTTGCAAGCAGGCGCACGGAACCTGTCCCCACTGAAATTTTGCTGGGAGAGAGACAGGCTGCTGCTTATTTCTGGCTTGCAGCAACTTCATTCAAACCTCCCGTTCTGTGCGCATCCCTTCCACGTACACTTGCATCTGTCACCACCAATACACTTCCATTTCTCTCTGCTTGCCCAGCCTTGCTTAATACATGGCTCTGTGCGCTTATTAGAACCCTCTTCCATTATTGCTTCCCAAGTTGCGCCCAAGTGGCGGGTAGTGTATCTTACATATGAAGCAGAAGGTGTTTGCAGAGATAGGAACCAGAAAATAATTGCTCTGGGATTTATTTTTATTTTTTTATTGCTAATTGCAATAAGCTGCTTCAAGTGTGACTTAAAGGGAATGGGTAGTGTGCAGAAGTTGTGTCTACTTTCCCTTACTATATGACACTTGGATTTGTTTAACGTTTTCACATAACTGGTTCTTTCCTTTCCCCACCCCCTTATCGCAAAGCTGTGCTTACTTTCCTGCCAACTTCCTTCGGTACCTGCTGCTCTCTTGGCTCATTCCATTTTAGGTCTTTCATGTGTATCTAATAGGGGAAAGGATGCAGTGGATGCAAGAAAGGAAATAAGGTGGGAGAGGGAAATCAGGAAAATTCACTTGGGTAAATCAGTCCCTTGGTTGCTCAAGAAGAATGAAACAGGGAGGCTCTGTATTTTATGTGACACTTAGCACTCAATTTTGGGAGCCTGAGATCTTAGGCACCCTGAAAGATTTAATACCTATTTGCAGGGTAGATTGATCTCTGACAGTCTTTGTAGTACTGTGGTACTGGAAAGTAAAAGTCCTACAAACTTTGGCTGTTGGGGGGTTGGCCTTTAATTGCCTGGTTTGAACCCAAAGTGCAGAGTTAGGCTGTATGCTGCAAACTTCCAGGTGTCTGAATCTGCTTAGAACTAAATGAGCACTCACAAGCTCTTCCAAAAGCTGGTTGCAATGTAATGAGGACAAGGGATTTGCTTTAAAAATAAAAACTTTAAACGGCAATGCCGGCTGAATCTCACTCCTAGACTAGAACTTGAGTCCTTTGAAAAAGGAAAGTTTATTTTTAATGTAATGTTAATGTTAACATTCCAGATTCCAGCAAAGCTGACATGATAGATCTCATCCGATTAATCTAAGGAAGGAGGCAGTTAGCTTTGGTGCTCTGGATCATATGGCTGAGCTCAGGAGTTCCTCACGGTGGCCTGTGGCACCGTTTTGACTTATCAGAGAAGCATCCATCAGCCGCCACCACACTCTCAGCCTTCTTGCGAGCTGGAATTCAGTTTCAGGGATGTGGTTAGGCTGAGAGCAATATTTTTATTTTTGTCATTGGAAAAAATGGAGGGTGGGGGCCATTTGCCGAAAGATCTGTTCTCTTCTTGCTGAACAGTGTTAGATGTTAATCTAAGCCGAGAAGGGCAAAAACAAATGTCTGATTCCTTCGGAGAGATCAGAGTAGACGAGGCTTCAAGCAAGAAGAGGAAGTGCCTCTCCCCCCTCTCCCCACTTTAGAAAAAGTAACATTCCACACTCAAGGCAAGTGGAAACTAATCTGGTGGTGATAGTCAAACACACCTGATTTCCCCCTGCTCCCTTTGTGTCATGCAACAGAGTGCGAATGAAATGTATTAAACCAGAGGATGTTTCACCTGAGGTGTGGATGTAGGTTGATGTTAGTAGGCGCCTGCCTTTTGACCCGGGGAGAGGGGGGATTGTACTGAATGACCTCTAGGTGGCTTCAGAGTGTGATGTAAGCAGCCACTACATCATTCTATGTCAACCATTGTTTTATACCTTTCATCTTGCTTCTGTAATATGCCCTATTGTTCCTGTCACATTTTTACCCAATGGCTTTTTGAAGAAAAAAAAGGAGGGTGAGAGAAACAAGGTGGATAAGCGAATAGCTTCTGCTACAAGGTCTTTGCATTAGGAATTTGTATTAAATATTTCAGGTCAGATTTTCAGCTTGATTCCAAAGGTCTTTTCTTGGAAGTAAGTCCTGCTGAGTTCAGTACTGAGTTCAGTAGGACCTAGTTCATAGCAAGCATGCTTCGTATTGCAACCTAAGGCTCTAATGCTAAGCATGCTTGATGGGAGTAAGTCCCACTGAACTCAGTGAGACCTGTGTATTTATGAGTGGCTTTAAAAATAAAGTTTTTGAGCAACTGGTATGACTTACACAGAAGATCACCAGTTTTGTTGTTATTATGATTTTTAATCCTTAAAATTCATTATAGGACATATGCCAGATATGAACATGCTTATATATACAAATATGTGAGTATATCGTAACGTGGAAGTTTAACTCTTCTATTATGGTTAGGGGTACAGTTAGAAAAACAGATGCATACGAATAAAGTAGTTTGATGTGCAAGAGAAGAACTTCATTTATAACAGCCTTGCTGTGTAGTTTGTGACCTCCCACACTTAAAGGAAAGAACCAAAGTAAGCTGGCACCACTTTTATCATATTGGAAAACACTTTTCATAACTGGGAACTGAGCATGTATGTACAAGATTTTATTATATGTTATGGTCTTTACAAAAATGTCTTTGTAGTAATGCCTTTTAAATTAACCATGTAGGATTCAAACATTCAGCTACTCATTTACAGTAAGCACACTGATGTAAGCACATTGAAGGATTACTTGGGTGAGAGGATTTGCAGGATGATAAGTTTAGTAAAAGAAACACTAGTACAAGAGGCAAATCTATACAGTTTTGACCCTATCATTCAAAACATTGAAGTTCTCACAGTAATTGTTGGAAATGTGTTTTAAGAAAAAAAGGGGGCAGGGGAGAATGAGTTTAGAAAATTTTGGACTTGCAAAAAAGCCCCTATTTTTACAGCTTCGATTCTGCAGCTAATATATTGGGAGAAGTGTGTGTGTGTGTTTTAAAAAGATACTGCAGCGATTGCACCAACTGTATGTCAGGCATTGAAATATGAGGGATAATAATGAATTTGGTGATAACTGCCCAGAGCCCGTCAGAAATTTGACCTGTTGGCTAGACATGCAAACTTTAGGAGACCTTAGTAGTGGAAAAGAGCTAGAGGCAGAAAGAATACAGCTTTCTTTTGTTGAATGCGTACATTCATTGCCAGCAGTTATATGACCTTCAGGGCTTCTCAGCGAGGACAGTCCTGGTAGTGCAGCATTCTTGCTGTTGAAGAGGATCTTTGGAAATAAGCAGGCAGTGCAAACCATACCAGAATATTTCCTGAAGGAGAGCAGAAATAAAGGGAAGATGATATTTTCACCACCACCACCACCATAATCATTATATCTTGCAAGACAAACCAAGACACCCATATTCCCATACCACTTGGAGGACTTGTGCACTTGATTCAGAAGCCTTCTTAAAGGCCCAATTTTTGTGACAAAGCAATCTTTGCTTTGGGAAATGAGAGCTGCACTCGTAAAGGGGCAGTTAAACTTACTGACCTGGTCTGGATCTAGACGTGTCCAAGATGTGACAGCTTTTTGTTTAGTCGTCTTAGTCATGTTTGACTTTCCGTGACCTGACCCCATGAACCAGAGCATGCCTTGGAAACTCTCACTTTCTTCTCAAATCTTCTCCGTTTTTATGTCCATGGAGTTTTCTTGGCAAAATACTGGAGTGGATTGCCAGTTCCTTCTCCAGGTGGGTCACATTTAGTCTAAACTCTCGGCTATGACCTGCCCGTCTTGGGTGGCCCTGCATGGCATAGCTCAGAGCTTCTTGGAGTTATTCAAGCCCCTTTGCCATGGCAAGGCAGTGATCCATGAAGGGGGTGATTCAGCTAAACGTGTTGTAAACTCATAATGTACAGGGAAATCCAGTAGGGAAAGACGGGACTCCACAGCACCATCTGGTGTCACATTGTTATATCGCATATACAACACATATAAAACGCTTTCTCTTTACCAATCTAGCTGAGTCCCTGTAGTACTGAAATGCCACTTTGTTCTCCTAATAGCCTAATAATAAAAAGAATACCAAAGAGAACACCTGGGGATGAGAGGCAGCACCCCCTTGAGAATCAGAGGAGAAGGTTCAAAGATTCAATGATTATGCCCAGATGCAAAAGAGCTGAGCTGGAAATAAGTTTGGGCTTTGATTTCAGTTTCTATGTGAGCCAGAGTGAGACACCTGACTTTTGCAGGCATAATCCTAGACCAATAAAGTGTGATCTTGGTGTCTGGCCATTTGTTTGTATGCTTATGTTTAAAACTCAGTGACAGTTTCTTCCCTTAAAAAACAAACAAACCTCTGGCTTGGTTTTGCAGGGCTTGGTTTGGACCAGCAGTAAGCTTCCGAATCTTTTTTCAGTATCGGTGCTTAGGTTTTGGAAAAAGCATAATAGTACAGTAAATAAATGTGTCTTTAATCGCTGCTGAGGGAATTTTCCTTGGAATTTGTGGCTGCAACCAACCCTCCCACAGTTCAGAGGACTTCTTGCACCCCAACTGTCTGCACAAAATCTGTGATCCTTTAGCAGGGTTCATTTCTTTTATAACTCCAGCAGAACCCCATTATCTAATTCAGGCACATGTTCTTGAAATGAGTGTTCTAACACCTTATGCAACATTTCAATGATGGATGAGCCATGATAGACCTGAGAGTCTAGTGCTGGAAGCTTGCTGTTGTTGTAGCTTTTGCATGACTCAGCAATGCATGGTGTTATTCCATCTTTATACAGTGCCATAGGGGAAGCTGTTATTCCATCCAGGAAACCAGCTCAGGAGTTGTACAACATAGGATGCATAGGTTAAAATTGAACGTACATTAAAAATTGGCACCTGCTACAAAGAAAGCATATAAAACCAGTTCACATTCTTTCTGTTGGATGCTGTGGGGCAATGCCACCATGAAAGAGAGACAGAATAAATATTATGTTGAAGGAGAGCTTCATTTCTGCACATCCTTCCATTTACTTAGCACGTCATTTTAAAAATGCCTATCATTTTAATTAAACTGATGAATTTCTTATTTTAATAGGGCACTTAAGGGGCGTATCTGGCAGATAAAAAAGAATATTTTTGATCCAAAGTCTTTGTAATGACCGAAACTTGTATACGTGTGAATATTAGTTCTTTTATTAGTTAAAAAACTCATTTGGAAATGAACTGAATAACTGCTGGAGGGGATGTGTATGGGGAGCATAGAGATGTAATCTTCATTGAATAATTGATTTTAAAACTGCAAGCATCCACAGGTTGTAATTCTCAAGCTACTCATTTTGGCATTGATCCATGAAGGCCATCAGGTCTGCTACTAAGAAATTAGTTGGAGATCTGCAACCAAGGTTTCTTAAAACATGAGTTATACTGGCTAAAATGCTTTCCTGGCTGCTTAGAGTAACCTCTAAGGTATGTGGGGAAGATAGGAGCTGAACCGCAATGGTTTTGTTGGGAAGACGTTACTGTTTCAAAATACAGTTTATAAGTGATTTGATGTGAGTAACTTCCGTTCTATCACGTTCAAAGAGTTTGTCTGCACTACTGCTGGCCTGGGAATCATTTCTGTGGCTTTGGCATGCAAGAGTTACAGCTCATTTTTCTGTGTCTTGTCTTTTCATATATCCTTCCCTCCTACCGAGGCTCTCCTCTGACTCCTTTTTGGGATATACAGGGTGGTATTCAATGCTAGTCCTACTCAAAGTAGACTCATTGATGTTAATGGACACGACTAACTTGGGTTCGTTCATTTCAGTGGGTCTGCTCTGTGTTGGACTTAGTTGCATAAAACCCACTGGGTTTGCATGACAGTAGCTGGCCTATCCTCAGGCATGCTGGATAGAAGCATCTTGGCTATTTCATACCTAAATCAAGTTTAGTGAAAGGCAGTGTGTGGAGGGAAACCAGGAAAATACAAGGTGGGACAGAGGTGAGACACCTTGCATTCTATCATTTTGTGTGTGTGGAGAATGGACAAAGGTGTTAAAAGGACAACAAACTCCTACAGTGGTAATTGCTTTTCCATTGGATTCATGCAAAATCCATATAGCTGACTCGCAGCTTGCACAGTGGTTATGTTCCAGGGGTGGTGCATAAAGCCGAAATCATGTATAGTCAAAAGAACCCTGAAATTGCCCCCTGCAGGGACCCCTCCCTTTCTGAAGCTGGTACACTGAGCATGCCTTGCTGCTGCTACCTCACCCCAAGGTGGAGAGCATTTAAGGTCTCCGCTTTGCTTATTGGGCTTTTGGAAGCTCTCGTGCAGACTGTGGAAGGCTCATGGGCAAGAGGGATGACCCTGTGAGAGCTTCCCTGAGCCCAGTAAGCAAGGTGAAGAGCCTAAAAGATCTTCCTGTGCCTTGCATGCATTTAATTTGTGCCATGTCAGCTGGCCAGACTCCAACCACATAAATCTGCAATAGAGCATGTTAAAGGCGCAAAAGCTGTGAGTCAGCCATACATATTTTGTAGTGACCTAAAGTGGTTAGATAAATGCACTCTCTCACTCTCTCACTCTCATGATTTGGGGTGAGGGACATGGAGGTTGATAAAATGATGCGTGGCTTGGAGAAAGAGAAGGCGTTACTCCTCTCTCATATAACGCTTGAACCTGGGATGATCCAGCAAAGTGGAATAAGGGAGCATTCAAGACAGACACAAGGATGTATTTACACAGGGCAGAGTTAACCTCTGGAAGTTGCTGCTCAGGATATGGCATCTGCTACCTACATAGATGGCTTTTTTCAAGGGAATGAGAAAAAAGTGTGTGCAACAATGGCATACAATTCACTTCAGAGGGAAGGTCATTCCAAAGCCAGGGAACCACCATAGAACCAGCTCTCTCATATTCCCCTGCCCTTCAAAAACCATAGAGTTTGGTGGCAGTGCCATTAACACCCAGACAGGTCAGTTCAAAGGAGCTCCTCCTCCTTGAGGGTTTCCCAGAGACATCTGGTTAATTAATGTGGAAATCAGGATCCTGAACTGGATAGGCCTTTTGGCTGATCTAGCAGACCTCTTCTTGTGTTCTTATTACTCTGGGATAGCATGGAGAGTGGCAACTGAGTAACCCACCTTTGGTTATGAGATATGAGGAAGCAGTAGTTGAGGTGGACATCAACATCTAGGTAGATGCTGTAAATGCAAGGCTAAACAAGATTCCAAGAGTGTGCTATTGATGGCTCTTTCCGAATCTTTGTGACTGGGTGAGGGTTTTTTGTTTGTTTATCTAGTAATTTCCCAAATTCTGAGTCAACTCCTAGAATTGGGTCAGGCTCAACAGGTTGCTGGGAAAGAGAAGGCAAGAGAAAAGATACGCTTGCTCTGTTGGCTTAATTTAACTTGGGGACATTGGTAAATTGCTTATGTAAACCACTTAAGGTTTTTAAATTATTAAATTAAGTGGTGTAAAAACTGCATAAATGAACAAACAGGATCAAGTTGGCACTGCCTTTAAAAAAATAATCGGATTACTCAGTTTAGGGGGAGAAGAGGACACGTGTTGCCAACTGGGTTGAATATTCTTCCATTATTCTTCCAAATAGCCTACAGAGGTTCATCCCAGCTTCTGCACTTGGGTCCTGTTTGCAGACTTTCCATGAGCATCTGGCAGCCCTTTGTGAGAAGAGGATGCTGAACTATATGAACCTTTGGCCGGATCCAGCAGGGATCTTTTTATGTTCATCTGCTGGGCATCCAGAGGAGGGCCTTCTTTGTTGGTGGTGCAACTGTGCAGAATGCTGTCCCTGTTGAGATCAGAGCCAGATACCAACAGTGCTGTGTTGCTACGATGCGAACCAGTTTAGTATTTCTTTGTAAATGAGGAGTGGTGTAAGAATCATTTCAATCCATCAAACAATAAAATTCCCTTAATGGGAAAGATCAGACCAAGGGTTTGCGCTGAAGGTTGGGAGATGGGAAAATGCCAAAGCGATAAGCTGGTAGAGCAGAGTGACCAACTCACAAGTTTGAGGGGCTCCTAATCAAATTTCACTGAGACTCAAAGACTCTTATCCATTTGGTGGCAGTTGGTAGAAAGGTGATTGTAAAATCAAAGCCTGTTCATTTGGCCCCCTGGGTATGTTGAGCACATGAAAGGCGGCGGCGGCGGCGGGGGGGTATCTGTGTCATATGTGTACATGACATATGCACATAGGTTGTGTGCCTGCACAATTGGGAAAACAGTCAGGCAAACTGCCAGCATTTATTTTTATCTACTTGTCCACTTTTGATATATTTAAATAGAGCATATTTATTTATTTAACTGTGTTTATGTAGCTGCCCTGTAGCAGGAGTTCTCTGGGCAGCTCCTGATCACATATATGCATTGGAAGTCAATATTCGAATGGATGGATGGATGGATGAATGAATTGGTAGCCCCGGTGCGGAAAAGTTGGTGAATGCCTGGTGGTCATGAGAGCACTTGGGATGCATTCAGGGTCACAAACCATCTGTAGGGCATCACATTGATTATCCTCATTGTAGAGAGTATTTGGGCACAGGATGTTTTCCCTTGGCTGCATAGATTTGAGTGTCCTCACATTTGTGGAACAAACCTCTCTCTCTCTCTCTCTCTCTCTCTCTCTCTCTCTCTCTCTCTTACACACACACACACACACACACACTTTCCTCACCTCCACTTATGAATGAAAGGAGACAACATTGTGTAGCAGAAATATACACATACAAAGCCTATGAACATACAGTTTGAGCACACACAAGGATTTCACAAATGGCCAAGTGAGCAGATGTTGGTTGGGGGAAGGACTTGCTGCAGTGACGAGCCTCCTCATCTCTTCCCCACATCATGTGTGTCCACTGTATAAGTGTTGTGTTCTTGCATATTTTCTTTTAGTAAGAAATATAACAATGCTCAAGTCATTTGTTTTCAAAGCAGCAAGTGTGTATTCAAACCATGCTCCTTTCACTAACAGTGCAATCGTACACATGTAAGTCCCAATTTGTAGACATGCATAGTAGGATTTAACTCTTTGAATATTATTTCTGACTTAATCATATCCCAAAGACAAAGAAACAACGAAATAAATTTGGATTTTTATCTTTTTAAAGAATTTGTTCTTGTAGAATAAATAGATTTTTAAGGGGGGGGGCCGTAAGTGTCCAAAACCCACAATATTTTCACCATGTGTTCCATTTAATGTGCCAATAGTATTGATGGTAATGAAATGCTAAGCTGATGAACTACCGTTGTTGTGCTTATGGATGTATTAATGGATTTGTGTGAGTTTTCCTGCCATGTCTGGCTTTTCCCGACATCACTTTTCTCTCTCTCCAAATCCTTCCTCACGTTTCCCACCCTGCTGTGCTGCTCCTTGCCATGGCGACTCACACTAATACTTCTAGAAATTGTATCTCCTCAGGGATGTTCCTGCTGACCTTGTTTATACTCTGAACATCCCTAGATTTTTTTTCTGTTCGACTGACACCTAGATTAGGAATTGTAAATGGAATTATATTGTGTGAAAACAGCAATTTCTTGTGGTTTGAAGGATTGTGTTTGAAGCTTAATAGAAGGGAGCCCAGGGTGCCATTGGTAAACAGATGTTCAGGTTTATTGAAAGGTTTGCAACAGAATAAGGCTGAGATGAGAACAGTTGTAGCACGTTGTATAAAAAGGAACTGACCTGTGAAAATTCTAAAACACTGTTGGGGAAAAAGGAATGACTTTATTCATTACTCTGCTGTATATCTAACTGAGAATATTTTTTTTAAAAGTTCCGCTGATCTAATATTTTCTATAGTAGCATCTGGTGCATATCAGCAGTTGACTGTGTGTAGTCATCAAATTTGTATCCCTGCCTCACCTAGAAGGAATGCAAGGTGGCACACAACAATTCTCCCCACAACAATCCTCTCAGGTGTTGTTTCCACCTCCAAAAAAAATATTCCGCTTTGGTAATATATAAGAATTGCCATGTGTCTCTCTGCGTGAAATCACAGAGAACTGCTGACTGGCAGTACAGTGGTACCTTGGTTGTCGAACGGCTTGGCTCCCAAACAAATTGGCTCCCGAAAACCCAGAAGTGAGTGTTCCGGCTTGCGAATGTTTTTTGGAAGTCAAACGTCTGATGCAGCTTCTGATTGAGTGCAGGATGCTCCTGCAGCCAATAGGAAGTCGCTCCTTGGTTTTCGAACGGTTCTGAGAGTCGAACAGACTCCATGTATAGGCCATGATGGGGAGATTCTGGCTTGAGTTCAGATGCATTCCTGTTGCCCCCAGAAATCTCCCCAGGTATTCGCCACCCTTCTCAAGTGCTGTTTGCATGGCTAGAATGTTTCCTTCAACCATATCAGTGGCTCGGTCTTACCCAGATAGAGACACGTTGGTCTTTTCTTTTCATACAGGCATTAAGTTGGTTTTTTGAGGGGGAGGGAAGACGTGACATTTGGGAAGGGTCTCAAAGTGTGGCTGCTCTCCTCACATGTTAATGATTTATCTGTGAGTAATATGTACATAGTGCTTTGTACACTGGTACCTTGGGTTACATACGCTTCAGGTTACAGACGCTTCAGGTTACAGACTCTGCTAACCCAGAAATAGTGCTTCAGGTTAAGAGCTTTGCTTCAGGATAAGAATAGAAATCGTGCTCTGGCAGCAGCGGGAGGCCCCATTAGCTAAAGTGGTGCTTCAGGTTAAGAACAGTTTCAGGTTAAGAACAGACCTCCGGAAGGAATTAAGTACTTAACCCGAGGTACCACTGTATGTCCCAACATTTGAAATAGTGATTCTGCAGGAAGGTTCCAGTTAGCAAAAGAACACTGGAGCACTTACAGTCCTTGACTCAATCAATGGGTTGGATTGGAACTAACGCCAAACCATATTTTAGCTTTTATGAGAACAAGTTTCACAGAGCTTGGGCTGGTATACCTTGCTGTGACTGCGTGGAGGAGCTCAAAAGCTTTGAGTTCTTTATTATTAGCCACATGTCATCAAAACCCTAAACTGTGATTTGTTGTAGCTATAGCTAGTTGAAACAAGCCTTCATAAACTATGGTTTGAAGTTACCTTGTGCTGTATTAACATACGATAGTTAAGATTAATTACAGTTTGTGGGGGTTTTTAATGGCATGGCAAGATTCTGATATTGATCCTGTGCCCATGCTGGATGAAAATATGGGATGGAAATCTTGCTGAGCCCAAGGCTCAGTATGACTCATATTCATAACACTATTTGGGGAAATTGTTTTTCAAAACTGTGGATGTTAGGAAAAAGTCACATACAAAATGTGTACATTAGGAGAAAATATTGTAGCACTAAAGTGCTGATTAATTTTCATGTGTTTTTAAAGCAAAATTTGAGAGTCACTCAACCCTACTTTGAATGGAAATCTACCCCAGGTCTTTGTCAAGGCCTTTGGAAGGTAGTGAGACCTGAAATGAACCAGTCAGTTAGAATCTGTTTGTCTCCTGTTGCTACTTGATCTTCTGTGTTTTAAAGAAGTTTTATGGTGTTTCAATTATTAGGTATATGTGTTTATTGTTTTCTTGACCTGTTTTACTGTTGTGTTCTCACCATGGAACCAGTAGGTGAAGGATGAGTTTGAAATATCAATAAATAAATAAATTCAGATTCAAAATTGCTGTGATCCCTCCAGATTGGTATTCAAAGCTCCCACATACTTTCCTTCAAGTTATAGGGTGGGATTTTTTAGGAGGAAGGGAAGTAGCCTGATTGATCAGCATTGCTATTTTGATGAACAAAATGACATCAATTTGGTTAGCTAACTAATTTTGCAGATCTAATTGCAGCACAATGATGCCAGGATACATTCTTAGCAATACATAATACAGATATACATATTCATACTGTATTCTAAATCTAGAATTCATTATAGACTATCCAATAGTACTTTTTAAAAATGGAACAAGTTTGTCAACCAGAAAAATGAAAAATGAAGCAAGCGGTCAGTTTGCTTATGAGCAAAATCTTGTTGCATGCATTTGCTCATGTGTAAAAGTTAAAAATGTTGCAGCCTTATGAAGTTCCTGCACTGCAAAGTTACTAGTCAGTTCTCATCTGCTGGCTGTGCTGGAAATAGCAGTTTTCAAAATTATGCAAGCAGAGATCTATAGTTGCATAAGTTCACGTGCAAACATGCTTATAACATCAAGCAATGGGGAGGAGGGAAGCTGTTTAACTTTGCAGATTGCTCTTTTGGTCTCCTCTTCTGTTCGTTTACCGCAAGTTGTGAATCACTGCAAGCAAGCACTCCAAATTATTACTAATCCCATTCACATTTTCTATGCCTGAAAAAGCTGTGTCGGACTTTTTTTTTAAATTGGTTTTTATTTCAAAGGTGTATGTAAGGCTAGCACATATCTTCTTTCCTAAAAAAATTTACTGTCTTGGCTGGCAAAGCAGTACAATGAAAATTAACTGCCTGTATGACAGTCCCCCCCCCCCGATACCGCCAATGACCTATCTTTCCCCCCACCTCTCCCTCTTCTATGCATTGCACTCCTTAGACCGAGGTTTAAAAATAAACCTGCTACATTATACATGTAAGATAGTGGGCACAGTTGCAATCATACCAGAGAGAGCACAGTAAAGTGGCTATAGTCTGCTCTGTGTCATATGAGCAGTAAAAAGGAAGTGGGGCGAGGGAAGAGAAAAGCAGCAGCAGCCCATAATAAGCCTTGTCCTACTTCAACCCTTGCCTGGTCAGAGAGAAACATGCTATGAACATTTGCCGTTTTGTTGAGTGAGGGACAGAATTGAGAAAGAGATAAGCTATTTCTAGGTGCCCTTTCTGATGCTGTGGTGTGGGTCATTAACACTATCTTATTTCTATCCCACCTTTTTCTCCAGGGAGCTGAATTTGGCACATATGGTTCTCCCTCTCCTCATTTAATCCCTCCAACAACCCTGTGATGTAGGTCAGGTGGAGAGGCAGTGGCTGGCCTAAGGTCACCTACAGAGCTTCACAGCCGAGTGGGGACACACTAAGCACTACATCGTTCTGCCTGGACACTGAGGTCCAGCGCCGAGGGCCTTCTGGCAATTCCCTCACTGTGAGAAGTGAAGTTACAGGGAACCAGGCAGAGGGCCTTTTCAATAGTGGTGCCCGTCCTGTGGAATGCCCTCCCATCAGATGTCAAAGAAATAAACAACTACCAGACTTTTAGGAGACATCTGAAGGCAGCCCTGTTTAGGGAAGATTTTAATATCTGAAGTACTATTGTATTTTAATATTTTGTTGGAAGCTACCCAGAGTGGCTGGGGAAATGCAGCCAGATGGGCAGGGTATTAATAATAATAATAATAATAATAATAATAATAATAATAATAATAATTAATAATAAATTACACTGCAGAACAAATGGTGCTTGTTTGTTGATTGTTGCACATAACCATGTTGGAGGAGCGGGTAGGTGTGAGAAGGCAAGGACAATCCCTCTTCCACCCTCCTTTCCCCACTGTGATCTCTTCTCTTTCCTTTTTAGAGGATACAGATGGGTTGTTGAGGAAGGAAGCCTTTAGGGCATTGGGTAAAAGGATGAGGGTGTCCAACTGATCTGTTCCACAGAATTGAGATATCACTTGGCAGAACCATTGGTCTTACATTTCCTTGACAGAGAGTAAAGAACACTCCCTTTCCCATGCTGGTACAGTGGACGCTCAGGTTGCGAACGTGATCCATGCAGGAGGCACGTTCGCAACCCGTGGTGTCCGCAACCCGCAGCACTGCGTCTCCGCATGCACGGGTTGTGATTCGGCACTTCTGCACATGTGCAAAGCGCGATTTAGTACTTCTGTATATGGAACAACATCTTTATAAAGCATTAGTTCTGTCCACGCTGTAGCCAAGAGGCCTTGTGCAATGAATTCTGTTGTTCCAGTATCTAATGCAATAATTACACAGCAACTCCTTTTTAAAACTGTTACAGATTTGGATGTCAACTCTTGTTTGAACTGAATAGCAACTGAGCAGCAAAAAAATAAAATAAAATAAAATAAAAATTATACGCTTTGAGTCGTATGTGGGAGGGTGAACAATAGGCAGCCAGCTTAATTTAGAAAACTTGTATAATATTACTTGGCGCACTCCCTCTCTGGATTTTTTTTAAACCTCACGTACAAACTAAGCTTCCATACAGAAGAATGTGCAGAATTCCTTCTGTGGAATAATTTTTGAGTATTTGAAATTGGCACCTGTTTTAAGTTATGACATCTCTTGTATGTTTTATAAAGATTTTCTATTGACATGTTTTTGTTCCAGAGCAAGCAAACTTTATCTTCACTGATTACAAATCCATAAACTGTAATCCAGAAGTCTGCATGCTCAGGGAGTTCCTACTGTTAACTTTGACAATAAATTATGGCAGCATGAAAGATCTGCTAGCTTCTCCTGATGGAGTTCATTCAAACATGTGGTCCTCTACAATGCCTGTCATCACTGACCATTGAGCATGCTGGGAGTGAAGGGAGTTGAAGCCTGTTGGCTGTTTGCAGTATGGTAGTGCTGCAGAGAGCTTGCTGGGGAGACCATGCATTAAAAAAGAAAGGACTCAAAAATAACTTAAACAAGGTTTTAATAAGAAAAACAAAAACTCCTTTTACACTAAATACATTAACAACCAAACCAGACCCAACCACCAACCCATCCCCCAGGGTAATGGGAGAGCTAGGTGCTGCTCCTTATATACTACACCCAAATGCTGACACACCTTAATCAAATACAACTCAGCAGCACCTGTTATGTTTCACAGCTGTAAAGCTGGGTCTCGTTATCTTGCTCTGGCCCCTTAAAGACATACACATCAGGACTTCCGGGTTAGCGCCAGCGGCTAATGGCGGATTCCCTCCGAGCTCCGGAGGGAATCGGCTCCACAGGATTAGGGTCGTACCGCTGCGGCGACGCGGAGACCCTTAAAAATCACAGGCGGTGAAGCCTGTGAACCTGGTGACTCGGCGGGCACCATTTGCGCCCCCCGACCTGCGAAGGAGCCTTTTTAAAGGCTTCGGAACGGGGGACGGGGTGAGCGGCGTGGTGCTGAGAGTCGACTGCTTCTCCTGTGGAGTGAAGCCGCGCTGCCATGGCCGGAGAGCACTGACTTCTTCTTGTGATTTGGACTTCAAAATAACAACCCGTGAATAGTACGGAAATTGGATTTTTAAAGAAATTTTTTCGGTGAATTAGGTACGATCGGAGGAGGTGTAAACAGGAAGTCTGCCTCCTCCTCATGTAAACAATCTAAAGCAAGGACCTGCTAACTAAGGTCGAGAGAATTTTTTCTTTTATTATTGGGCAAAAGACATTAATTTCACGATTTGGCACTAGAAGAAACCTTACTGGAGGATAAGAGCTAATTTTGGGAGCTGAAGTGCCACCCCCCCGGACCTGGGAGTGATCCGCGAGAGAGCCTGTTGAAGGTATTGAAAAGTTTGACAGCTGTCAAATTAGCTGTCAGACGGAAAAAGAGAACTTTGTTTCTGTTGCTTCTGCTGGCTATATTTGCTATAATTTGACTATATTTTGTTGGAAAGAAGGAAGAACTGATACAAACTAATTTGATTTTTGGATTTGAACTGGAAAGAACACTAAGTAACCAAAATCCCTCTAGAGGGGTTTTTGGGACATTACAAGAATGGCTGAAGGAGGGGAAATTCAAGCTGAATTGGACAGAGTCTTTGTTCTCTTGGGAAAGTTACAAGGCCAAATTGATGTTTTGGTTACAAATGTTACAACTCTGGACTTAACAGTAAACAAACTCATTGAATCTGATAAGGAATTGTCTCAGGAAGCCTATGCAGCTGAACAAGAAGAGAAACTTGAGAGCTTTGAGAGTGTGAAGAAAGAGATATATGTTGTTCCTGAGAAAAAGGAAGGAGGAGCTGTAATTTTACAGATGATAAAGGAGAGCCAGAGGCCTGACATGATGGCTGCAAAGGAAAATAAGAACTTGATGGTGAAAATTTGGTTTGAATTGGAGACTGAAGAATGGAGAGATCTCCTTGTGTGGAGATCTGAAGACCCAAGGATTACAAATCTGATTAAGGTGGAAGTTGGAGCTTTGGAGACATTTGGATTTGAAAGGAGTAAGAAACAAGATTTAGGCTCCACTTTTAAGTATGGAGGTCTGGTTGGAAGAAACATGGACTTTTTTGGACTAGAGCTTCTCCGAGATTTGGTGCTTAATACCAAGGACTATCAAAAAAGCCGGCAGAGAGGAATTGAGAGAGAATTAAGAGCCTCGGACGTGAGGTCTCCAGGCTGAGAGTAGATTGACTGATGGACGATTATTGGGGATTGGAACCGGGAAAGGGGGGGTGGATTTTGGGAATCCAAAGGGTGTATAATTATAATTTGTTCTGCTTTTATTTTGTTTTGTTATTTGTATGAGAATTGAGGAAATCGTGGAAGGGAATTTAGGTCGACTTTAGAAAAAGGCTTTAAGAATAAGCACAGATGTATAATTATTGATGTTTATAAGGCAAAATTGGTTTTTCAAAATGAACTGAATATAAAATATAAAACATAAAAAGGTTAAAAATTAGGGACAAGAACTTGTTGAATTGTTGTTTAAATATTGATGTTTATAAGTTAAAATTGGTTTTTCTAAAATGAATTAAATATAAAAAGGTTAAAAATTGGGGACAAGAACTTGTTGAACCAACAATCTGAATTGGAATACAAGAGGGGGAGGTATGGGGAAGTCAGGGAAATATGTCATTGAAAATAAGGACTTTGAATTCTATGTGTTTTTTTTAAAAAAATGTTTCTTTTTTAAATTTTTTTGATGTATTATAATGGAAAAATCTTAATAAATATCATTTAAAAAATTAAATAAAGACATACACATCGGGTGGAACAATGATGAACCTTTACATTTAAAGAAACCATTCAACAAAGCCTTCCAACATCTGGAGGGCCACAATATCCTCAATATGACTGTTCTTCTTTTTTGCCAGACTACAAAAAGGTATCTGGAGGAATTTCCCCTGTTTTCTCTGGTGGGTGGGGCTTGAACTCTCATCTCCAGCTTCTAAATCCTATGCCCTGCAGCGCTTGTGTGCTGTGTACATCCTTATTGTGTGTCCTGGCCCCTCTCCTGGGCTGCTTGCAAAACAGCCTTTCCCCTAGGTGGGCCTTGAGTCCCATTCCAGGTGTGCTATGTGTGTGCTATGTGTGTGCAGGTGTCCTGCCCAGAGAACCTCGTGGGTACTGTGGTTTGTCTTCTTGTTCCTCAGCTCGCTTTTGAAAAAATCACTTACCTGTGCTTGTGAAGAATATAAGGGGATTCAAAGTGCTCCCTGTCGCAATGCCTGGAGCCTAGCTGTACTGGGGTTGTTGCTAGAACACTGGGAGTCCTTTTCTTTTTCTCCTTTAGTCCTCCCAGAATGATTGCCAGGTGTCAGTCGTCTCTTATTTCAGAGCACTTAAGTTCCTTAAGAAACTTCAGAAGAGATGCAACAAATCCAGTGTCTCTTACTCTGAAAATTTCCTGCAACCCTGCACTTGACAAACACAAAGTAATCCTTTGTGGCATTTCTTGACTATCACCTGCTTTTTGTAATGCCTAATACCACTTTCTCTCTGCCCAAGCTATCTCTCTCTCAAGATCAGTTACATTTCTTGTATCCAGTCATCCAGGCAAGACCTATCCAACCAGGAGTATCCAACATGGTGTCCTCCATAAGGTGTTAGACTCCAACTCCCATCAGCTTCAACCAACGTAGCCAGTGATTAGGGATGATTGGAGTTGTAGTCCAACAAAATCTGGAGGGTGCCACATATTTTTTATTAGGCAATATCCTTTGGCAATTTTCTTCCTTATGATGATTGGTGAAGAAAGAGCTTGTAGACCATAGGAGCTCCTGATATGAAGGGGCAGTTGTACTTTGCATTGCATATCCTCATGCTCATGGAAAGGGTGGCCCTGAGTCCCACCAGCAGAAAGCAGGGAGGTGGTTTTGGTCAATTTCTCTTCCTCTTGCAACCTCCTGAGTCCTCTTTAAATCTGCTTTAGAGCACTGGGAATGCTCTAGAACAGTACGGGAGGCAGCATAGCAGGGGCTGAGCAAAGACCTAGAAAAAACAAATTCCCTTTCTTTGTGTGAGTCTCTGTTGCAGCCATGGCTAATCCTTAATCGGGGCAAGGGCCACTTTGACACACGGCCAACTCTCTGTGGGGCAAATTTCAAAGGAGACCTGGCAAGAACTCCTCTTCTCAGGATTGCCTTCCAAAAGCCAGTCACTTAAAAAGATATTAATATTTCTTAAATTTGGGTTGTTTTGTTGTTGTTTAAAAAATCAAGGACCCTTGCCTTCACAGAAGGACTTTTGGGTCTTGTGAATGAAGCCTCATCTCTTAATCTCTGTGGTCCTTCTGCATTGGAGACTTTCATACAGTCACTTTCCTTTCCTTATTATTTTCTATATTTGAAATAGCTGATTGACAATGACTTTTGCAGATTCTACATTTTTGAAACACGACTTTGTCAACTGTTACTTGGCTTATCTCCTTCCTCACCAGACACATTTCAAAAGCTCCTTTTCCAGAAATGTCATCCCATGTTTAGCACAGGGAATGTGAAAATTATCAAGACGTCTCAGAGATGGTGACTTGTCTATCACCTTATTTTGTCTGTAACATTTTAACACATTCTTGCACATAAATTGTGACTACTGGGCTGTTCCTGAGGCCCAATTTAATCAGAACCACATTGGATAAGATGAGTCACCTACAGTTTCTGTAGTTCACAAAATTATTCTATAATCTGACATCTGAAGGCAGCCCTGTTTAGGGAAGCTTTTAATGTTTGATGGACAACTGTATTTTAGTGGAGGCTGCCCAGAGTGGCTGGGGGGACCCGGCCAGATGGGCAGGGTATTATTATTATTATTATTATTATTATTATTATTATTAATAATAATAATAATAGGGTGGTGTGGTGGCAGTATATGGAGATTTCAGTTCCTACTACAGGATCAAAATCTGGGGGTAGGGGTGCAGTGGGAAGCCTCAATTAAAATATGTAAATATTAGTCTCTGTCCTTGGACTATCATTTACACAAGTCTGCACCTAACAATTGTTGGTTTGTGCAGGTTTTTTTATAAAACCAAGTCCTGCTATTTAGTATTATATGTGCTAGATCCAATGTGCCTATGAGATCAGCCCAAAGCACCATATTGGCTTCAGCGTCAAACCAGTTGCAGAGCTGGGTTCAATGATTACTATGTAGTTACATAGTCATCCTTAGGGAAGGCGAACCTATGGTTTGGGGGTTTCAACTCCTAATCAGTCCCAGCCAGCATCCCCCTATAGTCTGGGATGATGGGTGATACAGTCCCAACAACATCTGGTCAACCATAAGCTCCCCACCACTGCTCCAAAGGGTAATTGTGGGCAGTGACATGCAGTGAACTTTTTCATAAGGGAACAGTTAGGACCAGAGGAGCCAGCTTGCGAGGGTGATACATGAGAGGATTGTGCCTTCCTCCTTAAGCTGGACAGAAGCTTCCTGGGCTTTGGGGAGGAGCTGCCAGGGCTCTGACAGGATGCTGGAACCCTTCTACCTCCTTCCCAAAGCTGGGCGGGCTTTGGAAAGGTGGAAGGTGGGCTCTTGGACCTATACCTCCTTCACTAAGCAGGGCAGAAGCTTCCCAGGCTTTGGAAAGGGGCACCAGGGGAACATTTAGTAGACTAGCCTAGGCCCCCTAGTCCACTGACCACATGCCACTGATTGTAGGTGACAATTCAGGGGTTATTATGGCAAGTGTTCCTCCTCATCTGCGGATAGGCTTCTGAAGCCCTGCCCTCTTCCTATACCCAAAGACAGACTCTCTATTGGGAGAGCAGCAGATTCTTAGCAGTTGAATGTTTTGGATGATTACCAAGCAGCCCCAGCATTGGCACCCATGAGGCAAAGGCAACAGCCTGTTGCTCTGAAGAAGAGCATTGAGTGTGCCAACTGCAGCCCTTGTCCCAGTCATTCTACCATGGCTTTCCAGGTATTGCTGGATTCTAGCTCCCATTTCCCCTAATCATTAGCTGCACTGGTCAGGACTGATGGGGAGCCCAGAGTCCAAGAGCACTTGGCAGGATACAGGTTCCCCATCCCTGATTTTCTAAAAAACAAACACACTCCTTCTCCCCATGGCTTTGGAACCATCTTTTGAGAGGACAGCTGGGCTTGTTGGAATCAGCGAAAGGAACGAAGAGTGAACACAATATTTCATGTCTTACTGATTGTCATGGGGCACTTTTGGGGATTATTTCATAGCCAGGGCAAAGTTTGTGTGAATGCTTCCATTGTCCATGCACATTCCAAACATGATTTACAAATGGAGAAGCAACACGCCTGCAGCATTAGAAGTAATCTATATCTGAAAGGGCTCTTGGAGACTAGAGGACCGATAGAACAAGGTAATAAAACTGTCATCCTAGAAGGGAGGTAAACTTGATAACTCTGTTAACTGTATTGTAAGACTGCACGCGCGCAAATCATGTGCTCGGATAATAGGTGAAAGATGTAGCCTTGGAATCATTTTTTAAAATTGATATCTTCTTTTTTCCCTTTAATGAATTTGGAAAAAGAAGCAATGAAAAATTAGACTTAGAAAAAAAAATTGCAGGCATGAAGCCATAATGTATTTTTATTATTACTTAGTTATTTTATTGAATTAAAATAAATTTATTTAAAAGCATTTGTTTACTTCTTAATGTTACAGTCTAAAAAACAAACACACTATCATAAAAACAAAAACTCAGCCTAAAGCAATAGTACAGCAATATAAAAATGCATAAAAGTGATTAATAATAATAATAAACAGTTTATTCTTACAGTTCAGGGAATGCCTGGGCAAACTGTCCATAGTGGCATGTGTTAAATTGTACCATGGATCACAGTGATCTTATTAATAAGGAATGTAGACAGAGTTAAAACTGGGCAAGAGAAATTCATAGCTGAATGGGCTGCCAATGGCAACTAGTCATGATAGCTACTTCTAGAACCAGAAGCATCATGCCTCTGAATACCACTTACTGGGGATCAGGATGAGGAGAGTGCTATGGTGCTCAAGCCCTGCTTGTGGACCTTGTCTGATCCAGCAGGGCTCTTCTTTTGCTACCATGAAACCTTGCCTATAAGTCAATGAATTCGTATGTGGGAATCCATTGGGGAGAAGCAGGTTCTTGGTAAACACATGTCCTGACTGCTAAGCATAGCTGGAATCAGCATTTGACATTGTGGGCCTAATGCCAGGGCACAATGCCCACAGAGGCCCCCATGCTACTGCTGACGTAAATGAACAATTTTAAAACAGTTTTAGCACACTTTTTAGACCCTGCTGCTCTGAAACAAAGCACCAGATGAAGTGTCTGCTGCCACTGCCACCTTAATTTCCCCATAACAACTCTGGACCCCAATGTAGGATCCAGAGGCCTTCTGGGTAAATCAAGATGGTGACTACACCTGCCACTCCCATTTTCAGCATTAGCCGTTCATCTGCTACCCTTAGGAAGGCACTGGGGCACTAGGGTGGTGCTGGGTGCTCCCAGAGGGTGGTGCTTGAGAGAGGCCTCTTAAGTTAGCTGTAGGTCTTGCTACTTAAGGCCAGTCAAGATTTGTGCAGCCACATTCTTTTGCTTCATCCATTTTCAGCAACTGTTAAAGCCAATATTTGACAGTGATCTTTTCTGATGCCGTCTTTTTGAGAGTTTTAATATTTTATAGACGTCTAACCTGGAATATCATTACCCATGCCGAAGTCATTGTGCTGTGCTAAAAATGAAAGAATGAAAACAACAGCTTCAATACTTCCATAGGCTGCAAATGATTTTCCTGTATATGAAGTGAAGGTTATTGTAGGGTGTGCTTTGCATTGCTTTGTGTTTTTTAATTGTTCCTTTTGAATCTTATTGCAACATTTCAATATGAATCAAACTTTAAATACCCCTGACAATCTAAATACATTGTTTGTTCCCTTAATGTTCCTTTTCCTGGTCTTGTTCTTTAAAACAAAGGCATTCCAGCCCTCATACAAAACCTACAAACAATAATCACTGACTGGCTATTTCTAGAATCTTGCCCATTCTTAGCAACATGTTTCAAATCAGGAGTAAACCCAATTTGTAGCTTACCACTTTATTTTTATTAGCGTGGAGAGTAAAAGTCTCCTTGCCCTCAGTGGCACCACTCAGTGACAATAAGCAATTTACACTTTGGTGCATTTCCTTACATGAGGGTACTAAATGTGACTGTCAAACTGTGAAGTTTCACAGTTTTAACTACTGTGTAGTTAACAAGATTTGGCACATGGGAAGTTTCTTTTTCTCTCTTAGTTTATTGTCCTTATGGTTTTCTTCCCAGGCAAAGAATACCTTGTAAAACAATGCAGAAAAATATCTTGCTTCTTAGAAATCTGCTGAAAACACTTGACCAATCAAGGAAGGGGTGAAATCTTAGCGCCCCGAAAGTGCCTTATGTTATTACAGCATATAGCAAAAGTGGCTGTTGCGTTGATGTATTCAGCCCATCTCAGTAGGGTTGTGCCAGCCTTTTATACTGCCACACACTTCCTCTTTACTGCTTTTCATGGGAGCCAAGGAAACTGCATGCTTTTGCAAAGCAACTTTTTAAAGGAGACATATACAGTTGAGTCGTGGGAACGGTGGTGCTGCAGCCTAGTAATGAGTCACCTTGTAATATGGGAAGGTATTTCCAAAACTCACTTTATTTATAGTTATGTGGAGTGGTGATATCTTCAAGCTGGCTTAGGAAAAACTGGTAGTTATTCCATTATGGAAGGAAAAATATAAAAGATTCTATATACTGCTCTTTAACTTACTATATAAGTGCCTACCCCTAACCTTTTACTGATACCATCCATACTCAAGGTGAGCAGGCTTGCAAGAACTCTTTAAAATTTTGCAGAAGTACAAAAATTAAATAATTTGGAGGGTGGGACCTAAGATGAAGCCCAGTGGGGGCTGAACATGCTCAGTGGGCCTGAAATGATAAACGGCTTTTTGTGGGCATTGGAGTGTTCTTGAAGAGGCCACAACTGGCTGGCAAGAACTCGGTAAAGGATCACTCCATGGTGCATTACAGAAATAGGTAGGAAATCTTAAATTCTGTATCCTCAAGCAAGCAACTCTGGGTTAGTGCCAATATCCGAGAGAATCCTGCTGTGGCATGCCATGATGACTAATTTCATTTATGTTACATTTTTAAAATAATTTGCTCAATTTTCCTTGTTTAGACTGTTTCCATTTGTTGGTCTAATACATATTTGGGATTTGTGCCCGCAGTAAATTAAAGTCCCTTATTCATAGTGATGCTTGACACTAATGATGCATGAAGCTGCATTAGACATGTTTGCCATCTCCATACAAGGGCACTCTGGGAGGTGTGACTCCCTCCCACCCGCCAGGAAATTCCATATCTCAAGGGCACCCTTTTTCTTAATGAAAAATGTCAAATATCCTTGCTGTTGTTCAGAGCCTTCGAGGTATGTTCGGTGAAATTGTTGCATTTGAGAACTGTTTTCTGCAGCTGCGAGGAATACGGATTTGATGGTGCGATCCCATACATGTCTACGTGGAGCTAAGCTCCATTAAATTCAGTGGGGCTTACTGGCAGATAAGTAGGTACCGGTTTGCAATTGCTTAAATGAACAGTGATCAGAATTTGTGTGCAGAGATGGATTTAGGGGAATGCAGCCTGTTCAGTCGCACTGAGCACAGAGCCTTGGGGGTTTCACTATGATTTAGAATGGAGTGCGAGAGGTGGAGGCCCCCCGGAATTTGGGCATTGCTCAGTGCACTTCTGACATTTGAGGTGTGCCACTGTTGTGTGCTACACAAAAGACTTTCAGTAGATCTGCCAAGTCTGGTTCCAAGATTGGCAGGTACCTTAGACTCCTGTGCCTACAATGGCTATCCAGTGGCTTAAGAACAGCTTAGTTTATGAACAACCTGGATTAAGAATGCAGCAGTGGGTGTTTTGGTTTGTGAACTTTGCCTTGGAAGCTGAGCATGTTTTGTTTCCTGTTGAGTGTGTTCCATTTGTAAATTGAGTCCCCCACTGCTATGGGAAAGCATGCCTTGGTTTAAGAACAGACTTCTGGAACAGATTAAACCAAGGTACCACTGTATATTGTTGTTGGGATTGAGTCTCTTTTCATTGTGTAGTTGAGCACAGATCTGCAACTGCAAAATACATGCACCTTTTGTCATGTCTGAAGGATGCACATTCTGTCTCCCTACATCCTGAGAATCTATGCTCAATAAAGAATGGGGCTCCTGCTTTTGTGGGTTTTAAAGGGACCAAGTGAATGTAAGCAAAAACCTGCTGGATCACGATGGCCCGTGTTTGCATTTCACGGTAGCTAACCCTCTGGAATAGATGTGCATCAGAGTAGATCAGGCTTGCTTGTATTTTGTACAAAAGGTACAGTGAACATTGACCTTGAAGAGAGAATAATAGAATTATTAATGACGTTGGGCAATTGAGGCTAGCATGGATTAGCAAAGTGAAAGTGAAAAACAATAGCAAAACCTGGCAGGTTAGACATTGCCAAGGCCAAAGTCTAACTAAGGTGTTGGCAAAAGAAATGCATGAAGAACTGGGATTTATTGTGCTAGTTTTATCTATTATAATGCCAGTGCTTGCTTTCTTTCTTCCTTCCTTCCTTCCTTCCTTCCTTCCTTCCTTCCTTCCTTCCTTCCTTCCTTCCTTTGCATTGCTTTACCAGTCATGTTATGGAACTATAGCTTTCTGAACGATATGCAGTAAGCCAGTGTC
The DNA here is from genome assembly GCF_027172205.1 of Podarcis raffonei. Lineage (NCBI taxonomy): Eukaryota > Metazoa > Chordata > Lepidosauria > Squamata > Lacertidae > Podarcis > Podarcis raffonei. The sequence goes on along the minus strand of NC_070611.1, from coordinate 39,360,438 downwards.
TTACACGGGGGTTAAATTCCAGGGATCAAAGCTAAAGCCAAAATCACATATAGTCAAAACATACTGGGTTTAGTGGTGGGTGGGATTGCCAAAGTCTTTTTGGCCCACTAAGTCCACCCCTTTAGCTGACCTAAGGTTAACCCTTTGACCTGAGTGAGGATTTGAGCTTGTGTCTCCCAGTTCTAGTATGACACTCAAACCACTACACCACACTGGTTGTGTGTTCCTGATGGTAGGTTACAATGTAGGAAGAGAGAATAGACGATAGAGGAAACTATGACAGTAAAGTCCAGTTGTGAACGACTGTGGGGTTGCGGCTCTCATCTCGTTTTACTGGCCAAGGGAGCTGACGTTTGTCCGCAGACAGTTTTTCCGGGTTATGTGACCAGCATAACTAAGCCGCTTCTGGTGAAACCAGAGCAGCACACAGAAATGCTATTTACCTTCCCACCGGAGTGGTACCTATTTATCTACTTGCACTTTGATGTGCTTTCGAACTGCTAGGTTGGCAGGAGCTGGGACTGAGCAATGGGAGCTCACCCCGTTGCGGGGATTCGAACCGCCGACCTTCTGATCAGCAAGCCCAAGGCTCAGTGGTTTACACCACGGCGCCACCCACGTCCCTAGAGGGAACTATAGATTGCTAAAAAGGTTGCAAGAGATGCAGAGTCCTGCAAGAGGCAAAGCTCAGTAGGTTTGTAGATGTCATTTAGATGGAGTTGGCCTTAAGTCTGTAGCTGACTTTAAATCTCCCTGATAAAATATTGTATTGCTTGAGGGAAAAGCAAAGGTTATGGCTTCTATGCAGAGATCTTCCTTCCACTGCGCTTCTAAATCCTTTTCTTTTTTGTTCTCATGTGAACACTGCCAGGGAAACATGAGGCCGTAGTGCGATAGAGAAAATAGTAAGCCCATTTCTGCCACACTCTGCTGTCACCAGGGGTTGAGCTCTGGACATTCTTCTGGTATTGTGTCGTGGGCTCAGTTATTCTGCGATTGTTGGCTTGGACTGTGGTGATCCCATTATTATACCCACATCTTTGGAACCATTTCAAGAGAAGGAACTGAGCTCCGGTTTTTTTTTGGGGGGGGGGAGGAACAGTGAATACACTATTTCATGTCTTACTGATTGTCATGGGGTGCATGTGGGGATTATTTCGTAGCGGGGGCAAAGTTTGTGTGAATGCCTCCATTGTCCATGCACATTCCAAACATGATTTACAAATGGAGAAGCGGCACACTTATGGCATCAGAAGTAATCTATATCTGAAAGGGCTCTTGGAGAGTAGAGGGCAGCCAGAACAAGGTAATAAAAACTGTCATCCTAGAAAATGGGATGTAGCTTTGACAACCCTATTAACTATATTATAAGACACAGCATGTTTGTTAAATCCAAATCACACAATTTGATCATGAAAGACCCCCATGATATATTGAAGTTGTTCCTAGCAGCATGATATAAGATTCAAAATATTGGAATACTTTTTCATAAATGACTGAGCACAAAAGTAATCTTATTCATAAGGAAGGTGAGTGAGCGACCGTTATGTGGATGACTTTCTCAGAGGCGTAATATATTATTGACCTTCATGTGATAGATTGCTATCTTGTACAAGTATGGATAACACTTTGATGGTGATTATAGCCCTCTGCCTTGCTGATGAATGTGGGAGCAAGGAGCCAGACCACATCAAATAGACCCATTCCGGATGCAGCACTCTCCATTTCTAGAGGGGAACCACATTTGTAGAAACTTGTGTGTGCATCCATGAAGGCCCTGTCCTTGCAGAAGCTATTTGCAGATGTCAGGGGAGAGAAACGAGATGGGAGCATGCCTTATTGAGATTCCTGCAGTGCAGGGGGTTGGACTAGATGACTCTAAGGGCCCTTCCTACTCTACAATTCTATTACAATGGTACCTTGGGTTACATATGCTTCAGGTTACAGACTCCGCTAACCCAGAAATAGTGCTTCAGGTTAAGAACTTTGCTTCAGGATAAGAACTGAAATCGTGCTCCGGCAGCATGGCAGCAGCAGGAGGCCCCATTAGCTAAAGTGGTGCTTCAGGTTAAGAACAGTTTCAGGTTAAGAACGGACCTCCAGAACGAATTAAGTACTTAACCCGAGGTACCACTGTATTCTTTGCAATGTTGGAACTGCTTGGGACATCCATCAATGTGGGAGCTATCATGCTTACATAATACTTTGTCCCAAAATTCACTTCAGCTGTGTTCTATCCTAAGGGTCTCTTGCCAAACTTTTAAACTGAGTAACAGTGACTAAGTACTGTTAAGATGGTTTGGTAAAAGATTAGATCCACACCTCTCCCCAGAAGTGCTTTTTGCATACTCAGTCCTCCAAGGCCTGCACAGTTTTCCAAATCCCTTTTTAATGACATCTAATCCAATTACATATGAAAAGTCACCCCAGAATGGCTTTTATGAAGCCTGTGAGCTATTGTTAGAATCTGGAGAATCCTAGCATTCATTTATTTGTGGTGTTTTTTATATGTCTATATAAAATCTTCCCTCTCTCCCTTCTTTCAGAAATTATTTTAAAATACGACAACATGACTTTTGATATAAAGTATTGTTGGGAAAGCTGTGCACACCTAAAATTTGGGTGTTGTGAGTCATAGAGAAGGAGGCAAACATTTTTTCTTCTTGTATTTTACCTTTACTCTTTGTAAAGTCCTTCACAACTATGAAAAACACCTCTATTCACTAACCCTACAAATGGCAATATAAGCAAACCTGGGAAAATGCAGCAGCTTTCCAAAATACATATGACTGTGAATACAAGGATGAACGTTAGGCCAGCACAAACTGTAAGGCCGTCCTGTTGGTGTGAGACCCACCCCATATTTAAACATGAAATACTTCTAAGTACCTTTACCCGTGGTTCTTTGTGTGTCAGCCTTCCAAATATTTACCTCTAAGCCACCATCTGTTAGCAGCTGCTTGTTCTGGTCAGCACCTTTGTAGGCCCAGCTATGTAAGCCTAATCATATTTATTCAGAAGAAAGACACACTGACTTCAGAGGGGTTTAATCCCTGGCAAGTGTGTTTAGGATCACACCTTCATTTTCATTGCTACTTATGCAAGTAAGGAGATGGCGTTTTTGTATAATCTTACTTTAGTGTTCATGTGGTCTACCAAAAGTATCACAGATTGCGTCAAGATTTGTGTTCAGAATTATCACAGAGACACTTGGAAATAATTCATTTCATTTGCCGGGCTGCCCTGCCATGCTGCAAGCCCACTTATGGCAAGTCATTATGATCAAAGTGATTTCCCTGGGCAATGTTTTGCGCACACTTCCCCTTCCCAATCTTGTAACCCATAGATCCATGCCTCCTTAGCTCCTCTTCCAATGCTAGTGTCGTGCATGTTCATTTTGCTGTTCCCAAATGGCCGAGGAGAGGGTTCCTCACCAGCTCTGGGAAGACAAGGTTGCTTGTGTTCTCTTAAGGGCAATGCAGGAGAGCCCATTCTTCTATGTCAGGGGCGAGGAACCTTAAGTCCAGGGTCTGAATGTGACCCTTCAAACCTCTCTGTCTGGCCCTTGAGACTGTTCCCAGACCACAACTCCCTGCACTGCACCCTCCTTGAGTGCTTTTGCCTTGCTGGAACACGTCCTTGGACTCTGATAAGGCCTCTTCCCTGGATGAAAGCTAAAGAGGGGAATGTAAGTGTGTATAGAAACTAGTCTATAACTTTTACATTCATTGCTGTGCCGATTTTTGTCTCTGGCCCATGCCTACCACCGCTGTTCTACCTTTGTCCAAAAACTCTTCCTGCAACAGGTCAATGGGGAAGCCATAAAGATCACAGTGACTGGGGTTGTTCTGGCACTCTGTGGAGAGCTGACAGAGAGACAGGAAGAATAAAGCTGTGTGTCTGCTGGTTATTGGGACCTGGAAGTGCAATAGATGAGCAACTGATACCATGACTGTGGTGCTATCTCTTCCTGTCTCTGTGCCTCATCCTGTTGGGGGGAGGGTGTGTGATCGCTAAGGGAAGTTCTGTTGGAACTCTGGATGGAGAGAGAATATTTGGCCAGCAATGGCAATAATGAGAGTGGAGTGCTTGCTGATTATCAATAGGCTTGTAAGAAGCAGTGATTCCTGTTCTGATCTCACAATCAGAAGTGTTTCTGTTCTGCTGCAGTATGGTTTCTGCCAGATACTACATTATTTTTCTTGCCTCAGCTAAGCTATGTAACTATGTAACTTATGTAGCTTGCATCCATTTCAATGTAAAGGAAATGTCAGAACAATGTTTTTAAAACTAGGTACAGTCAGCCTGCAAATTACCCTTGGGTTATGATCCAGGGATCATGCCTAAAGCTGAAATTGCATATAGTCTAAACCCTTGACTTCAACGATGGGTAGGATTGTTAAAGACATTTCCCCCCAGAAATCCACCCACTGTCCACCTTTTGTTTTTAAGCCACATGTGTAAGGTTGAATGTCCACAAGTTAAATGTGCACAAATTTCAGGCTTACGGTAATCATATTTTATTTGCAGACTTAAATAACTGATGTGAACATTATATTCGCTTGGCTGATTTGCATTCCTGACCAGAGACGAACTCATAAAACTGTGACAATTTCCTTCTCTGTTTTTTCTGAAATTCTCTGACATCCCTACTTCTCAATGGCATAATTGCGCTGCCTCTGACTTCCACTGGTATGGTTGGTCTGCGGTCTTAACAGTGAGTGGGGGATCTTTGGCTGCTTTTTCTACACTTTGCATATTTTCCCTTGGGTCTCCTATGTAGTTCTCCTAGCTGCTGAAGAAGAAAGAAATGGTTGGCCAGCATAGTTTCGCTCGTACACACTTGAAAATTGCTGGGAGTAGCAATGGGAGGCCTATGACTGACTGCTTTGGATGGGGTCATGCACCCCCTGAAGGAAGGGCTTGTGGTCCAAGGATGCTCTATCCTTGCTGTTAGAAGCCAGGTGACCCACTTCAACTGGAGACACAGCTATGGCCATTTCTGGACTGGGAGAACCTGACCATTTTAGTCCACTTGCTGGTAACCTTCAGGCTGGATTTCTGCAATGTGCTCTAGGTGGGGCTGCCCTTGAGATTGGTCCAGAAGCTGCAGCTTTTGCAAAATGTGGTGTGTTGACGGGAGTTCTATACTGCTGTGGTGATTTGATACAGTTAAACTGAACACTGTGCTGTGGTGGCAGAATGGGAGAGCGTGCTGCGATAGTATGTTTTTGTTTGTTGCCAGTAATATATTTGTTGCCAATGGTATGTTTTCACTTGTTGCCTTTGAGCTGAATGGAGCAGTTCTAACTTGCCCTGCTACTTACTTCAATGTAACATTACTTCAGCATAGAAGCAGAGAGCAGTGTCTGCAGGAGTATTGGATTAGAATATGCCTCCTTGGTCCAATGTTTCACAGTTCTGCCAACACATTTCCGATGCGCCATCAGAATAAGATACTCTGAGATGGTTTATGAGGGCTGTCTATTCTGGGACTTAAACTGGAATCCAAGGCACTCCAGGTTCTGGTAGGGGAGAACAGGAGGTTGTTCAGTCTGTTATAATTTGCAACTAGCTCTTACAAGGGTTTTATACAAAGTCTTCTGCTAAGAGACTGAAGGGTGGAAGAGAAAAGTAGTCCAACCATTGCAGTTCAGAAGATGCATGTCAGTTTTATCAATGTATATTCTATAACATATACCAATATGATGTTTAGATACACACCTAATTAAATAATAACAGATGGAAACCATTTTAAAAAGTACGGTAACTAATGAAGAAATTTAGAGATTCTTTTTAAAAAAACAACAACACAAGACTGACATGTGTCTTTAATGAAATAACATTATAAGTGGCTTTTCATGTTAAAGGATTTGTCCCCTTCCCTTCCCATCCCTTCTCTTTCTATTTTAAGCTTAGCATTTTATAGCTGATTACATTGCATTTCTAACAAGAAAAATAAAGGGGGAGGGTTGCTTCCCAAAGCAGCAATTAAGCATTTCCTTTTCTGGTAGTTCATACGCACAGTACACACTTCAGATGTGACCATTTTTTACAGAGGAGTGGGTTTACTCTTCTATAGTAAAACCTTTTATGAAGTCAAAGAAGCTGGGAGACCTTTACAGCTGAAAATCTGAATAAATGTGACCTACATAGGGTAATACATAATTAATTGTAATTTTTTGCTACATATAGAATTATAGAATCATAGATTAGTAGTGTTGGAAGGGATCTCAATGGTCATTTCATCCATTGCAGGAATCTGAACAGGTGACCCCCTATCCAATTTGCAGAAGTAATACAACTTACACTGCAATAACCAAAACACGATTGATTCAAGTTTTACTTTTAAAAAATGGCTACATCAAAGCAGAAATTTAGAAAAATAGGTATTACGGATCTGCTAATTATTAGCACTCAGCTTTAAATTGCTGTAAGCATTTAGGTAAGTCATTACCAGCACTAACCATCTGAGATAAAAGGCTTATCATCCACCTCATGTATCTACTTACATTAAGACTTGCTAGTAAGATTCGAAGATTAGTCTCAGTTACTAATTTATCCACTTCCGTGGAATTTAGCTTTTGGGCTTGCAAGATGACATGGCTTGGATCAATAAATACCCATTTACTATATAGGGAAACACCCTGCAAGTTTCACTTTAGCTCTGTGCATTTGGCTCTACACCGATGTAAAAGAAAGTGTCTGAATGGATGTAATTCAAATCTTTAGAAGGATGTAGGTGTAGTGAAACTCTTTTATTCACATATGATTTTACGTACAGTACTTACAAGTGAGCCCTGCAACTGGATGATAGTTTGGAGTGCTTCTGTTGAGGTCTTAAGCCACTACATTCCTTCACTCGTCTCTCCTTTTTCTTCCCTCCTTCGGCACTTAAGCTAAGAAACAAAACAAACAATTGTTCGGCATTCTGTGCCCGCTGACCATGCACTGGACTGTTTTGGTTTTTTCCTCCTTTTTGGGGGGTGGGGATGGATGCACTCATGCCTAATTCTAGCTGCAGTAAATTTGTTAGTTTCTCCATTAATGTCTGTGAGCAAATAGCTTCAGTGTGAATTACCGTATTTTTTGCACCATAACACTCACTTTTTTCCTCCTAGAAAGTAAGAGGAAATGTCTGTGCGTGTTATGGAGGAAATGCCTATGGGTGGCATGCCTACGGATTTTCCTCCTCTAAAAACTACGTGCGTGTTATGGTCGGGTGCGTGTTACAGAGCGAAAAATACGGTACCAATTAGATGCACCCAGGTGGAGGTATCTGTTGCCCTTCAGATTCATCCCAACCAGCATGGGCAATGGTCAAAGATAATAGGAGTTGTTATCCAGAAAGATCTGGATAGCCACAGGTTTCCTACTCTGATAGATACCTATATTAGATGTTTTCTCTTCCAGCCACTTAATGCTATTCCCCCCATCCCCTCCCCACCAGTTGTCCTATTTACGCTGCATCCAGTGTGCTCCCACTGCTGATTTGGGAAGAGGTATGCACACAGTGTTAGCCACAACCCATATCTATCCTGTGGTTTCTTATGAAATGCTGCATTTTGATTCATTTCCCTCTAAACAATCTTCCATCCAAATTGAGAAAAAAGAAAAACCTACCTGCATTTTAAGCTGGTAAAAAAAAAAAAGGTCAAGGTAAACGACCCCTGGATGGTTAAGTCCAGTCAAAGATGACTATGGGGTTGTGGTGCTCAACTGGCTTTCAGGCCAAGGGAGCTGGTGTTTGTCCACAGGATTTCCATGTCGTGTGGCCAGCATGACAAAACCACTTCTGGTGCAACGGAACACTGCGATGGAAGCCAGAGCACATGGAAATGCCGTTTACCTTCCCACCGCAGCAGTACCTATTTATCTACTTGCACTGGTGTGCTTTCAAACTGCTAGGTTGGCAGGAGCTGGGAGAGAGCAACGGGAGCTCACCCCATCGTGTTGATTTGAACCGCTGACCACCTGATTGGCAAGCCCAAGAGGCTCAGTGGTTTAGACCACAGTGCCACCTACGTCCCTATTTAAGCTGGCAAGGTGTACACAGTCACAGTGTCTTAATATTCTGGGCCACTGAACTATCATGTGGATGTTCCCACATGGGTTCCTCCCCACTGCCTCCACCTCCCTGCAAATTGTTTGTACTTTTGTCAGTGCCTCTCTCTTGTGCAGAGTTGTGCTTTATGAGGTTTTTCTCTCTGTATTCTTTTGTTGTTTGAGACTGTTCACACTAACTGTCCACAGCAGTTCTTCAAGGATTCAGAGATGAAAAATCCACAGCCCTACCTTGAGATGCCAGGATTTGAACCTGGGGCTTTTGCATGCAAAGCAGATGCTCTACCACTGAGCTATGGCCCTTCCTTTCCCTCCAAACCCTAAGGCTTGACTCCCTCCCCCCATATTTTTTGTGGCCTCTTTGCCACCAAATTTGTGAGGAGAAAAATGGGAATTATTCATTTGTGTAAAGTAATTGTCACCTGTCTACACTTGTCAATATTTCAATAGGTTAGAGAGCTGTGTACTTTGACTCTGCCAAGCGTTCAGAACAATTCTCAAAACTTCAAAGATTAATCTGTCTCAAACCTGCTAAATTTCTCTTTGCAAAGTGCCACAATGACAGGAATACATGCATGCACAATGAATACACTTATTTATAGTATTGTTCTAGAAGATGCTGAATGAATTACGCAGATATGGCCTGAATTTCAGTATGGCTTTCAGTTGCTGTATCTTGCCTGGCCTGGTTCATATATAAATGCTTTGTTTCTCTCTGGACAAACTGTGATTGGGAGTCAAGGCCAACCTCTCAAGCTTTCTTTGAAGGAAACAAACAATGAATTCGGGTTTGCATATAAAACTAGGGCAGCCTCTGTTTCCCCCTACATGGAAACAGCAGGAGAGGGGCCAAGCAAGTACGGTATTGCCTGTGTGCACCTGGATGCTTCTTGTTGATAGTTTATTTTTAACTATGGTTGGTTCTAAGCAAATCAAGCAGTAGTAGCTATTTTAATATTTTGAAGTGGTCCTGGGACAGGCACTGTGAACACAGCTTCCTTGGGGTGTAGGCTGCCGAGAATCTTCATTGGTATTTCTCATGCCCTTTCTAACTCCTGGGAGGAGACTAGCACTATGAGCGGCTTCTTTTCCAGGGCAAGCTAGCAATCCAGGACCCATCTAGTCCATTATCCTGTTCTCCCAGTGCCTGCTCAACCAAATCAGGACCTGAGCACAAGAGCACTCCTCTCTTGTGGCTTTCATTACTGCCTCCAACTGCTGAGGCAGAGCTTAGCCATTACGACTGGCAGCCATTAATAGCTGTCTTTTCCATGGATTTGTGAAAAAGCTTGTCAAAAAATGTTTAAAAGCTTGCTAGTCTATGAAAGATTGTTGAAGGGGAGTCCACATACACATAGGGCAACCCAAGTTGATTTAGATTGCAGCAGACTTGGATAGTCAAAGGAATAGGGGCCCATTATTCCATTTTGTTCCTTGTTAGGCTGGGTGGCCTTGAGAGACTGACTTGTGGGTTAAGCATGACTGGTGAGCCGAGTTGCTTATTATCTAGGAAAGTGCTCTTAACACCTTTCAGAGCCAGGCGTTGAGGCTGGAAATGTGTTAATTAAAAAGGAGATTGCTGGGCTTGAGTGGGCATATCAAAGGGATTGTCCCAGCATGGGCCTCACCACCTCAAGCCTGCCCAGGACTTAATCACTTTCGTGCCCTGCCCCATGGCTTTGCCTGCATCCCTTCTGGTTGGATGGGTACCAGCACCAGCCACTCCCCACATCCTGATAAAAATGTGCAGGTAACAGAGAGGGTCGGGGGGGGGGGGAGCGATGGGAAACCTTTCTTCTTTGAGGGAAAATGCCAGAAGACCAGTCGAAGGAAGGAGAGAGAAAATGTGATTTAAAAGGAATAAAAGGAACAAGAGAAGAAAAATGTAAAAGGAGCAGAGTGGGGGAATTAAAGAACCTAGCAGTTTGAGGCAAGGGATAGCGGAAAGGTTTGTTAAGCGTGAAAGTAAAAAGGGAGACAAAATTACAAGAGAGAAATATTAATTGTGAAAGAAAGCAAAAATATGAAATAACAATATTCTCCAAGTACAGCCACTGAATCGGCAAGTTTTACCCAAATTGGAGAGATGGATGCACAATACTTCCTGAGATAGTTTCTATACAACTTGAGGAAATATAAACTACCAGGAAAAGAATTTAGCCATTTCCCAAACAGATATTCCATATCAATAGAAAATGACCACTAGTGGATGCCTGCTGATTATGCCCAACTTCTCCTTTATCTGCCACCATTTTGTGACAGGCTTTGCACCTGTGCCACCATTTTGCGATTAATGGGTCTCAGTAATTTCTAGCCCTCTGAAGTGGGCCCTGGGGGTAGAAATTTTGAGAACCCCAGTCATTCCTTTGGGAGTTCAAATGCAGCAGGAGTTGTGTGTTTCAGTCTTATTGGAAGAATGAAGCTTATTTCTTAAGCTTTTCTTAAGGAAACATCATCTACAGAGCAGGGCCGCTCCACAGGTCCCTAGTGGCAAGGGCCATAACTTAATGGTTGAAGACATATTTTGCATTCAAAATGTACTACATACCATCCCTGGTGTTTCCAGGTAGGGTTGAAATCTTGGAGAGCTGCTGCATGTCAAGTGTACAGTTCTGAGCTAAATGGACCAGTGGCCTGATAGCTTCCTGTGTTCCCTAGAGGGCTTAATATAAGGAAATGCAGAATGCTGAATCAGGTCTTCTGCAGTGATTTGGTGTAAAGTTTCCCACACACTCATCTCTCAAGTCCCTCTGTCCTTGGGAAACTTAAAATGCTCACTCCCTTTTCTTTTGATCTGATTGGCCCTGTGCCTTGGATGAGAGTGACCTCTGATCCAGTCACCTTCATTTTGATATAGAGTTGCATTCAGAGAGGTTCACATTATTTTGTTTATTAATTTGTGCAATTCATCTGAATCTGAATATGACAAAGTCTCTGCAAAAACCCCCTGGTTTGTGGTTTTTCCAGACAACTCTAAAAATGCTACTTTCTTATAGCATGTATGTGTGTATGTGTGCCCACGTAGTCCAGGAGCAGGTATGCTACCAGAACTGTGGTGGTGATAAATCATAGTTGCTATTTTAGGCTACTTTAGCATCTCTGGATTCTGTACAAGCAACTTAATTTAGAGAAAAGGAAGAGAAAAGAAAAATAACCCCAGAGTAAAAACAAGACATTCTGCTTAATTTCAGATGCCCATAGTTAAATGTCTCACAACAAATGTAACTGATCTGTAGAAAACACAACCTGTAGAAAGAGACAATGCATGTGCTTTGTAAACATGGAAAATCTTTAATAAAAATTATTTTAAACAATATGTTGAACTGGTGGCAGTGTAAAATCAGGAACAATCCTCCAGGTAATTGTGGGTACTTAACTGTATTCAAAACAGACCTGGTTAGACTTATGAACAACCTCTTGGACTTCCTTATTATGAACAAACTCTTGTGCTTCCTTATCTGATATCTCCATTGTCACTCATGAGTGTTTGGATCCCTCAGTGTAGTTTTCTTAGGCCTCCATCTTTTCTCATCCCCAGCTGCCTCTTAGACTGTGTAAACATTACTGGCTTAACACACAGCTGGGTTGTTCTATTTTCAATTTGGATTGAATTATGTTTTGTGCTAAAATACATCAAAGCTCAAAATTACCTAAGAAACAACAGGATAGATATGGATCATGTGAACACCACTTCCCAAACCGGAAGTACACTGGATGCATAGCAAACAGCTATGTGTATAGCCTTGGACCACCACAAGGTTTGGTTGCTTGGAATTATACATGATTTTCTTTCCCTTTGGTTTGGTTTACCTGCAGATTAGGTCACCGTCTTCTTATACTAGGCAGGCCATAGAGGCAAATTCAAGGTGTTAGTGTCAATGTACAAAGTTCTAAAAGGAGTGACTCCCTCAATATCAACCATCTCAGGCCCTACGACTGGCAGAAAAGCCTTGCTGTTGGTGCCACCTCTGGCTGCTGTCCGGTGATGTTGACCCATGACAGGTCTTCTCAATGGTGCTTTCCTGTTTGTGGAATGTCCACCCTGGTTTGGTACATAACTGCTGACTCTCAGGAAAAATGGAAAGACATTCCTATTTAACCAGGCATTTGCTGGCTGACAGTTATTGGCCACGACAACTTAGAAATTAGCAACAGTGAGGGTATGTGATTGTTTTTATATGTTTTTTTATTGTGTTTAATAGAATTAAATGTGCTTTATATTGTGTTGTTTTAATGTCTTTATGTGTACTCTCCTGGGCTCCTTTGGCAAGAAGGACAGGATACAGATTTAATTAATTAATAATATGTGCAGCACTAAGTAAGAGTTTTACCTGTATGCACTGACTGATGAAAATGCAAGGAAAACCAGTGTGGCATAGCGGCTACATTGTCAAGCTCACTCCATGCCAGCATGGCTAATGGTTAAGGCTGATGCAAGTTGTAGTCCAGGCACATGTGGAGAGCTACAGGTCCCCCATTTGTGCTCTAGAGCGTCAGAATTTGATGTTCTCTTGATCTCCCTCCAAGTTACGTTTTCCTGAGGATTTTTAGTGGTCTTGCAATTCTCTGATTCTAACACACACAAAAATCCCCTACCCTTATAAAAGACTTTGATTACTCTTTGTCTTCTGTCTCCATTCCAGCATCTTGGCTTGTTACATATGCATATTATAAAACACTCTTCCAACATGTGGTATGCACTCTGCATGTTTGTGCATGAATTACAGTTGAGCCTTCAGTCTGGTGCTGTTTCTGACAGGACGTTAGCAATGCAGAACTGTTTCACGTTGACGTTAGGGGAAGACAAAAGCAGTAATTTAAATTGTGAAAGTCTCTGTAGTTTTTATTTTCAGTAGCTAATCTTCGAAAGTTATCTGTTACAATGTGCACTCAGTAACAACCCAGTGGGCTGATGTACAGAGTGATTCTAGGCATGCTTACTCAGAAGTAAATCCCTATTTGCTTACTGGGGTTTAACTCTCCCAAAGTGTGCCTATGACTGTTTGGCCAACAGCCCTAATCCTATTTACTTGGAAGCAAGTCCCATTGAAAGGAACAAGACAAATAAACATTTAGGGTCAATGTTTTGTTCAGTAGTAAATATGTTAGAGCTATCAGGGTGGATTTCAACAGTCTCCCTAATGGACTCTCTCACAGGCACTTTTTGGCAGAGTGTATGTTTTTTTTTTACTCCCCATTACTTCCAGTTCAGTTGTATAATAATGATAATTAGTTAATCTTGCCAAACAATAACAACAACATCCTATAAAGTCAGCCACAGCTGTTCTCTTATGGATGGATGAGCTGATGTTGAGAAAGAGGACTGTTTCAGATGGCTTTGGAAACCATAGTTTCCTGCTACATGACCAAACTGGTAAGCCCTGGGCTTACATGTTCTCACTCATTCCCCCCCACCTTTTGTGGCTGTGAGGGCCATTCAGGAACTTCCACTTTCAAATAAACCACAGATCCCTGTTATGTCTGATCTCAAGCCACTGTGGTTTGTTTAAACTAATTAGTGAACAAACCATAGCTTGATCCTGCTGTGTTCTAAGTTTTAACAAGACACAGTGTTTCAAGTATGGCTGTAATGGGAAACTGTGTTTTCTTTAAAGTTGGAACTTAAAACTTCTGATCCTTTCTTGTGGTTCACAAAAGAAGAGGAGTGTGAAACAGGAAGCGCACAGGCCCGAGTCTCGTTCATGGAACAGGGAACAATGATTTCCCAATAAAAATGAATTGGCCCGTAGTGTCTTGCCTAAAGCTATCTCCTGAGTTCATGGCTGAGGCAAAATTTGAATGAAGATTTCTCTGGCTCACATGCTTAACCACTACACTACATATGTGCAAATATGGGTGAAAATACACAGAGGATGCTGTTTTACTGTAGTAGTTTAAACAAGATTACTACAGATTTCACTAAGCCCTAATATTCTAGGACTGGCCACCATGAACTATTGTAATCTACTGTGGCACTTTCTTGTAACATTGCTGAAGTATTTGAGACTTTTCCAGGTAGAAAATCGAGAGAAGCTATTAACATTTGCTTTATTCCCAGGAGGAATGATTTTAAGGACAATGTTTATAAATAGGAGATTGGATAAACGCATTTTGCATTTAGAACAATAGTCCTTGGTTCTTGAAGGAGCACATTCCACAGTCTTGGAAAAGCTCCTATGTAAAGCTCTGCATCCTGTATAAACAAGTCTCTTGCAGCTGATAAATGGTTCTCTTGAACAAGGAATGGCATTGCCAGTGATAAATACATAATGAACACAGGTTCAATAAATGCATTAAATATGAAAAATGAAATGCATTGAAAATAAGGAAAGGGATCTTTAGTTAGGCAAAGTGTTGTTGTTTTTTGAGAATCCATCAAAGAAAACTATGCACTGGGTATAAGTTATAGATATACTCCAGGATTCTCTGAGGGCTTCTTCAGAAGTAATACATTTCTTACACAAAAAGAGAATTTCCTTGTAGGAAAAAGCATGAAACAACCCACCTATCATCTGTTTATACATTTTGGGAAGCTGCAACCAGTCAAGTATGATTGTGGGAGGGGGGACAGTTACTGTTTTTGTTAGTTACTATGTTATGAATTTTTTTGTTTTTATATTGTAAGCTGCCATGCGATTCTTGGATGAAGGGTGGTATAGAAATTTAATAAATTGTTATTATTATTGTTGTTAGCAAAATGTTAGAAGCCACACTGTTTGGGATATTTAGAGAAGTCCCACTGATATCAGAAAAAGTGTCTCAGTTGTCATGGTTTGGTGATCCAAATTGCCTGAATGTTGAACTGAATATTCTATGCTTTGTTTGGAGCTCTTTTGGATGGACCTTAAACACACACACACACACACACACACACACACACACACACAATGAAAGTGACCTTAAAATTCCTTTGTGAGAGATACAGACATTGTACCTTGAAGACTTACCTGTACTGAAGGGAAGCAAGCATTAAAGAGCAATTTGTGAGCTGCAATTTAATATGACTGCCCTGCTGTGAACACTTTGACAGCTTTTGTGCTGCTGTAAAAATACATTTTATTTTTAAATTGTTTTTTCTAGTGTATATGAACCCCTGTTGAAACCCGACAATGAAATGCTACACTCTCCCTTCAAGAAATGTCCTAACATTTTAAAAGCTGATTTGTGTGTGTGTGTTTTTAAAAAAGAGAGAGTAAAAACCAGTTTGATTTCTGCTCTTCCACTCCTGTACTGCTAAGTTCACAACACAATTTTTTTACCTTAAAAGTGAGCACAAATGGTCTTCTCCATTTCAAAACTTATTGTTCCTCCAGTTAAGACCCCCAGCTTGATGTAATGATATTTCTACAGTTAATTTCACATTTAATTTGACCCTTAGTGTGACCAAGTAATGATGAAAGATCAAAATTTGTTCAAATGCACTTTGAACAACTAATTCTGCTGGCCAGGAAATCAGGTCTTTTTCTAAGTCAAGCTCTGCATTTTTCCTCGGTTAAGATCGAAAGCTCTGCCCCACTCGAAGTTATTTTAGGCAAACAATGTGTGATATTGATGGGTATGTTTGATTGAACATTGTGCACCACTTGCTTAAAAAAAAAAGGCAGGGAACTTGAGATGCACACCTAAATTCTGAAGCCTTCCACTGTGGTCTCAGTCTTGAAATATCCAGTTAATACATCTTACCATGCAGTTCAGGGGGTATTTCACAGGCCACAGGAAGCAATGGAACTCCCCTTTTCCCCTCTGGGAGCAGACGAGATTCACATGGATCGCTTGGGGTCATGCTCCATTATGTAATCCCATTTATTTAATTCTGCAGGAAAATGTTAAGAGTTATACACACTATAACTCGATAGCCCATTCCAAGCAGGTTGATGAGAATTGTCACTCTGTGAGGGGTAAACTACAGTGTCCAGAATTCTTAGAGGAAAAGAATGTGCTTCAAATGCATTTTAAAGGGATATTGCGTATGCAGCCAAGGTTTGTCTTGCAGTTTTCCCATCTTTGCTCTTCAGCTGTATCCTCTAGGATTAATTATTTTAAATTCTATAACTGCATGTAGCTATGAGGCATAACAGTATGTGGGAGGTTTGTTTTAACAGCATAGTGTTAACTAGATCAAAGTACCAATTAATACGTATAATCCGTGTTGTGAAATCTGCTGTCATATTCAATTTTGTGCAGCTGTTGACATGTATCAGAAAACCTGTTGACTGAAATGTGAGGTGCTCACTGGAGATTCTCCTGCACATCAGTTAAAGCGAGTCTCTTGGGGGGGACTCTTGCAAGTCTCATTCTCAGTTCTGTTCGCATGTAAGTGATGGGGAGGATAGTTGTGGCTCACCAAAAGGGAGCTTTGCAAAGTGAGGACTACTCTTTCAACAAGCTAATAGGATGCATGCTACAGAGGAGATGAGCTCACACCACATAAGCATTTTATTAAAGTCATAAGAATAATCAGTTGTTAACCCCTCCACTTCATGACAGCTTAAACCCTGCCAATGGTAGTCATAAACAAAATAAAAGGTTTTATAGGTTTTTGAAATATACTTCAACTGCAGAAAATACCCGAGGAGGTGGTGGTGAGGGCTCCACAGTTATGAAGCTTCTTCCAAATTAAGTTTGACATATTTTGAAAACTTATAATGTTACTTGCATTAGCCTTTTTTTAAATAAAAAAGTCAGCACTCACAAAGCTGCTTTTGTGTGCATTTATTCACTTACTGGGCATGACATGACAGAGACTTATGAAATTAAGTTGAAGGGCATTACAAAATCCCCCTCTTTCTCAAAAGGTAAGAATGTGGGGTTATTCTGTGAACTCAAGAGGCAGGTTCAATGCAAAACAAACTACAAACCCATGAATTTCAGGGTCACTTCTCTCATTGTGAGGTTATGTGGCCGTTTGTATCATCTTGTCAACTGGTAAGGAGAATTCTTTTATCATAGATTAGGTAGTAGATCAATGGTCGTCTGCATCTACCCTAGCATTTATCTAATACAAAATGTGATACGGAGAGTGCTTTGAAACACACATTTGAAAATAGCTATTAATACAAACATAGATTCAAACCACTTAGAGTTTTAAGGAGCCATAAGCACCTTAAGATGATCTTTATGAAATCAAGCTTTTGCTAGTTTGGGTGGACATGAGTGACAAAAAAAATCATGTCCAACCACAGGCAAAAGTTGATGGAATAAAATATAAAAAACAAAATCTGACAGAATAGAACTTGTAAGAATATGGAGAGATGCACATAAGAGAGACACATTCAGAACACTCTGTGAACCACTGACCACCTCCTCTCAAAAAGCATATTGCAGAACTCCTCTACAGAAAAGGCAAAAGATAAGGAAAGTGGAGCAGCTTTCTTGTGAAGAAAAGCTTTATACTGCTTTTTAGCTAGTGGTAAAGGGATGGTGACTGGTAAGTAGCACAAGAGACGCTTAGAAAATTATGAATTGCTTGTTTCTTGTTTAGACTCTTGCAATGCATGATAGATTGGCTGCCTTTGAAAGCAATCCAGAAACTGTGGTTGGTGCAGAAGAGGGTCACAAGTTTATTAACTGAAGCTGCTTCCAGACAATATCTGTTTTGGGGTGGAATTCAGTCACATGCATACAAATTTAGGTTGAACAATTGCACAGATGAGTGGGAAGTGTTATGCAAAAAACCCATTTCCCCCAAAGAGTGGACTTTTTGTAATAAGGAAAGTGACAGGGAGAGTCACTGGAAAGGGTAGAAAAGCTTTTGCTTCGAGGCAGCAGCGCCCAACCTTCCCACAAGCAAACTGGAGTGAATGTTCATTAAACAGCAATTGCCATATAATCTCCCTGAAAACAAATAATGACGAAGGCCCAATAAACAGGTCTGAAAGTGCCCTGAGACTCAGCAGTTTAATAATAATAATAAATAATAGAAAAAATCCAAAATAAAACACAATAAGAATCAATCTAGACTTGGCTGCTTGATCACACTATGCCTGTGGATTGTCAGTTGCACTAGCCCCTGGGCCCTATTTAAAACACTGGTTTGAATCTTAGAAACCCTAAGCAGCATGGGACCAGGTTACATGAAAGACTGTCTTCTCCTACACACGTTGACCCAAACCTTAACATCCTCCTAAGAAGTCCTGTTCCTGGTACCTCTGATTAATGAAGTGAGGTGAGCAATCACCAGAGACAGGTCCTTTTCAGTAGAGGCATCTCAGTTATGGAATAGGTTTCCAGGGGGCTAGCCATTTTTGTGGTCTTTTTGCTGCCAGGCTGAATACCTTTTTGTTCACCCAAGCCTTTGACATAATTTAAGTAGTCTCCCTCTCTGCGTAGGAACCATGGTTTTTTGTTTTGTTTTTTAAATTTAGAGGATGTGGCAAGTTCTGTTTCATTGTATCTGTCCGGCTTCTTCCCCTTTTAATGGTTACCATAGTATTTCACTTGTTTTTGCTTACTTATTGTTAGCTACCCAGAGAACTTCATGTTATAGGGCAGCATGTTATAGGGCAGCAAATACCAAAAATAAATACGGAGACAAAAGAAATTATGTGCAGTCCATTTCTACACAAATAATTCAAGATAATTACAATGAATTAAATTAATTGCTAGTAATTTGATAACTGTGAAACGAGTGACTTTCCTACACAGTTGACTTACAGATTTATTGCTACAAGATGGGTCATTGGAACAGATTGGTTTGTTAAAAGGATCAAACAAATTGGTGCTGGATGTTCCTAGTAGCCTTAACAGCTAAGAACAGACTCCATGTGTGCATTGGGTTTATAAGCACGCAATGAAGGTTTTTCCTGCTCTCTTATGATACTGGTTCATCCAATGAAGGTGAATATTGGAAAATTCAGGGCAGACGAAAGGAGGTACTTTCACACAGTACTTAACTCTAGAACCTGTTCCCACAAGAGGTAGTGAGGGCTACCTACTTGAGTGGCTTTAACAGAGGAGTAGACAACCTCATAGAGGAGAAGGCTCTCAATGGCAGTATGCCCTGAATTCTGCCAGTTGCTGGCAATCACAGGTGGGGAGAGTGGTCTTGTACTCATGCACTGCTTATGAGCTTTTAAAAGGCATCAAGTTAGCTACTGTGAGAACAGGATGTTAGACTGCATGGACTCTTGGCCTGATCCGGCAGGGCTCTGCTTACATTTTTAAGGAGCCAAACTAATTCACAATTCCGAGACAAATATATGGATCAGAACATGGTTATCCTTTGGTTTTTGCATGTCTAATTCTGAGATAACAGTTCTTGGATTAAAAAAAGGTGCTAAAATGCATATGGAATGCATATTTTAAGATAAAATGCAAGCAAAAATGTGTGGTTTGCTGGGGAAGTGCAAAAATGAAACTATAGGCAAGTCTCTGTGATCAACTTCATTACACTGAAGTGCAATTTCAAAGAGTGCTACCCTTGGGTGTGCTCCAAACAGCTCTGGCTTGGGGAAATGCTCAGCTGTAACATGTGAAAGCTGGGTGTGCTATCCTAATGTGTGAAGTGTGTCCGCATCTCAGGATCATTGTTTGCATGGAACTGGTTTCCTGAAGTGGGATTTCACATCTTTGCTTGTGTGAATATGGTAAGGACCAACAAAGAACCCTTCCAGAACAGACCAAAATGCCACCTAGTCCAGCATCCTGCTTCTCACAGTGGCCAAGTCAATGTCCCTGGAAAGTCCACCAGCATGGCTCAAAAGTAGTATACCTTTTCCCACTGTTGCTGTCCAGCTACTGGTACTTAAAATCATCTTCAAAATACCGTATTTTTTGCTCTATAAGACTCACTTTTTCCCTCCTAAAAAGTAAGGGGAAATGTGCGTGCGTCTTATGTAGCTAATGCAGGCTGTGCAGCTGTCACAGAAGCCAGAACAGCAAGAGGGATCGCTGCTTTCGCTGTTGTCAGAGGCTCAGGAGCAGAAGAGCAGGGGAGAGAGCAAATAGAGAGCGGAGGAGAGGAATCAGAGGGGAGCGTAGGGGAATATGACAGTGGCCCGAGAGATTCCATGAGCTTCTCCAGCGAATCAGAAGATTCCCAGGAGGGGGCGCCTATGGTAAGGGCGAGGGGAATCCCAGGGGGGACGTTCCATAAACAAGGAACCAGAGGGGAGTCCCAAAGGAGTAGCGGAGGATCAGGACCAGTTCCCCCACCAGAGCACAGTGGGGGGGAAGAGTCACATGAGTCAGGACCAGCTTCTCCTCCAGCGGGGAGAGAAGATGAGTCAGGGGTAACCACGCCCCCATCGGGGAGTGGGGAAACGGAGGGAAGGCCAGGTCCAGCTAGCCTCCCCGAAAGAGGGAGCAGTGACACAAGTGTAACGGTCAGAAGGAAAGTGGGAGGCTGCGCGCGCGCGCGCGCCAAGTTCAAATGTGGAGGAGCGCGGGACAGCAGAAAACCCGGATTGGGAGCCAGGTCCTAAAGCCCGAAGGAGGGGGGGAGAAGAGTCAGCGGACTCAGCGTCAGAAGAATCTAGGAGGGCTGAAACTCCGACTAGCAGGAGGACCCAGAGAAAGAAGGAACAGAGGAAGAGGTGGAGTAAGGCTAGAATCTTAAGCTGGTGTCAGGGGGGAGGAGATTCAGATGGGACTTCTACGGTCTAGGGCATAGACGTAGCGTTGCGCGCTGCGCGTCTGGAAATGAAACTGAACTTCAATAAAGACTTTTTTACTTGAGGAAGAAGCAGCGTTGGTCTTGTGTGAGCTGGGACCTTGGGCAGCGCTGACAGCTGTGCAGTGATCCCTCTTGCTGTTCTGGCTTCTGAGATTCAGAAGATTTTTTTTCTTGTTTTCCTCCTCCAAAAACTAGGTGCGTCTTGTGGTCTGGTGCGTCTTATAGAGCGAAAAATACGGTAATCTATATGCCACTTTTCCAAATGATGCTTAAAATGGCTCATGAGAGCAGTAAACAAATCTGTATATAAGTAGGGTTTGCATCCAACGTTAGCCATACTCGGCAGAAGCCCCTTTAAATGAATGAACACTTAGGTGCATCCCTTTCAGTTTGAGTTTACTCTCAGTAAAACTTGGGTGCAACCTATAGTCAAATATCAAACATTTTATGAATAGCCTATTTTATGCTCCTATTATCCAACTAACAAAAACATTTATTTTAACTTATGAAATACATTCTTAGCATCTTGAGCCTGTTCTAGGCATTTTCATGTCTCCTTGAGACGATTGGGTCGGGGAGATAAACACTTTGGGTAGTATTCAACTAAGTTTTATTCAGAGTTGAATCCATGGGGTTTAATGAACATTACAGAGTTAGGTCTATTAATTTCAATGAGTCTGCTCTGTGGAGAACTTTATATTTGCCTTGGAAGCATGAATTTGTTTCTGCAAATATTGCCCAATGAAATCTTAACCCATGATATCAGCATTTTTATCATACTCGTCTGCATTTTTGTAAGCTAGTGATTGACTATTTTACTAGCCAAGAAATGTTTCACTTCAAAGTATCACATGTTACTGTATGTAATTGGTTCTTGTGAAGTTTACCAAGCAAATATTCCCTCTTTTTTACAGACTTGGATTATCACTTGCTTTTATCTTCAGCTGCTCCTCCTTAATCCTCTTATCAGAGCCCAAAGTCCCTGCGGGAATCCTGTGACGGATGATGTGTATGACATTGCAAAACTGGCAAGTGGCTTTCCTTGTAACCTTCTTTTTATATATTAAGTGTTGTGACAATGCTAAGCAGCCACAGTAAGCAGACTACAGTAAGCGAGAAGGGACACTGGGGAAAGCATGTTGACGGAAGTGCTTCTTGACTTACAATTGAAGATTGAAAGTGCATTCACAAAAATGGTTGTGTTTACAGCAGAGCTAGCCAACTCGGTGCCCACCAGAAACTGTTGGACTCCAGTTCCCAGCAGTCCCTGACAGCATGGCCAATGGTCAGGGATGATGGGAATTCTGCTCATCTCCACTGTAGCACAGCATTGAAGTCAAGCATTGACTCCACCACCTCATCCCAAGGGAATTCGCTCTGCTCAGGACCTCCAGCCAGTGAGGGACCAGGTCACTCTCTCATCGGCTGGGGGGACTTGGATTCAACCTGCCTGTAAATTGACCAATTGTTGATGGGCCCAGGGCAGACTTTCAAGGGGGAGGGCAGACAAGGTCCAAAGGAAGACTTTACTCTGGTCCACTTCTCAGAAATGAAAAGCAGCTAACCCCTTCGCTGGCACTGCCATTTTCCCATTTCTCTTTTGGGTTCAGCTTGTGCCTACCTGTTACTGTGAGTGATTGCTCAGTGCATGACCTTGTTATAGATGAGCTCAGTCCCCATATTGGGGACCAGGGAGGAATTTTTCTGTCAGACTAATTCGCCTCGTCTGAAGGTTTTACCTTCCTCATAACAATTGTCACAACTTAGGGTTAGGCCTTAGTCTTGCTTGGAGGAGAGGCTGTAAGCCTCTGTCTGCCCCGCTGAGGGAACAGGTATCCCATTAAAGGAATCCAGGAGGAGGTGCTTCTGCCCAGATGCCCATGTGGGGTCCAGGGTCGTAGCACTCCTCAAGGCAGCAATCCAGTCAAGGAGATATTTGATGTATGTCACAGGGCCTAACCATCTCTGGATCGACCCCCATAAAACATCCAGCAAGTAGGTTGGTTGATATAGGATATACCCAATGCCTAGGCCAAACCCCTTACATCTGTAATCGATAGGGTTGCGCCTAATTCAATCCAAAATGAATATTGCCATGTGTAGTCCTTGATTGGGTGGGGCAATGGTTTCACAGCACTTTGGCGTGCAATAATTGCTGCAATCCAACAACCTCTGGAGAGCATCATGTTGGCTACCCCAGATTTGCAGCATCCAAGACAGCAGCCTTCGAGGGCTTCCTTTTCAACTCAAATGTTTGTTCTAACAGTCAGCAGCACATCTCAGATGTCCTTAATTTGTTTTCTTTGGTCCATTTTTGATGCCCATTAGCAAATTCCCCAAGTGCTAGTATTAGCTTTTCTCTCAAGCCCATGGTAAATAGGCCCCCTGGCCCCTTAACCTAAACCTGAGAGTTTCATTTGTGTGTTTTTACTTGAAAATAATGGATTGAGGAGTGTTCTGCTTGTGTTCTCACAATCTTATGGAAGAAAAACCAAATTGCGTGCTTTTTCCCTAATTAGAAAAAGGGCAATCTTTTATTAATTGTATTTTTTTTTCTTTTACAAAAATGCATCTCAAAGGAGTTTCTGCCAATTTAGATTAGATCATCCCAGCAAGACTCAGATAATGGAAATGTCACTGAGAAACAATTCGTAACACACAGCCTTGCATGTTTTACCCCCAAGTAAAGAGCAAGAAAAACAGCATGCAGTACAGTTATGAACAATGTACAGTGATCTTGTGAGCTGAACAATTTTTTTTAAAGTCACATGGATTCTAGAAAACACATGTTCCCTCACTTATGAGAAACATGTTGCTTTTAATGTGGAAAAGAGTAAATAAAATGAGGGAAACATTAGCTGATACTGCTCCACATTGACCCAGTTTGCACATTAAGGTAAGCCAAACCATGGTTTAGTGCAGGGCTGAAACTAGGCTTTCTGTCACCCGGGGCAAAGACTCGGTTTGCCACCACCACCCCACATGTGTTTGTGCACACACACACACTCTACAGGAAAGGATAAATACAAAGTGCTTCATATGTCAGCATCACATTTATTTCATTGCAGATATTTTATTTTCAGTATGAAGAGGACTCAATTTTTGCAGCTGATTGTATGCAGCAGTGTCCTCTTTATGTATTCATATGGTGTAAACATGTATGTTGTCCTCTAGATCCAAACACACACACAGAAAGAGAGAGAGGGAGGGAGGGAGGGAGGGAACATAAGCAAGCAATACTCCAAAGTGCTTCTGCTCCCAAAACGGACAGGAGGTGGTGTTCTGATCTCTTCACCACTTTTAATTGATCTTTGAGACGTTGATGGAAGCAAAAGAAGAAGAAAGAAAGAAAGAAAACTTTCCCTTTTCAACTTGCTTGGAGAGCAACTTTCTCCAGGATTTCTCGTTGGCACACAGTTCCAAAACAGACGGGGGGGAGGGGCAGGAGGATCATTTTCCAGGTTTTCCTGCTTCCCCTGGCAAATTAGCGCCCCTCTGGTGCTCAGCAGCTCAAGATCCACACTGCTACAAGAGACAGGAAGGACACTTTTAGACTCCGGAGCCGCAAAGAGGAAAGGGGAAGCCCCTGCAAGCTGGGAGCCTCAGTGGTGACCCTGTAGAAGCTTCACCCAGGGCTGAGAGCCTGGCTATCGTTCTGTTAACTACAGCCCTGCTTAGTGTGAAATCACAGGATCTCAGAAAGGAGATTGCAGTCCTTTGCTCCTCCTCCAGTCCTGATGCTGCTGTGCTTCTGTGAACTATGCCATGGTTTGGCTTAACATGTCATCCATATCCAGGCTTATGGTTTTTCTCCCTCTAGAGAAACAATGAACTATAACAAAGGTTTGTTCTATAGCATTTGGCATGCGGTTTATGTGGAGGAGATAAATTACAAAACCAGGTTTGGGTGGCACACTAAGCCAAACTATAGTTTAGGTCACAGCAATGTAGCAGGACCGAAGGGGGAGCAAGTAACCACAATATTCTTTCTGGAGCCCCCACAGTCATGTGCTTGTGTCAAACCATGGTTTAGCTTTGTGGTATTTGCAATGTGTGTGGCTGTGGGGAGGGGAATGAGATGGTAAGTCGTGGTGTGAAACAGTCCTGCATATGATCAACTCTCTTTCGGTACTGTAAACCTTTAAGATTTTTGAGCTCTTGCAAGTTACATGCTTTCATGCAATCCATTTCATGCTACCATAAATATTTATGGTGAATCTGATCTCCACATTGGAAGAAATGTGGTTATTAACTTGTGCAGTATGAACAATCACACCTACCAGCTTCCCAAGGGAAAATGAAATAGTTTCATGTTGTTGTTTTTCCTAACAAGGAGTTTAATGTTTGTTTGTTTGTTTGTTTGGTGGTGGAGGGGAGGTTTATAAACAATGCACACATGGATCCTCGAATGTGTTGGATATCTGAGGTGAGATACCCACACAGCGGAAGTTGCCCCCAGTTCCATTCGCCACACAGAGGCAGCTTAAGGTCCAAATAGTTTACTGTTGCAGAAGATAAGGCTTCAGTAATACATTTCTGGGCGTTGATATATACATACAGCTTGTAGGCTTTGCAGATACAGATACAGATAAGTAGAAATACCTCCATTGCTCCATCAATTCAGATCTTTGAATCACTTCTCAAGATTGACTCCAACGCAGATAGCACAAGACTGAGTGTGATATGCCTTAATCACTTATACCAGGCATGGCCAAACTTGGCCCTCCAGCTTTTTTGGGACAACCACTCCCATCATCTCTATCTATCAGGACCAGTGATCAGCGATGATGGGAACTGTAGTCCCAAAACAGCTGGAGGGCCAAGTTTGGCCATGCCTGACTTATACAGTCAGCACTGACTGGGCTGACTCTGCACCTGTTGGCTTATCTTATACATAGAGTGATTTGTGCTCGTGAAGGAAATCAACCCCTTCCTCCATGTCCAGTTCTTCAGACACAATGTGCAGACAATTCCCACCTTTGCATGGTTCCCCACCATCGCCAGTTACTCAAGCGCCAAGAACAGTTCCTAGTGTGATTCTATGCCTGAACTTCTTCTTTTTTATATACACTACATTTATATACCACCTTTATCTTCCAAGGAGCTCAAGGTGGTGTGCATGGTTCGCCTCCTCTCTATTTCATCCTCACAACCCTGTGAGGTAGGTTAGGCTAAGAGATGGTGACTGGCCCAAGGTTACCCAGTGAACTTCATAGCTGAATGAAGATTCTAACTCTGGTTTCCCAGGTCATAGTACAACATTCTAACCATTATGCTACACTTTTTGGGAGTTTTCTGAGAACAAGCAGAGCATTACACCGGGGCCAAAATATTTAAGTTATTGCTTAGATCTGTGAGGCATAAGAAACGGCTTAGACCACTGGTCCACCCAGCTCAGTACAATATACTTGACTGGCAGGGATTCTTCAGGGTTTGGGTCATGAATCTTTCCTAGCCCTATCTAGAGATGCCAGGGATTGAACCTGCATGTAAAGTTTGTGCTCTACTACTGTGCTACAGCCCTTCTCTGTTTGACAGACAGTCTTTTTTCAGATTTCTAAAAATAAGCGTACATGCTTGGCCTTTTACAAACCATTTCAAAGGCACTCTTATGTGTGTCTCTGCTCAGCTTACTCATGTAAGGCAGTATGATGGGGGTCTGGAAGAATTTACAATTTTAGTGTGCATTGCTGCTGTTCCTATTTTTTAATTGCTGTGCTTAATTTTAATTACCCTCCTCTCCAGGCTTTTAATTTTAAGCGGCAACTCTGAAACAATGCTTTTTATATTTTCATGAGCTGCCTGGAAACATTCTATGCACATAATATTCATTTTCTATTAATTGTGTTAATGTAATATGGTTTTATGAGTGATGCCGCACAGTTTTATGATCACTGTTCACAATCCACTTACTCAAGAGTCATCAACTTCAGTAGAAGTGGTCTGGCATAAGTGGTTTTAGTATTGTGCTGTTAAATAAGTAAATATTGTTAACTGTTTCATTGCTCTACTTAGAAGGGAGGCACACTTTTCCAGCTGAGAAAGAGGAAATGTATAGTGTGGGAGAATATAAACAAGAGGCAAGAGAGGAGAAATGTACAAGCAGGAAAGAAAGTGAGAATCAGAGATCTAAGCAGAAGAAACAAACTGCAAATACAGAGAAGGGGCAAATGAAATGAAACGGAAGATCTAGCAGCTGTGCTAAGTGAAGCCATAAGGCTTTGTTCAGCTATTTATTCAAACAACAAATGGCCTGTTCCTACACAAAAGCCACATACAAGCTTTGGTCTGAGTGCAAACTTCCCTTTAAAAATTATTATTATCCTTGTTTGAATGGAAGGTATTATACAACCAACAAAGTAATCTGAACCAAATGACACAAATAAGCATAGACTCATAAACAGGTTGATTTTTGTCAGTCTCGTACATTTCACTGTATTATGCTGTTTGACAGCAGAAAGGTCTCCCACGAGAGGTGGTGAACTCTTCTTCCTGGGAGGTTTCTAAGCAGAGGTTGGATGGCCCTTTGTCATGGATGCTTCAGCTAAGATTACTGCATTGCAGGGGTTTGGATTAGTTGACCTTCACGGTCCCTCCCAACTCTACAGTTCTACGATTCTCTAAGCCCCTATTGACCATGGTCCTACATTCATTAGCTGCATCTCAGCTGGACTACCATAATGGATATATGTGCCACTGCCCGTGAAAACTACTCTGAAGTATTGGTTGGTATAGAATTCTGCTGCTAAAATCTTGACAAGAAGCAGAGATCATGTGGCCCCTTCATTGTCTCAGCTGCAGAGGGAGCTATTTTCAGCACGAGGGGTGAATTCTCTTCTGGAAAACCTTTCAGGGGCCGCATGCCACTGGTGGGAGGGGCCAGAAGCAAAAATTGACAGAGCAATGAAGGCTGACTAGATCTTTGTACTGTAGGCTAGTTTCTACAAACACTCTCGCACACCCATCTCTCCTCCATTCAAGGAAGCATTATCAGAGGTAGAGGGCATATTGCAGCTAGGCAAAAACAGCTGAGGAGGATCAAAGTAGTACTGGGGAGACTCCCATATAAATAGGCTTGTGGGGGCACATTTGGCCCCCAGGCTTGGGGTCCCTAAGAACATGTGTGGGTGTTTCCCTTGCATGTTCCCTTGCCTTTGAGGAGACTTGCTGGCAAAACGGGAGTGTTTTAATGGTGTGTGTGTGTGTTGTGGTCGGACCGCATATGTAGAACTCCCTGCTTCAAGAGGTTAAATCATCTTCCTCCTTATTTGTGTTTACTAGCAGTGGAAAACTTTGCTTTTTAAACAAGCTTTTGATTCTGTTGCTGCTGTTTTGATTAGTTGGTGCTGCTTTTTTGATGCTGTTTCTAAGTTTGTGTCAATGATTGGATTACTGTGATGGTTTTCTTTGATCCTATAACATGTTAAGTTGCCATTCCTTATGATGCCATCAACAAGAGGTGGCCATCAATTTGCTCATAATCTTTGGCATCTTTTTAAACCTTTGGAATCATTCTTCAAACACCCCTCCTTTGTGATCTTCCTTTTCACTGTCTGAAGCCAATTCTGCCATCTGAAAGAAACTCACTCCAGTCCATTTTCTCCTTCTGTCCTCTCTTGAACCATCCCACCTTCTCTTTATCATCCTACAACAACCGTGCCTTTCCAACTCTTCTCGTTGTTTGTTTTTAATTTGCACCCGGAAAACTCTGACTGTGAGTAACAACAAATTAAATTTTACAACTTGCCTTAAGTGAATTTTAAAAGCACACTAAAATTATAAAAGCACACTTGAAACTTTTGGGAAAGCTCCCAAGGGGAAAGGGTCCCACGATTGTAGGTTGTGATAGTGATCATAGAGCTCAATAAAACTCTCCTGTCTAGGTATCACCTGGGTGTGTGTTAGGATTGTTGCACATGCAGAACTTGTACTCTGTGTGTTAGCAGAGCAGGTCTGCAGATCATTTTCTGCTTATGCAAGGAAGGGATGCAAAGTGAGTGGTCATTCAGTGCTTCCAGAGTAGTTGTGCACATACTAATGAAAGAGGAGATTCCTCTCTGTATCAGAAGTAATATATGTTGCACTAATCATGGGACCTACGGTATTTCCCCAAAGGTATCTGCAACTAGAGGTTCCCCCTTTATATACATAAAAAAGGTGCCACCCTTGGAGTGAATGATAGGAGGGATACTACTGTCCTCCGGCATTTGCCACCTGAGGCATCCGCCTCACTCTGTCCAGTGGTAGGGCTGGCCAAGCTCAACTTATATCAAAATGTATGTGCTAAGATAGTTCATTTTTATGGTAAGAAACACTTTACTGTTTCATAGTCTACTCACACTGGAAACATAATATCTAAACTATTAACATTAGGCAAACAAAACAAATAAAGCCTTGGCTAAGTATATAATACATGTGTTTGTCATTTAGTATATGTAATTGCTTATGGCAATCATTGCAGCCTTTTAACCTGAGTTCCAAGAGCAAAACGTTCAGTGTTCCTTCCCAAAACAAACTTACGGATCAGATATTCATTCTTGATCCTGCCCTGCAGCAATGCTACTGCTGAACACATAAACATTTATTGTACTGATAATTCGGTAATGGTAATCCCACTTCATCTTTCTACAGCTTTCCCCAAATCCTCCTAGTATAAACCAGCTGGAGAAAATGGCTCAGGGAACATGACATAAAGGAGGAAAAGGACACAGAAGCACCAGAGAGCTGAGGTGCTGGGTAGTAAACAGTCCTCAAAAAAATTGGAATAGGCCCACATTCCATATGGTCTGTTGGAGGGTGGTGAGGAAGGCTGGTGGGGAATATGACTGGTGAGAACCCCAAGCTCTAAACACAGAGGCTTAGAGGTCCACATTCTGCCTCTGGGCTTTGAGGTACCTCCACCCCACTTTAAGTCTCCACCACCATCGCTCAGCCCAGACACTGAGGTCCTCAATGCATTATCTGGGTGCCCAGCCCAGCCCAACCACAGGTGGACAGCAGGTCTACTCATTGAGAAATGATGGAGAGGTAGACCTGGAGTACAAGTTTCCTAGTGAGCAGCTCTACCCAGGCCTCACCATTGCTCAGTCATCAGCTCTACCAGAAATGGCAGGCCTGTTTCCTGAGTCTAGTTATGTATGTTTGTTTGGAGTATTATATATACAGCTTGGCATGCAAACAAAGAAGCAGAAAGGTGAAGGGGATTGGTCTACTGAGCTAGGGACAGAAAAAATGATGTTCATTCTGTGTTAAGAGCCTAATTAATTAGATATCTAGGCTGAGAAAACTTTCAGCCTAGAAAAGCCCTCTAGAGCTGGTGCCAGTTTGAATGGATAGGCTTCCCCAACCTGGTGACTCTTGTTGGACTACCACTCTCACCAGCTGGAGCTTTTGTTCATCTTAAAGGGCACCAGGTTGGAGAAGGCTGGACTAAGGCAGCTTCCTTAGGGTGTTCCTGGGTGTCTTTCCCTAAGTCACAGTAGTAGTAGATTATTTCCCCTCCTTCTTAGGTCTCTGACAGTGTCTTTGTTGCCAGAGAAGTGGCACCCAAAGACATCTGAAGCATTATTTTGCAGAAGAATTTGTGCCACCACAAGCCAAAGTGGCTCATCAGCTCCGTGTGATGTGGCCTGCCAAGGAGATGACACACCTCAATTTTCCAGTTCCCATGCAGGAAGCAGGTGCTTTACAGAGCACCTTGCAAGTAGCTGTGACACAAGTAGTACTGGAGTTGGTTGCTTACCAGATTACTGGACCAGGAACAACCCATTGCAAATGAGTTAAGGAAGTGGTACACAGGCCTCTGTTATCTTTTGGCCGAAGGGTGTGCAACTATCTCCCTGACTGAGGCCTTGAAAGGTCTTACTGAATTTCACATGATTTATGTAAATTTCCCAACTGTTGGCTCTGGACCTTTAAATTGTAAGGGTCTATCCAAGTGCTTTCTGTGAGATCGGAGGAGGCATGCAACCTTCAAATAAGATCAGCTGACAGTGTTAAGAGAGGCAGGACAGGCAAATGCTTCAGAAATCAAGGAAGGTAATACAAGGCTGAAAGGGTTGGAGGATTAGGATTCTGAGGAGGATCCTTGTAAGTATGAGCTTTGCTGAGATAGTTTCCACATGATCACTTTGGATTTGCTGTGACTTGGACATAGATGAGAATGCAAAATTACAACTATATTTGATAGACAATTCTATAAATAATTTGCAATTAAGGAAAGTTTTCTGAGTAAGACACCATGCACATATATATATTATCCACTGTCATGCACAAGCTGTCTCATGCTGAGTTGTTTTCTGTTTGGAAGTAATGCTCTTACTCCTTGAATTTGTAGTCTTGACCACTTACGTTTTTGTGTGTGTTTTTTTAACTGTGCGTGAAAAGTGCTTGACAGGCCCTGATGCCGGTAAAGTAGATTGTATGCATAATGCATGCCAATTCTTGTAGTGCTTGTTGATCTGGAACAAATTTAATCTTGCATTGACCTTTCTTAAAGGAATATACAGTTGCTGACGTTGCTAAGTATCGAGTCCCTTCCTGCACACCGAGTATGGAAAACAATGTATTCCCTTTTGCTTGAAGTGTGGCTATTGCTGGATCCCAAATTATGGGCTATCAGGATGGTGAGAAATACAGGGTGGGATTCGACTCGTGGATGCCTGCACAAGGACTTCTGCAATGGGGCTTTGCCTCCTCTTCTGCCCCCATCTCCCCAAACTGGCTTAGGGGGAATCAGGAGAACCTTAAGAACAGTGTATGGGGGAATAATTCCATCTGGCAAGCTGAAAATCTTCTCCAACAATGACTGGGCTGAGGAATTAGCAGCCTTTCCCAATAACCTACTATTCCAGTTCAGAATTCAGATGTAACAGAAAATAAGCGCAAGACATGATGAGTCTTGGATTCATGCACTACATTTGTATAGGATTTCATTGGACTCCAATTCCCATGAGCTCCAGTCAACATGGCCAGTGGCCAGGGATGATGGAAGTTTTAGTCCAGCAGCATCTGAAGAGCTATGTATTTCCCAGCCCTGCTTTAGCAGAACATTTAATGATATTTTTCTATATAGCACATAATTA
The DNA here is from genome assembly GCF_027172205.1 of Podarcis raffonei. Taxonomy (NCBI): domain Eukaryota; kingdom Metazoa; phylum Chordata; class Lepidosauria; order Squamata; family Lacertidae; genus Podarcis; species Podarcis raffonei. Next base: position 39,328,677 of record NC_070611.1, on the reverse strand, counting down.
AATTTAAGCTTTATTTTATATAGAACCACTAAATAACCTTTAATGTCCTTTATTGTCTGTCTGTAGGTTGGAAATCTTCCAAATGATTATATGATAACCCTTAAATATGTCCGGAAGATGGACAGTCTGGTATGTACAACTGCTTGAATTATATTCTTTGTAAAACAACCACGGGAGTCCTTGATGATTCTTGCTTTCTGCTCTTATGACATGAGAACTTCAGGTTTTGTTAAAGCTCTTACTAAACAGAGGCCTTTCAAAAGCTATTTACTTCAAAAGATATTGATCAGTACTCAGTGGTTTCTGTGGGTGAGTTAAGCTTAAACCAGGAGTGGCTAAGCTTCAGCCCAGCACACCCTATGACCCCTACAAATTTGGGCAGATCTAAGAAGGGTAAATATATGCAATGCTCTGCCCAGCCCAACACCCTCAGTGGGACAGAAATTACCTCCTCACCCATTATCGGATCAGTCATTTAATGCATGGAGGTGAGCTTTAATCACACTTCCTCAAATGATCTGCCCAAATCCACTGATGAGGAGGCCTATGTTCTACGTGGGACTACCTTTGAAGGTGACTTGGAAACTGCAACTAATCCAAAATACAGCAGCTAAACTAGTGACTGGGAGTGGCTGCCAAGACCATATAACACCGGTCCTGAGAGACCTACATTGGCTCCCAGTGCATTTCCAAGCACAATTCAAAGTGTTGATGCTGACCTTTAAAGCCCTAAACAGCCTTGGCCCAGTATACCTGAAGGAGCGTCTCCACCCCCATCGTTCTGCCCGGACACTGAGGTCCAGCAGCGAGGGCCTTCTGGCAGTTCCCTCACTACGAGAAGTGAGGTTACAGGGAACCAGGCGGAGGGCCTTCTCGGTAGTGGTGCCTGCCTGTGGAACGCCCTCCCATCGGATGTCAAGGAAATAAACAACTATCTGACTTTTAGAAGACATCTGAAGGCAGCCCTGTTTAGAGAAGTTTTTAATGTTTGAAGTTTTATTCTGTTTTTAATGTTCTGTTGGAAACTGCCCAGAATGGCTGGGGAAACCCAGCCAGATGGACGGGGTATAAATGAATTATTATTATTATTATTATTTGAGAGAATTTATGCAAGAGTGTGGGATAGCAATGCCCCTTTTTGACCACACCCAGAAAGGGATGCTCTGCCCCAAGCCTGGACCACAGGTGAATGCCCTCAGAGGAAAAACAACAACAGCTAACAACCCCTGGCTTAAACCTTTCCCCCTTACCATTAACCACACTATATTTCTGCTTGAGAGTGCCCCATATCTTTTCTTTAGTGATAAAATGCAATAAATGCTCATTAGTGTGCAAGGCAGAGAATATAGATTTTTGGTTTGAATCTTTGATTTATATTTTCGATCCTATTGTACAGTGACTTTGGCAGCAAAAGGGATAAGCCTATGTATAATTATCATTTCCACAGTGGAAATCCATATAAGACATTGCCAGAGATAAAGGAGGTGAACAGCTTCTTTAGTTGTGATAATTATTATGATTATCTCTTTAATGAATGCACTGGGTAATCAAAAGTATATTTTATTTCCCTGACATATATGCCTTTCTTTGCTGTTTTCTTGCATAATTCTGCCGGTCCTAAACGCTCCTTATTCCAATGTAATATTCATGCTGTTTTGGAAATATCCGGGTGGTATTCAGAATCTAAAAAAAAATAAGTGTTGTATCCAATGTTAATCCTACTCAGAGTAGAAACTTTGGACACGGTTAATGGCCATTGTTAAATTTTGTTTATTGAGTTCAGTGGTTCTACTCATGAGTATAATTTAGTTGAATAAAACTCGAAATGACTGCAAATTTTGTTAGCCTTGGTAAGAGCTCTTAAGTGCTGTATTGTTTGGTTTTGTGAGGAATATTAAATCAGGGACACTTCCCCTCAGAATAACATTGTTTTGACTGGCAAAAACTAATTTATGAGATTGGTTAATTTTGCATTAGAAGGTATATTCTAAACTACATTTAGAATGTAATAATTAATCCTACAACTGGCATTATTATCACCCCAGTTGTGTTAATAACAATGCCACAAGGGTTAAATTATCTTTCCAGAAAGAGACTCCCTCCTTTTTAGGTGGTGTTGGAAGATGTTTTCAAATGGGGCAACATAGCTCCTTTCTTCTGCTAATACACTCCCTGCCCCCAATAAATAATAAAATATACAGTTATTTAAAAATTATTATTGTAATAACAGTAATAGCTAAGAATGAAAGTGTCAAATCGATAGAGATTGCCCAACCAATAGAGGGGAAAGATGGAAAAGACGGTAAGCTGCCAGAACAAGTATCCAGATATATTAAGTGATAAAATGGGGGGGGGGGGAGGAGGCTGGATATAGGACTGGGGGGTGGGACAAGAAAACGAGGAGATGGGAATTCTTACTTCTTAGACTGCTGTGTGAGCCTCTTAGCATTGCTGCCTGCCTGATGTACATGCTTTGCATGGAAAGATCTCCTCCAGGTTGATCTGCAAAAGAATCCTGACTGAGACCATCAAAATTGCTGCCAGTCTGTGAAGGCAATGCTGAGCTAGGCTGGACCAAGGCTCTGACTTGGTATAATGCAGCGTGCTTGGTATAATGCAGCAATGACAAACCTAGACAGCATCTTAAAAAGTAGAGACATCACCTTGCCAACAAAGATCTGTATAGTTAAAGCTATGGTTTTCCCAGTAGTGATGTATGGAAGTGAGAGCTGGACCATAAAGAAGGCTGATAGCCGAAGAATTGATGCTTTTGAATTATGGCGCTGGAGGAGACTCTTGAGAATCCCATGGACTGCAAGAAGATCAAACCTCTCCATTCTGAAGGAAATCAGCCCTGAGTGCTCACTGGAAGGACAGATCCTGAAGCTGAACCTGAAGCCACCTCATGAGAAGAGAAGACTCCCTGGAAAAGACCCTGATGTTGGGAAAGATGGAGGGCACAAGGAGAAGGGGACGACAGAGGACGAGATGGTTGGACAGTGTTCTCGAAGCTACCAGCATGAGTTTGACCAAACTGCGGGAGGCAGTGGAAGACAGAAGTGCCTGGTGTGCTCTGGTCCATGGGGTCATGAAGAGTCGGACACGACTAAACGACTAAACAACAACAACAACAATGTTTCTTTGATCTTCATGCTGTGCTTGTGCGTTCCCAAGGCGTCCAGCTGGCCAGCATAAGAAATGATGGTCCTTTGGTCTGCTCCAGCACGGCTGTTCTAAGTTTCTTTTGTCTGAGGCCCTTAGTTCCTTCCACTATTCCCCCCCCCCAAAGTGTTCCAAAATGTGGAACTGCGGTTATCAATATATCCACATCAGTGGAGCAGCTTTTTGTTTTCATACTTGTGGTGCAGTTTTCTCACAACAATGTTCAGTACCTTAAATTAAAAACACATGGACACTGAAACATCTGGACCATTCTGGACTGTTCTTGACAATAGTTTGGATGTGGTCATTCATAAATTCCATTGGTGTGTTTTCATGCTGCTTCATCTACACAGTGTACAGCTCTGCTTTGATGAATAAGAAAGCCAAAGCTGCAGATCATCAGTATTTATAACAGTACTGCCCTTCAAAACATCTAATGAAGTCCTTACAGAACCACAGAATTGTAGAATTGGAAGGGATCTTGTGGGTCATCTAGTCCAATCCCCTGTGGTGCAAGAATCTCAGCAAAAGCATCAATGGCAGATGGCCATCCAGCCTCTGCTTAAAAACCTCCAGTGAAGTCTACTCCACTGTCAAACAGCTCTTACAGCCAGAAAGTTCTTCCTGATGTTTAGTAGAAATCTCCTGTCTTGTAACTTGAAACTATTGGTTTGGGTCCTACCCTCTGGAGCAGGAGAAAACAAGCTTTCTTCACCTTCCGTGTGATAGCCCTTAAATCAGTTTTAAACTTAAATCAATATGTGGGGGAGGGCAAGGTGGAACAAGCCCAATTAGCATGCTTTCAGTCAACTGAAGAAATATATTAGTTTTTGGCACTTGGTGCAACAAAAAATATTCCAAGCCAAAATGTGTCAGCAACACAGATCTATAAAATGCATCCAATGCCAACATTTTAAAAAAATATATATTAATGCATTGCAAATTACTTTCAGCCAAGCATCTAATTCTGTGGGCCAAAAGCAAATGTACAAACTGCAAAGAATAGTGTGGGTGGGTGCTGCTCAGTTAAAGGCCAAAGGAAGTCTGTTCGCTGGCAGGAAGAGTAAGTAAAATGGTTTTAGTGTGTGTATGTGTGTGTGTGTATTCTTGCATGTGCAAACGGAAGCATGAACGAGGAAGAACCTTCTTCTGCGAGTGTTGAAAAAGATAGGGTGGGTAATCCAAGTTTTGTGGCTTGCTCAGTTGGTTAGAGCATGGGTCTGATAACTACAAGGTTGCAGGTTTGATCCCCATACGGGACATCTTCATTTCAAGGGGTTGGACTAAATGAACCTCAGGGTCCCTTCCAACTCTACAATTCTATGATTCTATGATTTAAATGTTACTATTAAGTTCAGTTCTCCATAAACTTGATGTTCTTTACTGAAAGTTAGTGTTTGTAGGAGCAGCAGAATTAATAGATTTGAGTTACTCTCTTATCTCTGAAATATGCTACCAAGCTGTATAGTGAATTTTATGGTTCTCCTTTACTCCTCTCCCCCCACCATCTTCCTAGTTTGTTGCCAACAACTGTTTTTATGGTTGACCACCCAGAAAAAGGATAGTGAAATTAGCGTCGAGGATTTGTGCTGTAGAATTCTGCATGTAGGGCAGTGGGTGCAAATACAAATAAAGGCACATATAAATGCTCATTAAATAAATGCAATAGACTGATAAACTTCAGGTCGAAATTGTACTTCGTTCTCATGAAATTTGTAAATGGGGCCCTTGGCTTCTTCAATTGGCTCTTTCTGTTTCTCAAATGAACACACCATGAGTTTCATCATTTGGGTCAGTTTCCAAGAGTTAGCAAGTGATTCTACAGTATTGGTTTATTTGCTTTTGACATCTCCGCTTGCTCTCAGTTAAGATTTTTGCAGTAGCTAGAATCCAGTGACATCGGGAGGGCCATAGGTTCTCCATCCCTGCCCTGTGCAGCTCCACCGAATCGTTGTATTAAAGATCTCAAATTGTGTTTTAGTTGTGAGTGTTAGTAAACCATGTTTGACATTGAGATAGACAAATTCAAGGCATAAATTGTGGGATGGTGGGGGTTGCATAATGCGTTTTACAGCAAAAGGGTCTTGTGGAACCTAATGTGAAGATACACTTTTTTAAAAAAGTATAGCATAATTAGAAGAATAAAAGGCATAATAATCAATCTACAAGTCATTGTGTAGGACTTCCGGGTTAGCGCCATCGGCTAATGGCGGATTCCTTCCGAGCTCCGGAGGGAATCGGCTCCACAGGATCCGGGTCTTGCCGCTGCGGCGACACGGGGACCCTCAGAAATCACAGGCGCTGAAGCCTGTGAACTTGGTGACTCGGCGGGCACCATTTGTGCCCCCCGACCCGCGAAGGAGCCTTTTTAAAGGCTTCGGAACGGGGCACAGGGTGAGCGGCGCGGTGCTGAGAGTCGACTGCTTCTCCTGCAGAGTGAAGCCGCATGCCATGGTCGGAGAGCGCTGACTTCTTCTTGTGAACAATTGGACTCTAAAAGTAACAACCCGTGAGTAATACGGAAATTGGATTTGTAAAGAAAAATTTTTTTTTTAATTAGGCACGATCGGGGAAGGCGCAAACAGGAAGTCCGTCTCCCCGTCTTATAAATAATCTAAAGCAAGGACTAGCTAACTAAGGTCGAGAGAATTTCTTCTTCTTTATTGGGTAAAAGACATTAATTTCACGATTTGGCAGTATAAGTAATTTCACTGGAGGATAAGAGCTAATTTTGAGAGCTGAAGTGCCACCCCCCCGGACCCGGGAGTGATCCGCGAGAGAGCCTGTTGAGGAGATATAGAAGAGTTTGACAGCTGTCAAATTAGCTGTCAAGAAGGAAAAAGAGAACTTTGTTTCTGCTATCTCTGCTGGATATATTTGCTACAATTTGGTTATATTTTGTTGAAAACAAGGAAGAACTGATACAAACTAACTTGATTTTTGGATTTGAACTGGAAGGAAGATAAAGTAACCAAAATCCCTCTAGAGGGGATTTTGGGACATTACAAGAATGGCTGAAGGAGGAAAAATTCAAGCTAAATTGGACAGAGTGTTTCTTCTCTTGGGAAAGTTACAAGGCCAAATTGATGTTTTGGCTACAAATGTTGCAACTCTGGACTTAACAGTAAACAAATCCATTGAATTTGATAAGGACTCGACTCATGAAGTCCATGCAGCTGGACAAGAAGAGAAACTTGAAAGATTTGAGAGTGTGGAGAAAGAGATATATGTTGTTTCTGAGGAAAAGGAAGGAGGAGATGTAATGTTGCAGATGACAAAGGAGAGCCAGAGGCCTGACATGATGGCTACAAAGGAAAATAAGTACTGGATGATGAAAATCTGTTTTGAATTGAAGATTGAAGAATGGAGAGATCTCCTTATGTGGGGATCTGAAGACCTATGGATTACAAATTTGATTAAGGTGAAAGTTGGAGCTTTTGGGACATTTGGACTTAAAAGGAGTAAGAAACAAGATTCAGGCTCCACTTTTAAGTATGGAGGTCTGGCTGGAAGAAATATGGACCCTATCGGGACAGAGCTTCTCCGAGATCTGGTGTTTAATATTAAGGACTACCAAAAAAACCGGCAGAGAGGAATTGAGAGAGAATTAAGAGCTTCGGACATGAGGTCTCCAGGCTGATAGTAGACTAAGACTAATGGACATTTGTTGGGGATTGAAACCGGGAAAGGGGGGGGGGTTTGGGAATCCAAAGGGTGCAGAATAATAATCTGTTTTTTTTATTTTGTTTTGTTATTAGTATGAAAATTGGGGAATTCGTGGAAGGGAATTTGGGTCGACTTTAGAAAAAAGTTTTAAGAATGAGCACTGATGTTTAAATACTGATGTTTATAAGTTAAAATTGGGGTTTTTTTAAATGAATTAAATATAAAAAGATCAAAAATTGGGGACAAGAACTTGTTGAATTAACAATTTGAATTGGAATATAAGAAGGGGAGGTGTGGGGAAGTCAGGGAAATATGTTATTGAAAATAAGGATTGTAAACTTTATGTGTTTTTAACTTTTTTGTTTTTTCTTTTTGATTTTTTAATGTATAAAGGTGGGAAAACTCAATAAATATCTTTTTTAAAAAAATACAAGTCATTGTGTAAAGAAGAACAAGATTGTGTGTTAGATTCCTGCATACTTCAGTGTGAAAGAAGTTAAACGCTAGCAGTGATTTTTTTGACAGCTTTGAAGCTGGTAGACTCAGGGATAAAGCAGAACTGGCAACATCTACTGACAGTCATGGCTGACCTAGTTATGTTAAGAAGGACTGTCAGGAATTCCAAAAAGGACTCAAGAAAACAGCAGGTAATCTAATGGCAGCTGAATTTTCAATCTGACAAAGTGCAAACTAATACCTATTGGAAAGGACACGTTAATCTACTTTTACACACTTTAAATTACTTAAACAGTTGTGTTTGGAGTGTAATCTCTCTCTCTTTTCTTTTTATCACCCATGACAGCCTAATCATTGTTGGTTGTATCTGATGGTTCCTGAATTGTCAGCCAGTCTGAATAATCTTCTGCACAGATTTAAAGACTTTTCAGATATGTCAGATGTCTTAAGTAATTACTCAATCATCAATAATCTCACAAGGATCATCAATGATCTAATGGCATGCCTGTCTACTAATAAAAATAAGGTAATAATCTAAGATTAATCTTCCCTCTTGGTTGCAAAATAATAGCTTTGTGTATAGAGAGCAGACCAGAACAGAATAGACTGGTTTGTATGTAGTGGGAAGGATCCTGGCCGAGCTTCAGCACCTGCTTCCATCTCGGCCTCCTGCACAGCCAGGCAAAATACTTCTGCAGTGCTTCATCTTGCCTTCAGAAAATCCCAGCTCTTCATGTGCAAATCAGAGACATTTATTCTAAAGTTGTTAATTAAACAAGTCAATTTGTAGTTTGATTGTTTTAAAATTTTGGAATTTGTTTTAAACCATGGTCTGTAGTTCACAGGTAACAACATCAAGCCAGGATTTTCTAAAAGTGAAACTAAATGCTGCAGAGGTCCTTTCCCCAATCATAGTAGAAGGGTGTGTGTGTGTGGAAAACACAAGCCCAAGACTTTGCTTGGGCTTGCCCTTGCTTGTGCCTATATCGCTAAATCTTTATTGAGTGTTACACGGAAATTATCTTGTCTCTAGGATTGTTTCACTTTGTACTAGTTTCTTGCTATTGTATTTAAGCCCCTCAGTCTGCCTGCAACTAGATTTCCTATCCACTTTTTATCATTTATTTCAGTGTGATTCTGTAGATGCCTACTCTGAAGTAAGCCCAATTGAGTTCAATAGTACTTATTCCCAAGTAAGCATTTTTTGGATTGCATCCTTAATATTTGACTGGGGATGCAATACTACTTTTTATATACAGTATGGATGGACTCCTTGTTGTCTGGGAGACACACCTAAGGCTCCACACACCTAAGGAAGCTCTGGACATCTACAGAACTATTTTTTAAATCTAAGCGAGTTTCTGGGGCAGTTTCGTACATGCCACCTGCATAGTGTGTGTGTGTGTGTGTGTGTGTGTGTGTTTGGAAACACACATTTCCAAAAGCAAAGTCACTGCACATTTGAGCCATTGGGAATAGCTAAAACAGATTTAGGAAATCTGTTCAAGGACTGCTTCCCCCAAAATTTAAATGATAGCAATTTTACAAATGTTACTGGCATATAACATTATACTGTAGAAGTAATTATGCCTTCACATAGATCTCCCATGATGTTGAAGGCAGGCAGGTGTAAAACCTGCCCTTGTTTCAGCCACATGGATTCATGTGTCTTTATTACTTTGTGATTAAACTACTGTGGCACATTCTACGTGGAGTTGCTCTGGAAAACAACCTGTAAACCACAGTTGGTGCAAAATGCCACTGCCATGATTTTGACAGGGGCCAAGTGGTGAGTTCATTCACCACTTTTATTTTATCAGTTGCACCAGCTGCCATATGATTTAGGGGTGCAATTCAAATCACTAGGTATTCCCTTTAAAGACATAAACATCTTGGGATCAAGTTATATCAGTATCAGTTGCTGCCCACGTGAAGCTGCCTTGATACCCTCTTATGCATGTCAAGACCTTGACTCAGCTAGACGGGTAAAGAAAAACCGATTTTATGTGTTGTATGTGCGATATACAATGCTTTAAGCTGAAACACTTCTTTGATGAGTCTAGATTCAGCCGCTTCTGTGTTATGATTGGTGGCAGAAGGGCCTTTCGGTGGCAGCACACTGCATGTGGAACTCCCTGCCTCATGAATTTAGTATTATTGTCTTAACTTGCTGGTTAAAATGAAGGGGGAAGCAGGGTATAAATCTTAGTATAAAAAAAAACAAAAACGCATGGCACTGATCAGGAGAGTATTGCGCAATCTGGTCCAAGGTATCCCCATGTTTACAATACACAAAGTAACCATGTTTTAGTAGTTAACTGAAATATCATGTTAAAGAAGTATGATGTAACTGAAAACCATATTGTTTGGAGCCAGTTTTGCCATTAACTGATAAAAGTTTTGCAGTAAGAAAGAAATCAATTGCAATCCAGGGAACAGAGCTTTTGCATCAAGGAAAATGTGTCCAACTGAATTTGACCTTTATAATTTACAGTTTTGACCTCCCAGTTTGTACCACCTGTTAAACACATTTCCATCTATTCATGATCCATACCATTTCACGCTGTGGTAGCTCAGCTTATTTGTGCTTCCTTTACAAATGGATTTTGTTATTTTTCTCCCCTTAGAACTTTAGAAAATATAATGACCACCTTTATGAAGAAGGTAAATTCTTTCCAGAAGAGTTCTTTAAGCACTTTAATAGCACTATTGATGTCTACAAAAGCATTGCAAAAGCACCAGAACAGAGCGACTGTGTTCTGCTTTCGGCAACAGAGCCCTCCCCAAATGGTAAGACTTCATTTTTATCTGGATGTGTCCTCAAATGACACAAACTCTGATCATCTATGGTCCCCGGGAAGCTATCTCAGGGGCCGGAGGAAATATCTAATCTTCCACTCTGACACTGAAGAGATGTCTCAGATTTTGGAGAAGGAGGTCCAATATCAAATTTCCCTGTTCTCCCACCTTGGAAACATTTGATGCCCTGGCCCAGCTGCTTTCTGAGCTCTGAGGTCCATGGGCATGTTGTAGAGGACTAGGAAGCAGTTTGGTTCCAATGTATCCCAAACCACCTGTGACTTTTCTTTCCATCCCATCAATCTAGGTTGTTGCTGGGAGTTGCAAAATGGACAGAGAACCATATGAGTTTCCTCCAAACTCACTTTCACCCTGCAGGAATGAGCCCAGTAGGGCTTTGGTTGGACAGCTAAACTACCTGTGGATTGCCCCGCATGCCAACTTCAGGACTGCACTGTTAGCAAGACTGTGCTAATTCTGTATAATATGGCACATATAGTTATATAAAGCTGCAGCTGATTATATATGGACATAGATCTTACTAGTAGTGACAATCAGCTGCTGAATGTGACAATCATTTGATGTTAATGGAAGGTTTCTTCCCTATGTGAATGGGCTAAAAGGTGTTGGGGGAAGTTGGATTGGGACTGCAGAGAGGACAAAGGGTTGAATCCCCCTGTTTTTCTCCACCTCCCTCCAATATACTGGGGCTGATCCACATCAGTAGGCCTTCTGGTGACTATCTCTTAAAATGGTTGCAAGCATATTCTGGGGTTATTATGAGGGAGTTCGACAGGGCCGTCTTAAGCATATCCAGCGCCGTGGTTCAAAGATCCCTCTGGCGCCCCCCCCCTTTCCCAGAGTTGTCGACCTTTTCCCAAGCCTCTGCGGGGATCACTCTCCTCCTGCGGAGGCTTGGGAAGGAAGCTGCATGCCCGCCAGCCATATGGTTGACAGGGCACAGCTGGTGGGCATGCAGGGAAAGGGAAGGCCGCCGACAAAGTTGCGCAGCTCCCCCACTCACTGGGGTGCCACTGAAAGGCCAGCGCCCTGGTTCAATGCACCAGTAAGCCCAATAGAAAAGACAGCTCTGAAGTTCGAGCTGAGGTACAGCTGAGTAGTTTTAAAAAACAGATTTTTTGGGGGGGTCACTGTTAACCTTTTTGTTTGTTTGTTTGCATTGTTGCTATTGGTCAATATTATTTGCAAACAGTTCCGTTGACTTGGTTAAATGCTATAATACAGGCAAAATAATCTGCAGTTTTCCAAAATATAGACCACCAATCCACTCTGTTTGTCTTAGATGCCGGCAACAGTGTCACAGAGCCCATTTTGTTACATCCTGTTGCTGCCAGCTCTCTTAAGAATGACAGCAGTGGCGATAGCAGCGAGCGTAAGTATAAACCATTGTACCCATTTGCATTTGATTTCTACAGGGGGAACCAACTGTATTGTGCAGGGAATGGGTGTGTGTTGTCAGTATCTAATGTGGCGTAGTGGTTAGAGTGCTGGACTTAGGACCTGGAAGACAGGGGTTCAAATCCACACTGAAATATGAAACTCACTCAGTGAACTTGGTCTCAGCCTATCAGGGGTTATTGTGAGATTAACATGGGGAGGAGGAAAACTATCAGTTCCTTGGAGGACAGGTGGAATATCAACGAAATAAATAAATCAGCATTTGTGCTTGCAAAGGAATACAGTTTATTGCAACCACATTGTGCAGTTATAAGTGTTAGTAAGTAGTAATAACACTTAGAATTGACATCACTTCTAAGGTGGAGGCAGCAACATAGTGAGAAAGAACACATGGGTTTGTTTTTTATTTGTTGCTATAAGGCAGGTGTGGGGAACGTTTGTCCATCCAGATATTGCCAAACTACAACTCCCATCAAAACTGACCTTTGGCAATGCTTGATGGGGCTGAGAGTTGTACTACTTCAAAAGCATCTGGAGGAACAAAGGTTCCCCACAGCTGGTACAGTGGTACCTCAGGTTAAGAACTTAATTCGTTCTGGAAGTCCATTCTTAACCTGAAACTGTTCTTAACCTGAAGCACCACTTTAGTTAATGGGGCCTCCCGCTGCCGCTGTGCCACTGCAGCGCGATTTCTGTTCTCATCCTGAATCAAAGTTCTTGAGCCAAGGTACTATTTCTGGGTTAGTGGAGTCTGTAACCTGAAGCGTCTGCAACCCAAGGTACCACTGTATAAGTTATATAATGGCGCTAATTAGGAGTTGCAGGATGGAGTCCATATTGCAATGATTGGCTGGTATTATTAACACCACAACTGTGGAATCTGCTTCCCAGTCAAGTTCAAGAGAACTTAGCCGTGTTCATACCCTACATTTAAAGCACATGGCTTTTCGCTAAGAATTCTGGGACTTGTAGTTTACTCCTCACAGAGCTACGATTCCCAACACCCTAAATAAACTACAGTTCCTGGGACTCTTTGGAGGAAGGCTTGAGCTTTAAATGTATGCTATGGTTGTGAGCTACCTCTCTCTTAGCACTCTATGACATTGCTGGAAGGTTTCAGTAGTATATGATAAGTCCCGTACATGGCTACACAAGGTCCTGTTTCAGGCTTCCAGGAACCTTGTTAGGGGCTGGAAATACACATTAACATCTAATATCATGATGACTCAAAATTGCCACATGAAGTTGCCGCGTGAAGTTTGTCTCAAGAGCCAGAGCATAGTTCCATAGTGGACAACCAAAGAAGGACAAGCTACTATTCTGCTTAGCCATCTGGCTGTGATGGTAAGCCAAGCTGGTTATCCTTCAGAATCCAAGTCAGGGGTTTACCTTGTTAAAATGTGCAGCAAAAAGTCAGGTGTGTGAGGGCACTTGGAGGTTATCCATGTGTGTGTAGGGGGGAGATATAACTCCAGGGGTTTGTCTCCCACAATAGGAAATTTTCCTCCTCCCTGGGGGCACCCCACCTGCATTGCTCTTCCAGGACTGTCCACTCAGCTCTATCGAGAAATTCCTCACCTTGCCCAGTAGCTTGAAGTGTGGTTATAGGTGGGCCTCAAGTTTCTACACCTTCTCTTCCAGCAAGGCAACCAGACTGCACTTGCTGCAGGTAGAGTAGTGCACATTCTCAGGCAGGAAGACAAATACAGCAAGGATGCTGCAGGTCACTGTCTCTTGGTCCTACGCACACCACGAGACCGCATTCTGGGCCTTTCCCTCAAAACACCTTTGCAAACACCCCTGTTTACAAGTCCTGGCCACAAGCTCCCAGAGGCTGCAATCAGCTAAACAGGAACTGTTGGGGGGCTGCTAACTCCTCACTACAACTTGTCGTGATGGATCAGGTCAATGGTCCATCTAGTCCAGCATCCCGTGGCAACCAGAGGCCTGTGGGAAACCAGCAAGCAGGATTTGAGCAAAAGAGTACTCTCCTCACCTGTAGATTCCAGCAACTTCGTATTCAGAAGTATTGCTGTCTCCATCTGTGGGGGTATTGTGGCTGCTTTGCTAAATGCAAGATGGTTCTTTTAATGATTAGATTCAGAAGCAATACAAACACAATTGGGTAAGAAGATTACAGATTTTATTACATATAGCAAGCAAAATATACATTACCAAGCAGCACCTCAATCTGCCACTGAGAAGCCTGGAAGGAGTGGGAAAGTGTCCCCCCAGATAGTCTTGGTGCACAGCTCTATGACTGATAGACTCTGCTGAGCTTCTGCTTGGCATGCTCCATAGCCAGGTATTTTATAGACCTGTGTCCTATTAGGACATGGGTAGGCAAACTAAGGCCCGGGGGCCAGATCCGGCCCAATAGACTTCTAAATCCGGCCCGCGGGTGGTCCGGGAATCAGCATGTTTTTACATGAGTAGAATGTGTCCTTTTATTTAAAATGCATCTCTGGGTTATTTGTGGGGCCTGCCTGGTGTTTTTACATGAGTAGAATGTGTGTTTTTTTAAAAAAATGCATCTCTGGGTTATTTGTGGGGCATAGGAATTGGTTCTTCTTCTTTTGTCCCCAAAATATAGTCTGGCCCCCCACAAGGTCTGAGGGACAGTGGACTGGCCCTCTACTGAAAAAAGTTTGCTGACCCCTATATTAGGACGATACAGGCTCAACCAGAGCTACTCTACATCAAAAGACAAAAATGCCAGGCTATACATCAAAGGCTTTGCTGACCAGTGTCATCAGTACATCCAAGGCCTTTTCACAAGGGATATTGAAAGTAATAAAATACAGATAGGAGAATTATGAAGAGACCAGAGACGGAAGGGTGGACCATGTCAGATCACTATCTCCTCGAGATCCCATACAGTGGCTAATAGTCATTTCTCACAGGTGCCCCAGAGAGTGATGTGTTGTGGTGCCTTCTCCAGCAAGGTTTTTGCATGGAGAGAAAGGCAGAGAAGCTGTTTGGGGATCTTTTTTAATGCAATATGTGGAGCTACCCAGTTCCACATTCTTCATTTTGTATTTATTTGTATTATTCTCCGACTGGCCTCTGTATCAGTGACTGCATTTCACGGAGAGCTCGACTCTCTGCTGAAGCAAAGCACCATCCTCTGCCATTTGGCTGAAGCTTGGCACGTATCCTTTCAGAAACCACCCTTCTGATCTCTGTGGCTCCATGTTTTCAGTCTCTGATGTCCCCAATTAATCAAACATTTAAAAGCAATACCAAAAAAACCCATGGCATTCAGTCAGTATGTTCCCTAAGAATGAATACATTTGCAATTTAAAGCAGAGTGGATCGGTTCTGCATATTTGTTCCTCTGCCCAATTATTTTTAATTATATGACTAAATGTGCAGGTGTGAAAAGCATTGAAGTAACATAGATTAAAATCTTGTCTTAATTAATCTGGAGCAAATCCATGGGTGACAAAGCTGGCAGCAGGATTAGTATGTGGTTCATTGTGTCTGTTTTCCAACTCTATTCACCTTGCCTGGCACCAATGGGAGTTGCTGCATTCTTGAAGCTTGACGATGTTACAATAGAAATATTAAGAGCCACAGCGCCTTTGCTGATTAAAACCCAAGCTATACATGTGTGCAAGTTTGTGCCCTACCCTAGTGTGTGAGTTTGTGTGTGTTTTACAAAATGCAGCAGTGGAGGCTGTAAACTGAAGCAGAAGACTGGCATGGGGAGGGCAGAGGAGCAACTTCTTAACTGTCTACCTTTGGAGGCAGTTTCTAGAGGGGGAGACAGGTGAGTCCCTCTTTCTCCTACCTCTTCTCAGAACTAGTCTTCTACTTCAGTTTACAGCTTCAGCAGCAGTGTTTGAGGGAAGGAAAACAACAACAACCAGATCAGCACAACCATTAAAATGGGGTGATGTGCTTGATGGAGGTGTATTTTTTAAGAAAGGGAAAATCACAAGCAAGAAACTAGCACTCAGGCTGCCAGGAAGCAAAGATGTGAAAGGATTACTACAAGAGAAGGCAAACAAATTCATTGCAACCACCTACACTTAAAAAGGGATGTGGGTGGTGCTGTGGGTTAAACCACAGAGCCTAGGACTTGCCGATCAGAAGGGTGGCAGTTCGAATCCCCGTGACGGGGTGAGCTCCCGTTGCTCGGTCCCTGCTCCTGCCCACCTAGCAGTTCGAAAGCATGTCAAAGTGCAAGTAGATAAATAGGTACCACTTCAGCGGGAAGGTAAACGGCGTTTCCGTGTGCTGCTCTGGTTCGCCAGAAGCGGCTTAGTCATGCTGGCCACATGACCCAGAAGCTGTACGCCGGCTCCCTCGGCCAATAAAGCGAGATGAGCGCCGCAACCCCAGAGTCGGCCATGACTGGACCTAATGGTTAGGGGTCCCTTTACCTTTACCTTACACTTAAAAAACTGTTGGACAGACTCAGAACTGAACTACATTGGGTGGGGGTTGGGGGTGCATCTGTAGAGCCGAGTCATATACGATGACCAGATGAGCTTGAGTGCTTATTGACAGATTTAAAATGAAAAATTCACGAAATCTAGATGACTTACACCAGAGATTGCTTAACGAACTCAAAAACAAAATGCAACTTGCCACTAATCAATTAGCTTTCCAAGGACTGGATGGTAAGCAATACAATGCCAGGTTTTTGTTTTTGTTTTAAAGAATTCAAGGGAGATCAAGGAAGCAAAATGTCCATTGACTTCTGTTCCTGGTAAGAGCAGGGAAAGCATTTTTTAACCCTTCAGTTATATAGAATAACAAATCTTTCCAAGGTAGTATCCCTATGGTTTCTGCAAAGGGAAGGCATGCCTCATTTAGGGTACATTGAGAGTATCAACAAGAATGTAGATTGGATGGATCCAGCTTTTGACCAAATGCTTTCACCAGAGTAAACACAGCATGGAATAAGAGGACATAGCCTCTTGTGGATTGGTAACTGATTGTGCAAGTGGAAACAGAGAGTAGGAGCAAGCAAACAATGTTCACAGTGAAGAAGACTAAGCAGTGAAGTTTCCCAAGTATTTGTATTGGGACTATTGCTATTTAATTTATTCACAAATTATCCAGATTCTGGGATAAGCAGTGAGGAAGCCAGATTTGCAGATGATACCAACATATTCACCATAAAGAATGCTGATCGCCGAAGAATTGATGCTTTTGAATTGTGGTGCTGGAGGAGTCTCTTGAGAGTCCCATGGACTGCAAGAAGATCAAACCTCTCCATTCTTAAGGAAATCAGCCCTGAGTGCTCACTGGAAGGACAGATCCTGAAGCTGAGGCTCCAATACTTTGGCCACCTCATGAGAAGAGAAGACTCCCTGGAAAAGACCCTGATGTTGGGAAAGATTGAGGGCACAAGCTGAAGGGGATGACAGAGGACAAGATGGTTGGACAGTGTTCTTGAAGCTACCAGCATGAGTTTGACCAAACTGCGGGAGGCAGTGGAAGACAGGAGTGCCTGGCATTCTCTGGTCCATGGGGTCACAAAGAGTCAGACACGACTAAACAACTAAACAACAACAACAACCAACATATTCAGAAGAGTGGAAGCCCAAGTCAATTGCAGAGGGCTCCAAACTTAGATAAATGGGCAGCAAAATGGCAAATAAAATTCTTTGTAAGAAAACATAAAGTGATACAGGATCATTGATCACTCCCTATGGAGAGTCCATGCCTACAAATAGAATCCAAAAATGCAGGAAGGTTGATCCATTATATGCATAGGGCAGCTGTAGATAGAATAACAGGACCATAATCTTCTTCATGCTTTCCTCGGAGTAAGATCCATTGCTTGCTCCATTGTTGCCTACTGCTGACTGCAGAGGTTCACCTTGTAAAACACCCTGAACCAAAGGTCTGAAGCCAGCAGCTATATAATTCTTTACCTTTCAACCCCATCAAAGAAAAGAAAAGAACCTTCTTCATCCTCTGACTCCCTCTATGTGAGGGGTGGCAAACCGGTGCCACTTCTTCCCCAATGTAGTTGCACTATCCATCATCCTTGGCCAATGGTCATTCTGGCTGAAGCTGATTAGAGTTTAAGTCTATTAGCATCTTGGAGGGCAGGTGGAGACAGGTAAGCCCCCCCTACTCTGTGCAAATCTGCAACAGACAAGCTTGAAAGCACTTCAATCACTTGGCAGAGCAAGGAGGGAAAGTCCATTACTCTGGTACTTTGACAGATTGCACCTGCTCTGAAAGATGCAAAATCTCCTATCACCGCCCCCATCCTAGCTGGATGCTTAATTAAGGTTTTGCTTTTTGCTTTTGTTTTTTTAAAATCCAATTAAACATTAGTCCCTTCACTGAACTAATTTGGGACCAGATCCAGGCTGAAGCAGGTTGGCCCAGCCTGATTGGAGTCACAGGGCAGATGGATGGGGAGTATCCTGCCTTTTTTCCAAGTCACCTGGAAAACCACTGTCAGTCAGCACAAACAACACTAACCTAGATGCCCCAGGCAGGGACACGAGTCTGGAAAGGGCAGCTTCCTAAGTTTCTACTAAGGTTTTTTTCCCCAGAGCTTCACCTTTTATCTACTATGGTTAGCGTGCATGGTGTAAAATAACCACCTTCCCATTATGCAACCATGAAGTATCTGTTCTGCTTGACTAAAATTTCCTTTTAGAGTTGGCACACCTGCGGGGGCTAAGCAAAGTTCAAACAATGTTGGCTAGAGATTTGATTAGAAACAAGGTTTAGAATCCAAGACAGCTTTATGAACTGTAAATTGTCAGTCCCTGTTTGCACTGAGGCTTGAGATGTGGTTTGAACTCGAGTGGGCAGGATTTTTGTGGTAGAATTGAAGTGGGAAAATAAAATCTCATCGGCAGAAGAAGTGGTTCCTAATGAATAGAAAGTCTACAGGAAGGAATCGGAATGGCGAGTATATCTGGCACCACATCACACCGGCACTTCTTAGCTGCTGCTTATCCCATTCCCTAGTGTGCTTAATTTGATTTTGTTGAGAGTTGAGTTTTTAGCTGCTTGTCTGCAGGAAAAACGATCGAAACTAAAACATGCAACAATAGTTTTTTTTCACCTGCACTGTGACAGGAATAGACAGGCTTGGTTTAGATCAGCGTTTCCCAAATATTTTGGGAAATTAGATATTTTGGGTCTCCAGATATTTTTTGGACTACAACACCCATCATCCTAAACTAGCCGGGCCAGTGGTCAGGGATGATGGGGACTGTTGTGCAAAAACAGCTAGATACCCAAGTTTGGGACACCCTGATTGAGAGCAAGGATGGGTAACCTCTAGATCAGGGGTCAGCAACCTTTTTCAGCTGTGGGTCAGTCCACCGTCCCTCAGACCATGTGGTGGGCCGGACTATATTTTGGAAAAAAAAATGAACGAATTCCTATGCCCCACAAATAACCCAGAGATGCATTTTAGATAAAAGAATGCATTCTACTCATGTAAAAACATGCTAATTCCTAGACCGTCCATGGGCCCATTAAGAAGGCAATTGGGCCGCATCTGGCCCCCGGGCCTTAGGTTGCCTGCCCCTGCTCTAGATGTTGCCGGCCCAGGCGTCATGCCCCCCCAGTCCCCCACCCCACAAGGAAGTAAAAGGCAACTGAGACTGGTTTGGATCAAAACAGGCCACAACTTTATTGAATACAGATAAAAGAGGTTTGGCTTGGGCATGGGGCAATCAAATTATTCCAGCCTACCTGCTGAAAGTGATGCTATCAGTCAGTCTGTGCAGGGGTTTCTAATACTTACATCAAATAGGGTGAACCCCACAGGCAACTCCCCCCCCCCAGATCCCTTTAACGGGATACCCCAGTATTTGGAGGGGCAGGCAAAGAGACTACAACCTCCCCTCCATCCAAGACTACGATTGCCCCAATAGGGAACTTTCATATGTTGTTGGACTCCAACTCCCATCAGCTCCATCTAGAACAGCCAGTTGCCAGGGATTATGGGAAGTAAAGTCTGGAGGGCATCAGGTTCCCCACCCCTGGTTTAAACAGTAGGTAGCTCTCATGTCTCCTCCCCTGTAGTTCAAAAGACAGCCGGTGGATTTGCAGCCTAGTCAAGATTGTGGGAACGTGCCATATCGTGGCTGTCATGATCATGAAATGGAGGCTTGGACGCAATCTTGATATAGGTCGGAGGGATAAAACCACAGACTTAAGTACTCTGGGCCAAATGATATCACACACTTATGGTATCAGCCTGCCCAGTTATGTGTCACATAACACATCACCACACACATATGCCACTAGCATCCTTCTGAACTGTAAAACAACGCAACTGTGTGTGAGAAACACGTATAAACACGCCTTGTAGGTTGCTCAATCAAATATATTTACTCAAAGCTGCAGTATTTTTAAAAAATGAATTGTTTCCATTTGGTATGAAAGGATTTTTTTTTTAACAAGCAAAGGCTGCTTGCAAAGAATAGGGACCGATATTCATTTTTCATTGGTTTAGTTATTATTATTATTATTTTATTCATTTTTTGTCCACCCCCACCCTTCTGCTCTGTTGCATATAACAGAGCTACTTCCAGGCTGCTAATTAAAATCATAACCTGTAAATTGGAAATATGTGGTCAGCATCATCCAGTGGTCAACAGCATTGCTCATTTCCAAGCATTGCTATTATTACTCCAGAGAAGTGGGGGGAAATACTTCTGGGGTGGTAGAGTATTTAAGTTTATAGTGCTCAGTCCCTTGTGAGCCCATATATGAAATTTACTCCTAGTATCTTCCTGCTGAAAAGTCTGTTCTGTTCTGCTAAGCGGCCTTGGGAGGTGAATGGGGAGAGGAGATCTTTTGCTGCAAAGAGAGAGGAAGAAAATAGCTTGGTAAATGTTGCTCCGCAGATGGTAAAATTGTGATTATACAGTTGCCAGAATGTTTGCCTTTCCGGAGGGAGTGCAAATAAAGCTGTGAATTTCAGGGAGCCAAATGCTTCCTAATGACAAACAAATCTCTCAAGGTATAACTTGCGATGTATGGTCTGCAGAGGTGATACCTAACTACCTTTTATGAACAATGTTACCCCGGAGATTAAAAAGAAAGAAATCTGCCTAAACTAACTGGAAATGTTTTCAATTACAGACGCAGAGTTGGGTTTCCTCAACAGCGCCAGCATGCATGGAATCAGCATAGCACTAACAGGGCTGGTGACTCTTCTTATTGGCTTTATTTTGGGAGCTCTGTGCTGGAAGGTGAGATATGCCAAATAGAACGCTGGCTTACTTTATGCATTTGCTGACACATAAAAATACTTATATACCACTGTTTTTCTATAGAAAACAACCCGCAAACACTTTTCAGAAAGTGACCAGAATACAGAATCAAACATCTGCCAAGAGGATAACGAAATAAGGTATTAAAAAAAAAATCCATGGCTCCTGGATCAGACCAATCTGCTTTGTGCTGCTCTGGGGGATGGAGTGGAAGGGGCATAAGGATTTTTTTACACCCTATTTTAACAAACAGGAGCTGGTGGGGGTAGGTGGCAGTGCTGACTAGAGCATGTTGGTTCATTCCTGAGGTGTGCTGTTCCTTTGCAAATAGCACCACGTAGGATGAAATCCTTCTGCTGGTAAGCTAAATAATCTGATCCCATGGGAAGCTACCCCTTTGCAGGTGGCTTCATGTATGTGAGGGAAGCCACTCACAGAGAAGTAGTGACTGGCACTATGCAGGATGGGTGTGGTGTAGTGGTTAAGAGTGGTGGACTCGTAATCTGGTGAACCGGGTTCGATTCCCTGCTTCTCCACATGCAGCTGCTGTGTGACCTTGGGCTAGTCACAATTCTCTGAAGTCTCTCAGCCTCACTCACCTCACAGAGTGTTTGTTGTGGGGGAGGAAGGGAAAGGAGATTGTTAGCCGCTTTGAGATTCCTTAGGGTAGTAAAGTGGGATATCAAATCCAAACTCTTCTTCCTCCTGTTTAGCAGCTGGTAATCAAGGGGATTTGATTCTGTGCAGTGCTGCTTCAGGGATAGGAAGAAGGTGAGGCCTGAACATGAAATACATCTGAGGGAAAACTTTGGGTCATGTCTCATATACTATGTTCCATTAAGCCTCCAGTCCAAAGCTAACTTGCTCAGGGTAACATAGGGCGACTTATTTTCTGAGTAGATATGCAAAAGGATGGTGCTGTCAGAACGTAAAACAAACATCTGAAAAGTCAGAAGAAAGTTTTCTTCCCATGCAGATGTCAGGTTTACTGCAGTTCTTTCACCAGCTTCCAACACAGTTCTTTGTATGCCTACTCAGAAATAAGGCCCATTGAATAACTGGGTCTTACCCACAGGAAACTCAGAGGAGTCTTAAGAATAAAAAAATCATAATTTTCATCCAATTATGCTTTACAATAAGTCTGAAACCCACCTATGACCTTTCTCTACAAATGGATGCTCTTTAATCTTGAGCAGGGATCTTTAAAATTGTGTTAAAATTGATCCTCTCTGCTGCCCATATGATAAATGCATTTTGGTTTTTGTTTGCCTTTCAGTATGCTGCAGCAAAAAGAGAAAATACTTCTACAGGTGTAGCTGTTGCTTTTTTATATATATACACTGTTACTGTTTCATGTCTTGGTAAGTTCTGGAAAAGACAATTTTGAATTGCCCACAAACCTTTTCTAATGATTAGCCTGTTGAAATGTGTAATAACTATTTCCCTAAGGATTATTTTATAAAACTTGAAGCTAAGAGGCTGTTAATTTAAGAAGTACTGCTTCAGTAACAGTAGAGTCACAGCCTTTGAAAGTAAGCCCCTTTGCTTCCCTTTAGAGAGGTCTTCAAGAGATGGTAGGCTATTCAATGAGACCTCTGAGCTCTAGTATCTAAAAACACAACTTGTGCCCTTCTGGGGCTAGAACTTCATCTAGTACTGGCACTCCCAGGAACTCCCATCTGCTATGCATGCAGACGGTTGCAATATCCAGCATCTACATATAGGATTGGGAATATTCCTTGCTTGAGATACTGGATAGTCACCACCGGTCAGTGTTGACAATACTGAGCTAGCTGGACCAATGGTCCTGACTCAGTATACAGCAATTTCATGTGTTCCTGTGAAACTCTGCATTAGCATTCCAAAGTATTAAAGGATATTTACCTGCAAAGTAGTTGCTGTGGTACAAACGACCACTTTGAAATATGGCATTCTATGGCCTATCCATATAGTGGGTTGATAAGGGCCTTCACTGAGTTTCCAGTTTCCATCATAGCATTCATTTTGTATTGCAGCCATATATTGGGGGGGAAATCCAGCCCTCGACCTATAGCAGCTTTACAATTTGCACCTAATCCAGGGCAGGGAGGGGGTGATATTCATCAATATCACAGCCAGGGAGGCTTAAACCTCCCTTCACTGCTGCTTTCCTGAAGACAATCTCACCTCCTTGACTGGTATAATTTGATTGTCAATTGTATCTAGGGGTTGACTTTTTTGACAAGACTAAGCTAAGTTGGCCAATATGTTTCAGATGTGAACTGAGTTTAAGTTAAAGATTTAGAATGTACATAAAATGAGGTTTGTGGCCAAGGTTTTTGCTGGCAAACACCATAACATTTCTCCTCTTCTCCGCACCCCTCTCAAACATGCATACACTAACACATGACTTGTCCCACTTTACACTGAACACAGGTACAAACTATCTTTACACACATACATGTGTTTATGATGTGAAAGAGCACACTATTGTGTATAGAGCTACACAGACCGTATACTCACTGACAGTGCTTTTTTCCCCTGGGGGTACGCAGGGGTACGCATACCCCTAAACATTTTGTGAATCTAAGTTTGGCCTCATTGAGGGGCAGTATTTCAATATGAGTAGGAAAATGAAAGTACCCCGTAAACATGTTTTTTTTTAGAAAAAAAGTACTTCTCATTGAATATTGCATCTGTATAACTACAAATATGGGACACGGGTGGCGCTGTGGGTTAAACCACAGAGCCTAGAACTTGCTGATCAGAAGGGCGGCAGTTCGAATCCCCGTGACAGGGTGATCTCCCGTTGCTCGGTCCCTGCTCCTGCCCACCTAGCAGTTCGAAAGCACGTCAAAGCGCAAGTAGATAAATAGGTACCGCTCCAGCGGGAAGGTAAACAGTGTTTCCGTGTGCTGCTCTGGTTCACCAGAAGCAGCTTAGTCATGCTGGCCACATGACCCGGAAGCTGAACTCCCTTGGCCAGTAAAGCGAGATGAGCGCCGCAACCCCAGAGTCGGCCATGACTGGACCTAATGGTCAGGGGTCCCTTTACCTTTACCTTTTTATAACTACAAATGCACAGTTCAACTCGTACGTCTGCATGGCACACATAGACATGTTGAAGGTAATATATGAACAAACACCCCTAGTTAACACAGCGTGGGATAATATTCTTCTATGCTTTCATTGTTGCCATATTCTCATCCCACGGTCCTATCCTCCAACCCTCTTCTGTGTCCATTCCTTTCATAAATTTTCACACTTTGCCCAACATTTCTTTCCTCTCTTTCCTATATCTTCTTCTCTTCCTTCTTCCCTGATACCTCGTGATGCTATCACTTCCTTCCCTGAGAGGGCAAGTCCATTCTGCTACAGACATAATGCATGTATGCTGAAACTGCTTCACATGGAGGAATTTGCTTGGTTTTGTGATTTGGAGGTGCCTTTTGCTAATTTGTGAAATTAAACAAATTTCAAGAAAACATCTCCCAAAAGCTATTGCGTTTTTCTTTTCCCCCTCTCTTCTCTACTAGGCAGCTAACAGTTCCATGTTTGCTTCATAAATGAAGCAGCTTTAAGCATATTTGTATTCCTTCTGGAGTGACAGACTGAGTCTGCATCTGTTGTTGTTGCCCGTGACTCCATATTGAGAATATAGAGCTGTGGACAAAGCGTGTGCTACTGTGAAACCAACGTTGAATTAAATATCAAAGAAGAGTCTGCACTGAAATGGACTGTATTTTTATATTCAGACAGATTTGTTTCTTTGCATCTTCAAATTTGCAGTGGAATTTCGCGAATCCATGAACAAATAATTCTGGATTTATGTGATCCAACTCCAAAAGTCATCAGGAAATTTGCATTTTGTGTACAAAAGGAGACTCTGAATGGGAGAAAAACGCAGAAATGAATGAGAATACAAATCTTCAGCACTGTACATAAGACTTGCAAGTAAGGTTATGCAGTGGACTAATGTGCTAGCTTTCTTTCATCGGTGGAACTGGGTTCATATTAAATAAGATTGGATATCTGTCGAGCTGTAAGTGAAATTTTATTCCATGTCACAGAAAACAAACATACACTTTGGCAAAGCTGTTAATATCCATCAAGGAGAAGTAAACACTGGATCATGAAAATGGGGCAATTGGAATAGAATGGAACATTGGCTGCCTGATGTTGGGGAGACTCCTATTAATGTTCCAGTGAGAAAATGGAGAGAGAGAAAAGAAGTCAGCTTCAGGAATAAAAAAAATTCCATGACGTCTATTTAAAATGCATATAAACATGCAATTTTGTTCTTGACATTTGCAAAAAAATCATGTCATCTTGAAGATACTAAGGTTTAGTTTAGCTTTTACTGTATGCCATTTCATATTGGCAAATGAATTTTAAAAGTAATACACTTTTCATCACTTAGCCTTCTCCATCAATTATTATATTAGTTCAGCTCAAATAAAAAAAGAGAAAACTTTCTTAATAGTTGTCAGCCTCTTGATATTATTTGTAGCAAAGCTGTGGACAACAAATCCAAGACTGAAAATAACATGCTATTCATAAATTTAAAAGAGGGCACTAAAAGTTAATCAGAGCCCATATAGAATTTACTTAAGTTATTATTATTTCCGGAAGAGATATTCACAGGATATTGTATTCTGTGAAACAGCTGGGTTGCTCTACATTCCAGGCTACTAATCCAATAATAACCTTAAACTATAATCTTAACTATTGTTAAACTAAAAGTTTAACTATTGTTAAAATGCTCATATACAACGCAGTGATTAAACTACCTATGCTTAAGGGATACTTTATTTAAAAGATTTTCACATATTTATTTATTTTTCATATATGTCACAGACTCTTAGAAATAATATATGAAAAGCTATAGAATGTATTTAGGATAGATTTAAAAATAACACAAATCTGGCATTCCTAAAATCTCTGTCCTGTTATTTTTTTGGCTGGTATCGAAGCCAAATGACAGCATCCGTACCACTAAAACCATTTGTAGTAATTAGGATGAGATCAGTGTGTCTGGCTGTTAACCAGAAAGTTGGTGGTTGGAGCCTACCCAGGGATGGATGGCTTTGAGCAGGATTCCTTAATTGCAATGCATTGGACTAGAAGACCCTTGGGGTCCCTTCCAATTCTACAGTTCTATGAGGCATATTTGGGATGCATGTTGCAGTCCAAATGACAGAGCTGATCTGTTGAGCTGGCTTGATGATGCCCAGGTCCACCAGCTTCTATCTGTGACTATAGCCCATAGCTAGATCAGAGCCTACAATTGTGACTGTCCATCTTTAGAGTCGGAAAATCATGAAAATCTCTGCGCAACCTAAAGATATACGAAGATCTGCTTGAATGTAGCTCTAGTGCAGGCCCCGACAAGGTAGAAACTAGAGCCTCAGTCAATAGTAACATGCCTCAGTAAATCACTATGCACATCGTAAACATGTACAACATTTCACATTCCAGTAAGTGTTCTGGAACACAGTTGTGGATGCAGTATCCGAAACCTGCTTTTTTTAAAAAAAAAAAATTCTTCAGAAGGGAACAAAGGACCCATTTGTTGCTTGATTAAAATGGCTTTAAAGGTAACGTTGCATACATGTTGGAAACTGCAGTACATATTGTGCAAAGATTCATTTATACTGCAGGGTTTATAACAATGCCACATTCTTTTTCCCTTCCCAAAAAAACAGAACGAGACAAATTTAAGGTCAAGAGGCATTTACAGAGCCAACGAAAAATTCCAAGTATAATCCTACTGGCCTTACCATGCTTGCATAACAATCATTGTTCTCACTTTGAATGTAAATAACCTCCATTAGCACAAAGTGGAATACCATCCCATCAAAACTAAAGCTGAATAATCATTTTGACAGTGAGTAGCATTTCCTTGGCATTTTATGCTTAAGACGTTTGACTGAGTGGTTTGGGCCATCTCAGTTGAATGTCACAAAGATGAAATATCTGGAGACTACTTTACCACTTAGGATTACCATTTGGCAACCTCATCTTTGAAAACTGTAATGGGATGGATATCTCCATCCGAGGAAGAGCAATCTTTGGATCCAAATCCAGTTTGTTTATTTGGTACTTAAATTTGGTTGTGGACATAGCTCATTTCTCTTTTATTGTGATATTAAAATGCTTCGTGGCCAGATTTTGAATTCTGGAATTGTCAAAGTGGCTACTATTGAGTTTAAGGGCATGACTCCACCAGAAAGGTAAAATTGGTGTCTTTGTGCCAGAATTGGGATCCAGCCCGGTCACAGCCAGGACTCTGGGCAACAAGGCAAATAGTTCAGAGCGGCCACATTATCTGATTTTTTTTTAGTAATGAGTTAGCTGTTCTTCATGGGAAGTAGAGCATGGCTGTCTAGCTTTCATGAGTCACAGAGCTCTGTTTTAGATTCGACAGTGCCAATCACTGTGTGTGCGATGTTGCAGCTCCAAGTGTTTCATGAAGGGATCATTCACAACAGCACGGAGAAGGGGCAAACACTCTTTAAAAGAAATCAAGAGAGGCGGGAAGCTGGCTTAGCACATACTGAAGATCATTTAATGCAGATTAATCACCCCAATACCATTTAAGAATTCAGTTAAATTCAGAATCTGGATGGGTGAACTTCCTCTGTCTTCTCAATGCATAGTTAGCAGTAGACTGAGGATATGAATCAGTTTTTGTGTGGGCAGAACCCCAGCGGGGTTTTCTTTTGTGCTTATGAGTTATTTTGGATTGTTGATCACTGAGTATAAGGGTAGGAGCCACCATTATCATTCAGATAAAAACCTTTTTAAACATCCTTTGGGTTGGATCAAGTGATGTCCTTCCACAAACAGAAGGGCTACTCCTAACAACAGCACAAGATCCTTCCATGGGGAAATCCAGTGGTGTGCTTCTGTTGCACAACGTCTCAAGATGTGTGCTTGTGCAAAGTCTGTGTTGAACAAAGACCTACTTCCTGTGCAACAGTGTGCAAATCAGTGACACTGCCCATGTTTTTCTCCCAGTGACTTATCTCCAGATCCAAGATGTGTAGTGTATGTAGTGCTCTTTTTGGGGGGGAGGGGGGTGTTTTTCAGCAAGGGGCCCTTATAGTCGTGCCTTGGAAGTTGAACCGAGTCTGTTCTGAAAGTCCTTTTGACTTCTAAAACGTTTGAAAACCAAATCGTGGCTTCTGATTGGCTGCAGGAAATTCCTGCAGCCAATCAGAAGCTGCGGAAACCCCATTGGATGTTCAGGTTCCAAAAGAACATCCGCAAACCAAAACAATCACTTCCGGGTTTGTGGAGTTCGGGAGCCAAAATGTCTGAGTTCCAGGGCATTTGGGATCCAAGGTACGACTGTATATTCCTCCAAAAGAATAAAAATGCTGTTTTTAAAAGAAAATTAATAGATCAATTAAGCCAACATCATTTTATCCCTTATGGAGCTTGTGAAAGTGCATCTAGTGAATTCATGGATAGCTTCTGTGGAAACAGAAAGCAGCTAGCTACATAGGGCAAATTTCAATATGCTATGTTACAAGAGATTTTACTTGAATAACTTAATGGTACTTATTTCACTGCAAACTCATTCTAGATCCATATTTAATACAAATGTGCCATGCTGTGTTCCTTTCTCTTTTGAATGTGGTTAGACTCTCCAGACTACACACTATTTAATTGTTAAATCAAAAAGCTACGTTTGTATTGTTTCAGCTATTTGGGATAAGAGTTTGAGAATTACATAATAGTTTCCCCTGTATCACTAGTAATTTCATTCACCTGTATTTTTAAAAGAAGCCATGTAAAAAAAATATATTATTATTAAATATATTTAAGTCCTAGGAACTCAGAAACTTCAGGCTCCTTCTTATCGGACAGATATATTGCTTTGCTGGCTCGGTCATGGATTGAGATTATGTATATTTTGATGTGCATTTGTAATCTGACTGAAGGTTAATTGACCAAGTTTATAAAATGTAATGTGTATCTTATGTGTCCTCTTAAAAATAGATGTATACCCCTGTCCTTTTTATATTGGTTGAATCTGAAATTATATACATATGCTTTATTGTTCTAAACAATGAATTTTATGCACTGAGGTTTAATGAGTGCTTTCCTTTCATTCACTCCATAAGGAGAGGCTTCCTGGGGAAGATCAGCAGTCTTTTAAATATGGCATCCCTTTTCCACCAGCACCAATATTATATACACTGATAATGTTTAATTGCACAGGGTGCTAACACAATATCACATCCCTAATTGATTCCTTCCATCGTCTGTGGAATTCATGGTATTATTACTGCTATATTCTTAATGAGCTTTGAAAGGTCTCTAGATCTTTAAAGAAATCCTCTTCCTAATGGTCCCAAAGCTGTTTCCTAATATCAGCACATTTGCTATTAGTCAAACCTTTTGCAACAGTCAATGTATGTATTTCTTGTTTGTACAGTGGTACCTCAGGTTAAGTACTTAATTCGTTCCGGAGGTCTGTACTTAACCTGAAACTGTTCTTAACCTGAAGCACCACTTTAGCTAATGGGGCCTCCTGCTGCTGCCGCGCTGCCGGAGCCAGATTTCTGTTCTTATCCTGAAGCAAAGTTCTTAACCTGAAGCACTATTTCTGGCTTAGTGGAGTGTGTAACCTGAAGCGTATGTAACCTGAAGCGTATGTAACCCGAGGTACCACTGTACTGCACTTTGCCAGATGTTTGGAATCGATGCCTTTAAGGACTGGATGCATGTGACTCATTTGTAGTTGAATCCAGACAATCATGAAACATTGGTGACAAATGAGACCTTGTGACTTAGAGGGGCTATATTCTAGTGAAACAGCTAGCAGCCTTAGGGTTTTGACCCTGGAGCCATTGTGCTTGTGGCTAGATTACTATAATGCTCACCAAAGGGACTGTGCCAGATGGCCAGCTGTTCAGCTGGCGTTGAATTAGTTTCTTATGTGTGCCCATGTTGGAGGAAAAAAGAAGCCTGTAGAGAGCAAATTTGACAGTCCCACACCTGTGGAACTCAATTTCTTAGATACTTGCCCAAACTTGATAAACCCTATTAGCAAAGGCTTAAGCTTGATCTTAGTGCATGAATATAAGCAAGATGATTAGGTTTTAACATTTGGTTTAACAGCATCTAGTGATGCTGTTTTTTACAGCATTCTCCCTCTGAAATTTGAAAACGGGAGAAGCTCCTGTGAAGATATGTATGTTGTGATAAGTAATTGTGCACTCAGCTGCAACACATGTAGGAGTGTTAATGAGCTACTAGCTACCACCACCAATCACTAGCGGAGGAGGGGGAGACCTGGCTTTTGCCAGTGCCTCACAGCAAACAGAGGTGATGCCAATTGCACCTGGTAAGGAGAAAGAAAAAAACCTCTACTGTTGGGCGTTGTCTCTGACAGGTGAAATCTTCAGTGGGTGAAGAACACTGGATGCTTCTATGCCATGCCTTGCAGCACTGCACGAAGTTGGGCTGCCCTTCTTCCTTGCTTGGAGCAAATTGTTCAGAGGTGAAAATTGCATGAACCTCTAGATGGTCAAACAATGCCAAGATGATATGCTTAGTCACCAGGAGATCAGACTTCATCTTCAACAGATTCACTCCATGGCTCGCAAAAAACCCAAACCCAAAACAGATTCTCTCCATAGTGCACATCGCAGCCCTTGAATTCATTGCTGAGGAAGAAGGCAGTGCAACATCTGGGTGACATCTTTTTAGATGTTACATGGAGCATAACAAGTCATGCTGTGTTGGGTGAGGAACATGGTTTCCTGTAACCACAGTGATGCTGCAATTGAGTCACACTTTCCAAAGGGGCAGAGCCAAATCTGCAGCCCTTCTGAGCACAGCAGCCAAGACAGAAGGACAGCAGCCTGGAGCTGGTTCAGTGATCAGCCCTGATGACAGTGAGGCGAGCTTGGGTTCAATAGATTCCCAGTCCCCTTAGACTTCTGGTAAACTCTGTTCAGAGCCATTGTGTTGACTGCTGGCAGAGGAACGCTCCAGGTGTCATTCCTGAGTGTGGGTGACATTTGGTGCTCCCCCCACCCGTGACTCGGACTCCCATGCCTACTGTGAGCCATTGGCGCAGCAGCTCCTCCCCTCCCCCTGACAGTTGGCAGTAGGCACAGTAGTCAAGGGTGGGCGGTGTGCCGTTGCCCGTGCTCCCAGCTGGAGGAGGCAGGCAGGCAGGGGAAAGGACGGGAAGGAGGCAGGCGAGCAGGAAGGGGAGAGGAAGGAAGCAGGATCGGTGGGTTCATGCGCAGCTACCCCGCACCTGGGAGGGCACCCTCTGCACCCCTTGGGAACGCGCCTGCCCTGGTCCTCCATGGATGTTCCCACATGGGCAGTGACAGGTTGGCTTAGCTATGAGAGAACCGCTCACAAGACAAGCAGGGTTTGGGTTGCTCTGCCCATCAGTGCCTCCACAGTGAATGTGACACAAAATGCCCCAGTTGCTCCTGGACATGATCTTCTGGGGAAAGCAGGTATGAATACACCATAATAGTTCACAACATCACATAGCCTACAAGCCTGTCGCTCCAATTTTACAATGAATGAGCTTCTGAAAATTAGATGGGAAGCTGACAGGCTAGTTTTCCAGGCCACCTTTTCCAGAGTGATAGAAACCAAAATGTCCCCGCAATTAATGTGAACGCTAATATTTTCACCTATAACTCTGACTCTCGGCTGCTGCAGAACTTCATAGCTGTATGCCTTTTCCTACTGCTACATCAGTTTACATTAGACAAAAATCCAACCCAGTGACGCAGATGTAATTCTAGCTGACATGTTAACATGGAGTGTTTCCATATGAGCTATCAAAAGCCATTTTTACAGGACGTTTTGGAAACCTGGGGACATTATCTTGTTTTACTGGGGCAAGCAGGTTCAGTAGTTCAAGTTCTACTATAGCTTAAGAAGTTGGAGCTCTCTGTCTACTTCTACCATCAATTATTTACAAACTAATGGTTGAAATTCTTCTAAGGATCAGAATAAATTATAAAGGAACTGAAATGTGTGTGCGCACGCGCACGTGCGTTTGTGTCTGTGTGTGCACGCACACACAGTCATGTACTAATATGTTATTATACATTTTTAAAAAACAGAATGTTTGCTCTGGCCTGGGTCCAAAAGTCCCCTGCATCATTTCCACACACAAATGGATCTTGCCTAATTTTATTTTGCTCCTGTGTTTAATTGTGTCGCTTGTAGGACTTTCCAAAAGATTCCACATGGAAGAGACACCTGAGGCATCAGGTTGCACAAACAACCTAGTGATTCCTCAGATTCCAGACAGTGGCCAGTGTTAGCTCCATCATTTGGAGTCCCTTTGATAAGAGGTCATCCACTTCATACCCACTTCTTCTCTTGTCGAGTCTGGCATGCCCTCCAAGTGTCCCAATTTTCCAGGGACAGTCCAGGAATTACAGAAGCCACTGACGGCGGCAGCAGCACCAGTGGGGGAAATAGGGACATTCTGGGATCAAATCAGAAGCTGGGACAGCTTTCATAATTCTGGAAAATCTGGACACTTGGAGGGTGTGCAATACTGAGCTAGATAGACAGCTTCCTATATTCCTTTCTGTTTATCTACAATGCTTGAATAGAAAATACCTTTGGCGGAGGGGAGCTTTAATGGTAACCAGTCCAAAATGTCAAATACTTACAAACAAAATGATAGGCTATATTATTGTCAATCTAGGCACTGCAAAATGTTGACAAGTATTGATTCAGCTTCTTGTTTCCAAATTGCTATTACTCCCCCTCCCCCCGGGTCTTTTAAAATTCTTTTTCATTCATCTCAACAACTTGGGCATAATACAGGACTGACTCTATAAACAAGTATGGCCCTCTTGACCTCCAGCCCCTTCTGGTAAATTCCGTGGAAAAAGAATAGAAATTCAGAGCACAGATTCATTTTTTCCAGATGTATGTGACATTTTGGGCTTCTGTCCAGGCCTGAACACAGGGGCAGTTTTCTGTCTCTTTTGGCAAAATGAGAGGTTTTCTTGAACTTGTGGAAAAAAAAGATTCTTTGGAGACTACAAGCGCCTCTTTGTTTGTAAGCTATTGTGCCATGGTGAATGAAGTGTAATAGTAAAATAGGGCCAATTAAAGAAGCTGAAAGGCAGAATGTGTGGCTTGTATCAGTTTTAAGTGACCAAAGAGCACAAATGCCAAACGGCCTGCATGTTAGACATTCCTCCTCCTCATAGCTTTCATTTTCCTTGTTGAATATTATGACAATTCATCTGTCTTGCCCACGGAACTGAATGTCTTTTAACATTTATCCTTTCAGGACTACCAACAGAGGAGGAGCCATATGTTTATTAATGGAAAACATATGTTTTCCCCCTCTCTCTTAACAATTAAAAGGAAAAGGCAATTAATGTGTGTAGAAGCTAGCCTACTGCACAGAAGTAAAAATTCCATTTCTTGGTTTGCTCACCTTTGCCTCTGGCCCACCCACCAGTGGCATGTGCTTTCCCTCAGAAAGTTGCCCAGAAGAGGGCATGACCCTTCTGCTGAAAAATGTTCCCCGTTTCCAAGGTATGTTTGTTTCTTCTGCAACTTGATCATTGGGCAGTTACCTCTTTTACCGCTACCTGCTGGATGCTTGCCACAAACACACAAGCATGACTTATTTCCCTGACCCAGAATAAGTGAGGACTGTGTATCATGCTGATCAGTAGCAATAAACATCTGCAGTATGCAAACAGTTCAGACCAGGGCAGTCTAACATGCATGTGGCCCTCTATGCCTTTTTTGGTGGCCCTCGACAACATTTTACAACTCATGCCTACAGCCCTCACACTGCTTCCCAAAGCCAAGTAAGGAGGTGCTGGGCTTTGGGAGAAAGGTGAGAGGGCTCTGACAGGGTCCCAGAGTCCTCCTGTCTCTTTCCCAGTGCCTTGTTAGTGCTTTCCCAGCTTTTGGAAAGTGTGTTCTCCTTAACAGAGAGCACGTGTTGCGCTGGGGCCTTGCAGGCCACCCCACTGTTGCTGGGCAGATCTGTTTGGATGGCCACAGGCTGTGATTGGGCACTTGAGTTTCTGGGGAGATTTTGATGTTGCCAATTTGTTGGGTTGTTTTAAATATTGGGCATGCAGCTCTGAATGGCCTCTTTTGCTGCATGCACCGGATCACCCGCCCACCCTCCCTGAATCAGGGATTTTGCACTTGACCTTGCTATGCCTGTCATGGGGTCGCCTGCTTTTGGGGCAGGGGTAGGAATTTTGTCCATCTGGCTGATTGGCTGGGGGCATTTGGTTTTTACCTACTGCTTACCAAATCGTCACAACTTGTAAGATTTGCGGTTAGGCATTGGTTAAAAAATTGGTTGGTGGAGGGGTAAGTGCCTACCCCTCCAATGCTGGTGTGGTAAGGGAATTCCGTTAAAGGAATCCAGGGGCTTGCCATGATTTCGTCCAAGTCCCTGGCATCAGGCTTGGACCGCACAAGCCTTTGGGAGCATGCGGGGATGAGGTGAGGGTCTGCTGCCCAGCTTCATCTCTCCCCAATATTGTTTTCCCTGACTGGCTTCTGCTGGAATCCGGAAGTCAGTTCTGTCCCTGGGGCAAGGACAGATAGTCGTAACCAATGCCTAAGCAACCAATCACAGTTATGTATTTAAATAAAGTTGTGGCCAAAATTATACCAAAAACCTTAAACAAAAATTCTGTGTGAAGTGTGAGTTATTGGGGTGGCTTGGGGACCTCAACATGCAAGGAGGATGGAGGGCTCTAGGAACCTACCAGAACTCTGCACCTCCTTCCCAAAACCCGGCGCCTCACTTAGCTGGCTTTGGGTAGGCTGCACGAGGGCTGGGGGTGTCGAATCCACACACACTATGACAAGGCAGTGTGTGGCCCATGGGTTTCATGTTGAAGTACTCTTGTGGCCCACTTGGTATAAAAAGTTTGACCCTCTTAGTACAGACTATGGGTTGCATACATTGCAAGCCCTACTCATAGTAGATCCATTGAAATCATTGGACATGACTAACAACAACAGCAGCAACAATTTTATTATTTATACGCCGCCCATCTGACTGGGTTGCCCCAGCCATTCTGGGCAGCTCCCAACAAAATATTAAAAACACAATAAAACATCAAACATTTCAAAAAGTAAAAACCAGGACACCCCAAAAGTTTTGAGCTTTTTTTTTAGGAAGACCCCAAAGTTGAACTTTTTGTTTGTTTGAGGAAACCACTGAAAAGGTTGAACTTTTAAAAGGAAACTCCCAAAGTTGAGCTTTTCTTTTTACAGAAACACAAACAAACAAACACCATGCAATTTTGCAACTGACTTGCAAAAGCGCCACATTTCAGAAATTCCCCCAGTTGTCAATTCCGCTCTAACAGAGCTGCCTTCTAAAAGTCAAATAGTTGTTTGATAGGAGGGCATTCCACAGGGCAGGCACCACCACCAAGAAGACCGTCTGCCCGACTAACTTAGCCCCATTAATTTCAGTAGATCTATTCTGAGTAGGACTTAGGTGGGTAGAACCCTTTCATCTATACCACTATCATGACAACTGTCTTTTGAACATTGACATCGAAGAAACATCATAAAAAGTGAGTAATGAGTGGTTTACTTTTGCTGCATGCAAGAAAGAGATACCAAGAGATTGTAATCACTGAAGTACAGCTGTGTTTTTAAAAATAGTCGGAGGATAAAGAGCACCCATTTTAATAATAATAAAAAAACAGGCAAACAACTAGTAAGGGAGGAAAACCATATCAGCCATCTAAAGGCCAAATAAACAAATTCTATTAGAGTGTCAAAGCAGATTAAAAAAAAATATTAGTGCTTTTTCAGCAACAAATCCAATCACCTAATTACTTTCTAATAAACTTAATGCAGGCGTCTGCATATGTTCCAACAGGCAGGATAAGAATCAGATTTTTATTCTGAGTCTTCCACAGAAAGGCTAACAACAAATCTAGATACTTCTGTTGCTTTCAAGGGCCCATTCTG
Source organism: Podarcis raffonei (assembly GCF_027172205.1). Taxonomy (NCBI): domain Eukaryota; kingdom Metazoa; phylum Chordata; class Lepidosauria; order Squamata; family Lacertidae; genus Podarcis; species Podarcis raffonei. The sequence continues at coordinate 39,292,993 of NC_070611.1, read as the reverse complement.
GGATAAAGAGCATACTCTGCACTAGCACTGTTCAGAAGGGGGAAACAAGTCAGTAAAGTTATTATTTGTTGCAGATTTTTAAAATAAAACATTTGAACAAAAGAAGGGTCTTGATGGTGAGCTTTTCTTGACCTGGATTTACCATGCACATCAAGTGCACTAACAAAGTTAGTAGCTCTCAGTTAAGAGGAACCTCCTGATTATTCGGTCCCAGAATTCATCCCCTTGAAAAGTACATTGGGGGTGTGCACCAACCACAAGATTTGGTTCAATGCTTCAGAACACAGCCTGCTTTTGGTGCAAAGCACTTTGGAAGCGGCCTGATTTGGTTCAAATCCAAATCCCGAGTGAGATATTGCTCAACATTTGTTTGCATGTTCAGACCCAGAGACCTCCCCCCTAAATAAATTCACACATGACTCAAATTTTAGTTTTGGTTTTTGGCAGAATTCATGCCACAACTTTATTGATTACAGAAGGTGAGTGGTTGCATAGGCTCTGGTTCAGCTAGCTCCCTGCACCCTTGCAGGCAGCGCTGACCCAGGATTCCAGCATAGGTCAGCCAAGGGTGAACACCTGGGAAGGCGAACAGCTGGGAACAGACTATGTTCACCACCCAGATGTCCCCCTGGATTCAGGCACAGGCACAACCCCCTTTCAGGGGTTGACCAACCCAGTTAATCCCTGGATTCCTTTAACGGAATACCCTTCACATAGGGATGGTGAGACCGCTCTCCCATCCCTATCACCTGAACCAGTGCCTATCCGCAAACTTACAAGTTGTTACGATTTGCTACACGGCAGGTGAAACCCAAATGGCAACAGCCAATCAGCCAAGTGAGGAAATTCGTGCCTTGCCCCTGTCCCAATGACAGACGACACACGATGGCATAGCAAGGTCAAGTGTACAAGCCTTAGAAGTAGGGAGAGGTGGGTGGGTGTTCCAAATGCACGAGCTGAAAGAGGAAGCTCTGGGCACGTGCATGGGTATATATAGGTCCCTCGATCTGTTTAGACTGCACTCCATTGGCAGATTGAACCCAACATCGAGGGACTTACCAGTTGGGTGTTGTGGCTAACCAATCCAACCCACCCACAACGCAGGGGGTCAGTCTCCAGGTCTCACCGCAACACATGCCCTCTTTTAGGGAGGACACAATTTTTAGTTTAAATGGGTGGGGTTAAGAGGAAGGGGTATGGCTTGAGGTGGAAGGGGAGAGGCCAAGGGCCCACTGATACCCTGTGCCCCAGAAATCTGGAGCTGTGCCTGGACCAGGGAGTTAAAAGGAATGCAAAAAAATAAATAAAAATGTATTGGGGGGGGAGTTCTGTTCAAATGCCACAAAAAGTCACAGAAACTAGGTACAAACAGTGGCGTAGCGTGGGGGGTGCAGGGGGAGCCGGCCACACCGGGCGCAACATCTGGGGGTTAGGGTTAGGGGGCGCAAATCCATGGGTTAGGGGGCGCAAATTACTTGCCTTGCCCCGGGTGCTGACAACCCACGCTACGCCTCTGGGTACAAAATCCTTCCTAGTTCAAAATATCCCCTAGCAATGTGTTTAGGAGTGCTTCCTTGGCCTAATTTGGTTTGATGGCATGCATTCAAATAATTAATTAAGAGATTTTTAGGACTTATTAAAGAAAGAAAAAAACCCACAAAAAACAAATAGTCCTGCCAAACACCACAATTGACATCTCATAGAATTAAGCTTAAGGAAGTTGAATTTGGAATGCTGCTAGTTGGCCATGATCCTGATAATGCTCCTGTGAGCGATAATTATTGTACAGTAGTACTTTTTCTTAATCATCATCATATATCAACAAAGATGGGTTTTTACTAATTAAAATGGGGGTAGTTTACCTGCACAGCTTAAACGAATGCAAAGCAGTGCTCTTAGATTTGAGAATTAAAGAGGAATTAATTCATGGAAAGAGAAGGAAATAGCAATGTCTGAGATCTGTGGAATGGCAGAACCGTGACAGAGCATGTTTTCCTTCTGGAGAAGGGGTTGGGGTGGTCAGTCCCAGAATTATTGGCAGGAAAATGACAGTATTAGTATTTGCCTTTCCATTATTCCCACCATGTAGACTGTCCTCTACAACGAGGGTAGAGAAAGACCTCTGGTGTTATCGATATTGCTGGACTACAACTCTCATCATTCATGACCATTAGCAAAAATAGATATGAGTCTGAACATGTATTTTAAGCAACACATTGTTTCCACCAACTAAAGTCACAAAGAATGACAGCATTATAAATTTAAAAGAAAACAGTGGCTTAGGGCTCTACAACATACCCATTTGCCTCACCACTTTCCCCTGGGGAACCCCAATCTTTAGCGATGGATTGGAACAAATGGCAATTGGGTTTTCTATGGATTTGGAGGGGGGCAAGTGATGGGGCAAAGGCAAATCGTCTCGAACCCATGCTTTCTAGGTATGGGACAAGCAGAGGTGTGGACAAGCCCTTAGTCTAGTGTGACAGCTGCTCAACCTCTGTTATGCAAATGACACAAACTCCTTCATTTATTTTTCATTTAGTGGCTACCAGGTTTCCAGTTCTATGTGTTTCAGAACGACCAGTCAGCTCTTCAGAGGACAAAGGAATCTAGGCAAACTATGTATATATGGTAGTGTTTCTTTCGCACTCAGAAACCTACATTTTAAATTTTCTGTCCTTGCTGTGATAACAAACCTTTTGAAAAGAACTCAGGAATGATACAGACAAGCACAGCCTAATAAAAATTCTAGCTTTGACAGTCAACAAGGACAATTGCCAAGCTTCATTCTACAAACACTTAGAATCTGGATCTGGCCTATAGGAAACAAACTGACTCTCTTGACTGAGAATCTGGTGGTGCATATTCACCTTCTGCTGTTAACTGTAATAGAACATCAAAAGGTAAGCCAACTAGCATCTAGATGGGCATCCATGTGTAACCTGTTTGGGCAGTTGCTGCAAGGTGTGCCTACTTTCTTTTATATTGGTAGCTGTACTTTTAATCTGTTTATTATCTCCCTCGGATCATTTTATTGATGTTTGAATTGTATATTTCTCTTCCCTGTCTAGAACAATGGTTCCCAAACTTTTCCCAAATGGCCCATTGAAAACTGCCAATGGTCTTAGTAGAAAACATAATGACTTTTCTGCCTGTTGTTGCAAATGTAATGTGCTATGGTAGATGCCATGTATTTTTATCGTCTTTTTATTGCTTCTTTTATTTCTTATATTGTATTTTATTTTATTGTATTGTATTGCCGTTTGAATTCTATGGAATGCCAATTGTAAGGCAATACAATATAAGAAATAAAAGAAACAATAGAAAGACAATAAAAATAAATATGAATATTTAATAATATAATATTTAATATTTAATCTGTACTGTAAGGTTAACCATAGGTTCTCTAAATAAATAAGCAAGCAAGGGATTTCTTTCTTACTTTCACACCCAGATCCTTTTCTGCTAAGTCAGAATGATTTGGTAGTCAACTGTTCTTTTATTCTTTGTAATGAACCTAAAAATGTTTAATGAGAAAAATGAACCATATCCAACATTGTAGCTCTGTTGAAGCAAGGGATTTCCATGCAAGCAATGAAACTCCCTCTTCCTCCACTGCCTCCTTCAGCCCCATGTGTACCCTGAGAGGGTTGAGGGCTGAGACTTACAAATTGACACTACATTTGGTCACTAGAAATCTGCTTTGAAGAAAAAAGACTGGCTTTTCTAAAAGTCTATTATGTCCGGATATAGAGGTTGGTATTCAACTAAGTTTTTCTCAGAGCAGAACCAGTGAAATGAATGGACCTAATTTAGTCATGTTCATTAATTTAAATAGTTGTAACTCTGAGAAAAACTTAGTTGAAAATGACCAGGAATATTTGGTTCAGGATAGATTATGAAATTTGCCACGTCCTTGCCCACTAATATGGACCTTGTGGCGTTTGAGGAGTGAAAGAACAGCAACCTCATAAACAGCTGAAATTTTCTATAAAAGGAAAGGAAGCTTTTGTTTATTTGCTTTTTAGTCTGCCTGGCAGTACAATGGTGGGAGATGATTTGTTACAACTTTTCCCACAGACCAATCCCTGGGAGTACACTTCTATTAAAAATGTGTTCTTGTGGTTCTGCAAAAATAGTATCTTGTGCATTCTTTTCCATTTAAAATAATTAGACTGGAGGCCTTCCAGCAAGTCCCTCCTCCTCTTTCTTCATTTAATCTATTCTCACTTTGTTACATCCTGCTGTAACAGATGGTTTTAGGATACTAGCTTGAAGAGAAATTCTGCAAGTACCCTGGCATGTCCTTTATTTTTGAAAATAAAAACATTGGTCTCTAGAGATAATGCGATATATTCAATGATGATTAGGTTCTGGACATAGCCTTAGAGATGAAGGCTTTTCTTTTCTTCTCCTATGAAGTATTGCAGCTCAGTACAAAAAGCCCTCCCTTCACCTATCATGTTTAATCTAATGCACAAAAAGTTGGGAAATATTTATACAGCTTCCCATGCCATCCATCAGCCAACTGGCACTAAGTGTATACAGTCCATGGAGCAAGCTGCAGAGAGCGCGGGGCCTTACTAAATCCCAGAGGCTCTAATGTTGATGCCTCGAGATTCTGTAAATGCCACAAAGCTGTTGTTCCTTCTGCTCCTCTTGCACGATATAAGCAAATTGACAGAATTTAAGAAGGTGGTAGCAGAGCAGGGTGGGATAGTCACAGAGAAGGTCAGATCATTTTATCCAAAGCTACTTTCCTCAGGGTAACATTTTTAATTCTTTAGGCTAGTCATGTTAGAAAGTGAGGGCAGTTTTCCTGCCATTTCTGCTGCATAGCAGGAACATTGGCTTGCAGACAACAAATCTGAATCAGGCCCTTCTCCAGCTAACGGACTGACTTACGATCTAGTAGATTCGTGCCCAGCCCTCTCCAACCATAATGCTCCATTTTGAGGTACCACATTGGCCAAAGCCAGCAGGAACACAGCTGCCAGTGGTGTTCAGTTGGTCATGCTTTAATGTATCAGCAGCCTCCACAGTGGCAAATGCTTCCCATGCTGGCAGAGCAAAGGTCAGGGGATGGGGACACCTGCAAAAACTTACCCTCTCCTTCCCGTCAGCAAGTTTCAGGAGGTTTGGAGTGTCCTTAGCATTTTCAAGAACAGGGACGAAAATTGCCACAAGTTCTTAAGGAATTATGGCTCTCTTCTGAACAGTTCCACCCTGCAGCCATTGTGATTGTGGATATAATAAGAATAAATGTACAGGGGAAACAATTCGCTCTGAAACCGAGTTGGGAAGAATGTCTCTTTCTAAGCAGGTTGCCATTTGCCCATGATGACTCTTATGGATGACTCTTGCTGTGGCATACATAGGGGGAAGGCAAGATTTAAGAAATTAATTTAGAAACAAGCTGAACATAATGTCTCAGAAACCACTGACTGAAAGGTATACATTTTAGAACGGGGGGGAAATGAGCCTGATTTTTCTCCAAAACATAACTGGATTGAACCAAGACTCCTTTGTGATTCTAGATTAATTAAGCAAATACTGTCTAACACTTATGCATCTGACTAGAAGTGTAGATGGTAGCAGCAGTCTGTTCACAGATAATCACAACCACAATTAATTAATGTTGCAGTGCCAGCTAGTATTTAAATCAAATTTATAGATTTCATGTAAACTGCAGAGGAATCAAAGGAATAAAATCCAATTCCACTAGAGTAACACCAATACTAATCATCAATAACCAGTAAAACACTTTCTTTTTTACTGAAAAAATGGCTTTTTCCCACCTCTTGTTTTTTGTAACGTAAAGATTGGTAAAGAGGTCTGGGGAACTGCAAAACATGTGCACTATTTTCTGACACTTTCATTGTATTTAATAAAGATGTGTGCAGGGCCGTCTTAAGCATATCCGGTGCCGTGGTGCAAAGATCCCTCCGGCGCCTCCCCCCTTTCCCAGAGTTGTTGACCTTTCTTTAGGGCTGGAGGAGGCAAGCAGCGGCTGGAGGGCGACTCCTCTGGCGGAGAAGAGGTGGAGGCTGGACGCGGTGCTTCCCGGCTCAGCCGGCCACAACAGGCAGCACGCCGAGCGAGCAGGCCTGCACTGAGTGAACAAGGGTGTGTGCACTGCTCCCGCCAAGCGTTAGGTCAGTTTTTTCCCCTTTTAGCCTTCTGGTGCCCTGCAGAATTCGGTGCCTGCAGACTAAAAGGGAAAAGCCCAAGCCGATGCTCAGCAGGAGCGGTGTACTCAGCACGCTCGTTCAGTGTTCCCTGGACTCTCGCCTGGCGCCCTCCAGAACTTGGTGCCCTGCTGCCCTGCACCACTAGCCTCTATGGGTAAGATGGGCCTGGGTGTGTGTATAGATTAGACAGACAGACAGATTTCATCCAGACTTCTTTGGATATGTTCAACAAATTTACAAAAAAATCCAGATATATATTGAAATCATCTGGAGAATCAGATGCTCTTTCTCTCAAACATGTTGTGTTACCCTTGCCAAAATTGTCACAAGAAACTTGTAGCATGTAACAGTGTCCATTTCAGCTCAGGGTGACTGAGGCCTTTTCTATCCCTGTCTCAAGAAAACATCCCATTCAATGGTAAGGGATTACAGGAAATATAAGGGCTCATCCAAACCTCCGCTTGTGCTATGCCTTGAATGTGAGGACAGAATGGTTTTCACTTGACCTGAACTTTCTAGGCATGGGTCTGAGTGGTTTCCCCTTGCCCCAGTCCTTTTCCAAGGAAAAACCTGCTCTTTATTGATAAATCAGAACAAATGATAATTCGGGGGACGGGACGGGACCCAAATTGCTGTTTGCTCTGATTGAGTGTTAAAGAGTGGTTTTCCCTCAGATACATGGGGAAGTGTGGATAAGTCCTAAGTGAGGATAAATTTAGGTCAATGGTGCTCAAAGCTACTGGAGATTCCTGCCCCCACCCCAAATGGTTAGGGTTATTAATTTTGTTTAATTGGCTTCTTCCAGCAAAGAAGGTAAGTGCAGCTTCCCCAACAAATCTGATTACAGCAAGGAGCTTATGGGAACAAAGCCTAGTCAATGTAGCTGGAAGTGTAAAAGTTACAGGTTTTGTGTGGAACTGTTAATGAGATTACTTCTGGTACTGCATAAGGAGTTGGAGAGAAGGGTGCTGCTTTGAAAATTATGAAGTCATTTGAATTCCACAGGAGTTGTTTGGACAGCCACAAAGCTCACAATTCTTTGCATGCTCCAAAGAAGGTGGAAACCACACGGTGTGTCATTTTAAAATTTAGCTTTAGAACTACAGATTTTGCAGTGTAAATAAACTTCAGTGGGACAGGGATGAATACTTCTTCCAGTTGAGAAGAAACAGGCAGGAGGAAAGCATCAACAGCTAGGGAAGAAAAACTTATTTGGGGATTCCTTTGGCTGGTTTCCTTGACTGAGCTCCGGCTCAGATTAATAATGGCAGACATGCTAGCTGGGCTGTGTTGTGCATCTGCCAAGCCAGCATGGTATATTCTCAGAACCAAGGGCACCTTACAGTATAAATAAATGGCCTCTGAAAGCATACTTGTGCGGGGAAGGATGAGGTGCTCAGCAACTATGAAACAGATTTCCATGGAAATCAAAATAGCTCTGCCACTTTGCACCAGGAAAGACTCTTTGCCACATTCTGCCAAGTGTGCAAGCACCAGGCACTCTTTGAAGAAACACAGGCTAGAGGCAACCCCCAGAAAATTCATTATCTTCATTAAATGAACTCTGGCACATGGAGACAAAGCCCTTAAAAACACACACACACACACACACACACACAAAAACCAAGCTGCAGAATATTTAAATGCAGAATCTTTATATTAAATCCCACCTGAGACTTAAGAGAATCACCACAATCACTCACCAAAAGGGCTATGAGCAATGCTAAATGGAGAACAGTGATTTCACAGACACCGCTAACTAGGACATATTCAATCAACCCAATTTCTGTGGGAAGCAAGCAGGACTGGCCCAAAATATTTTGCTGTTTCTGGCCAAAGAAAACCAGGCAGCAAACGGAAGCAAACCAGGCAGGCAGTTGAATTTTACTTCACCCTAAGGTAGACAAAGGACGTGGGTGGCGTTGTAGTCTAAAGCACTGAGCCTAGGGCTGGCTGATTGGAAGGTCGGCAGTTCGAATCCCCGCAATGGGGTGAGCTCCCGTTGTTTGGTCCCAGCTCCTGTCAACCTACCAGTTCAAAAGTGTGTCAAAATGCAAGTACATAAATAGGTACCGCTCTAGCGGGAAGGTAAACGGCATTTCCGTGCGCTGCTCTGGTTTTGCCAGAAGCAGCTTAGTCATGACCCGAAAAAAATGTCTGTGGACAAACATCGGCTCCCTCAGCCAATAAAGCAAGATGAGCACCGCAACCCCAGAGTCGTTTGTAACTGGACTTAACTCTCAGGGGTCCGTTATCTTTTTAAGGTAGACAATACGCCAGTCTCACTAAGGGGTAGGGGGAGAGAAATAAGTCATGTGCCATCACCTCACCCCCCCCCAACACCAGCTGCCCAAAGGGGGTTGCCTCGCTCTGCCTAATGATAATGCTGGTCCTGCCATCTTGTAATTTGGCACACTTTCCACTCCCTCACAAAATAAGAGGATATTCCACAAGTGTCTTCTGTTGGATCAAAACAAGGCACCAACCATGTGAGAAGTGGCTTGGACAGGCCACTTCTGGCAGGAAGTAATCAAGGGAGCAGCAATACCATGTCAAACTATTAGCACCTGAAGAAGCAAAATTAAAATATCTTATGTGAAGAAAACTTTATCATTTCATACATTGAAATGCTCATCATTTGTAGCATTTGGTTTTTTTGCTAGCCTGAAAGCATTTGACAAGAGTGTTGGTGCAAGCAATAACTTGTACAAAGCTTTGTTCGTTGTCAAACTGTATATGAAATCAGATTTACAGTCGCTCACAGCATTAAATACCTCCTCATTAATCTCAATCTGCATGCTTGTAAATATCAGTGATTAATTCCATAAACAGGTTCTGCCTTCTTACTGATGTTACTAGGTGAGTATTTGAAGGTTTTGATTTTTTTTAGTTTCTGCATCTTTTAAGAACTTGTGTAATGAACAAGATTTGACAACATTAATTACACATTAACCAGGCAACCCTATGGTCTTGGCACACAAGAGGGCCACTTACACTGACATAACATTGGCATGATGCAGCATACACACTCCGCCTTGAAATCACACTTGAAGGACATTTTTCCTCTCAGAGAATTCTGGGCACTGCAGTTTAGCCCTCACAGAGTTCCCAGCAGCCCTTAGGTGCTTCAAATGTGATTTCAAGGTAGAGTGTGTACACAGTCTTAGTATAACTTATACTCCCCTATCCTCTACAAAACAAAGAAGAAAACAAAGGTAACACAAGAGACACAGAACAGAGCACCTTTACCAAGCACACCGCCAGCATCTGTGGTAAGACTGCCAATGCTCCCACCAATCATGGAGCCCTATGTCAACAGTTGCCAGGTGCAGATGGAGCCAATCCTCATTCAGTGATGAGACAATCCCTCCCTCCCCATGCCACTCTATGCTGTCAGACACAAAAGTCACAAAATGTGAGACTGAACCTCCACAGCATGAGCCAGTGAGGCACAGCCAGTTAACAATTCAGCAACTGTGAGCCTCCAGTATCCTGGCATGAATCCCTCTGTACTACTCACAGACAGAAACTGCTCACTGATGATGATGATGATGATTTAAGAACCAAAGTTCCCCATTCATCAAAACTGGAGTGTAGGATGCATTCGAAGTAGGGTTAGTGTTCCAGTTTTCAGTATAACGTTTTAGTCTTGAAATTATTATTAATAAAAGAATACATTCCTCTCTCCAATCCCTGAATCAAACTCAACAAAAATGGAGAATAAAAAGGGGCATTGGAAACCGAAGAAAGGAAGAAAAGCTAAGGAGGCTGTTGGAGAAGCCTGAGCATCCCACAAAGTAAGACCACGTCCTGGACCTAGAAAACAAACCCATTGAGAGCTTACCCAAGACTGAACGCTGAGACCTACCGGTAATTGGGAATCCTCTTATGGGTCAAATTATAGCCAAAGGTCTTTCCCCCTTTGCATGACAACAAAGAGAAGGAAAGGTCTTGATGAGCATCGAATAGTTGGATGTAGAGTTCCTGCACATACCTCCGGTGGAAGTTTTCTACCCTTAAACTATACTAACAGCTATTAACAGGTTGACCAGCAGTGAAGATGTTTTAAGTGTGAAGCTTTACTGTGACTGAGCTCGTGAGCTTGTGGATGCCTTGAGTAAGTTATGAATTGCAAGGTGAGAAATGCATCTGCATGTTCTCACGCTGGTATGCATACCGAACAAGAGTACCTCATTGTCTAATATAAACCAAGGTAATCAAATACAAACTAGAACTTTCTAGCCCTGGCTGCCTGCATAGTCAGTGTGTGCCAAGGAAAATGGAAATAACTGGAGTCAAGGTGCTTAGATGGATGCTGAAGAGCTCCTTGGAAACACCCCAGGCTTCAGAACAAAAACATTCCAATCCAGCAATCAATTATTAAGGAAGGAACTCTGATCCCAGCTGCAAAAGCCTCGTGTGGGCGATAATGTTCAGAGTGCCAATCAAATGTCTCGCCTACTCCTCCTAAGTTCTTGTAAAGTCAGCAGATTGGTGAGAAATGTTAGAGGTTTCCTTAAAAGTCATTAATGGCCCATCTTTATTAAAAGCTCACTGCAGAAGATAAAGGAAGCCACATTTAACCCACAGGGTAGAGGCTGAAAGGAGGAGGCTGTATAATACAAACTTGAGAAAGAAGTTCTAAGCTTTTTGAGTGGTTCAATGAAGTGTTTTTTTTTGGGGGGGGGGCTCCTGAGATGCTGCAGCTGGGAGTGTTGGGGGCTACTGTTGTTTTAAGACTAGCACCGCTTCCCTGTGCTTCCTTCTGCAAATTTCCTTACCATTTCTTGCTCTGGGCAAACAAAAAGATTCCTCATTCTTTTTCAACATCGGGACCCAATCCACATTCATAAAGGCAATGTGCATAAGGGGTGAAGTTTCTGTATTCAATGAGCAGAGCAAGTCTGCTATGCAGGAAGTCTGCATGCACGGCTAAGTACATCTGGATCTCTGGACCAGGAACAGTTTTCTACTCTGAGCATAAAGAATGTAAGGGAGGATGACATTCTGCAACAGAACATCACATACGCAGCCACATTCAGAGATGCAGCTACTAAACTCTAGAGCATCTTCTCCAAAGGAGGCAGGAACATAAGTGGGGAACTGTTGAGGAACAAAGCCACAAGATTTGGTGCATGGTATGGCACAACATCCAACAGTACCTCTGCACTTGACAGCCTTGACCACTAGATCTTTCAGAAGATGGGAATGTAGCTCAGTGACAGCTCTTTGCATGCAGAAGGTCCTAAATTCTATTTTTGTAGTTGCCAGTTAAAATGATCAGGTGATGGGAAAGCCTGAGTTCCTGAAGACCTGCTGCTAGCTAGAGTGGAGAATAGATGTGAGCTAGATGTGCAAACAATCTGACTTGATATAAAGTACAGTCATACCTTGGTTCTGGAACGTAATCCATTCCAGAAGTCCGTTTGACTTCCGAAAATGTTCGAAAACCAAGGCTCGGCTTCTGATTTGCAGCAGGAGCTTCCTGCACTCAATCGGAAGCTGTGTAAGCTGTGTTGGATGTTTGGGTATCAAAGAACATTTGCAAACTGGAACACTCACTTCCGGGTTTGTGGCATTCAGGAGCCAAAATGTACAAGTACCAAGGCATTCAAAAACCAAGGTACAACTGCAGCTGCCTATTGCACAACAGAGGAAGATTTACAGAGCTCGGTGCATGGGGAGTATCTATTCTTCCTGAACTATTTATTTGCACCAGACATTTATCTTATTCTCTTCCATCCATAGTCCACCTTCTTCACCTAAGGTGACACACATATAGTCCTTAGGAGGTCTCCAATTCAGAAAGTGACTAGACACAGATTTGGTTAGCTTCAGCAAGGAGGTGGCACTGTGTAGCTTCAGACCATCTAAAGATTTTGTGTCACCTTTCTGCAGGATTGCAGCTAAATTCTGCAGCTTTTTCTCTCTCTCTACAGTGAAATGAGTTTTCCATAACTTTGAACACATTGCTTCTGGAGCAAGAAATAAGAAGTGTAAATGACACTACTGAATAATTATATCAGACTATGGAATAATTAACGGAGAGAGAGAGAGAGAGAGAGAGAGAGAGAGAGAGAGAGAGAGAGAGAGAGAGAGAGAGAATCACCTGAATAAATACTAAGGGTAATTGCTTCCACCGGGGCTGCAGAACAGTGAGCCTAATAATCTATATCCATTTTAACAGCCCCCCAGACTGTTACTAAGTAGATATATAGCATCATACTTGCTTCCTAAGCAACATTTTATTACCTGCTAAGAACGTACAAGCAGTGAAACTGTAAAAGATGGTCACAAGATTTATGTATTTTGTTCTAGTAATAGTCTGGGCATGGTGTAATTTAATCATTAGCTCACAAGGGAAACTAGAGAGGCAAAGCGTATGGACTTGGAGAAAAGAAAACCTGAAAGATGGATGTGAAGAGCTATTAAGCTAACATGCAGGTGATAGAGTGATATAGTCAGCCTCAAAATAACGTGGCCCTGTGGAATTTTCAGATTTATCTGTTCTGTTCTGATGAAGACCCTGCACAATAAATGCTTCAGAACCATTTTGAGGGATGTGGGAAACATAAAGCACAAAATTAAAGATGTTTATAAAGGTATCCTCCTTGGGTGTATCTTTACCACAGACATAAGCTGCCCTTTCCCCAGAGAACTATTGGCTGAGTAGGGATCTCTACCAGTGGACTATCAGTAGTTTCAGCAAGTTGCAATCCCCTTTTGGTCAAAAGCAGGGGTGAATAACAATGTTCAGTCCCAGAGCTGCATTCCAGGGATCACCTGCCAGTGCTAGGAGAGTCTAGAGCTCTAAAGTCAAAAGTAGGTGGAATAATAAATGCTCCAGGTGCTTAGTGTATATGGTTTCATAGTTCAGCGTGGAAGAGATGGAACACAAGACAGAACCGAAAGGAAAGGAAACATAACACAGTAAACAAATTATGGAATATAAATATCCTTCCAAACCATAATTCATCTATAACAGTTACTACATGCAACTTCAAGGTGCAGTTCATCTGGCTGTGAGGACTGTGCCAATGCTATATCAGGAACTCCTAAGGCTAGTAATGATAACATCCAAAAAATTCCCGTAACAATAATGCTGCTGGGAAGAAAACATATTTTTAATATATAATCATTTTTATTAGTTTTCAATTACGGTCCAATAGTAGCCTCATTATAACAATGCCAAATTATAATACAAATACAAATGTATTGTATTATAAATTGGGGAGAGAACATAATAAGCTGGACTGAACAATTTCTTGCAAAATATCTGACCAGTAGATACAAGGAAGGCACAAAAGCAAATAATAATCTGCAAACTTTTGAACAGCTAACTTACATAACAAAATGGAATTGAAAGCATACATTGTCTTAGAGAAACTCCGTGCTTTTGGCTTGTGTTTCAATAATGCTGTATATGGTGTGTTATAGTAGCGCTTCCTGTGAAGACTTAATGCACGGGCATTCATCTGTAAACACCACAGTACAGTGGTACCTCTGGTTACGAACTTAATTCATTCCAGAGGTCTGTTCCTAACCTGTAACCGTACTTAACCTGAGGCACCACTTTAGCTAATGGGGTCTCCCGCTGTCGCTGTCCCACCGCTGCACGATTTCTGTTCTCATCCTGAGGTAAAGTTCTTAACCCGAGGTACTACTTCCGGGTTAGTGGAGTCTGTAACCTGAAGTGTCTGTAAGCCGAGGTGTCTGTAACCTGAGGTACCACTCTACACACATCTGGGCCAGGGCCGTAGGGAGGGGTATGGGGGGGTATGGTACGCCCCAGAGGTGTCATCCTGAAGGGGGTGACATTCAGCACGCTCCCCCCCTCGCGGTTCCCCCAAGCCCGGCGAGCAGCAAAGCCGCGAGTGTCGAAGCTGTGGCTCTCCCCTCCCCCCAGCTCACTGTAGGGGAGGATCACGGCGCCGCACCAAGATCGCCCCCTGGGGAGGATCGCGCAGGATTGTCCCCACCCCCAGGTGTACAGCATGTGTTCTGCTTCAGGTCCCGGAGCACCCAGCTCCACCCCTGATCTGGGCACCCAAGATTGGTTATGTGTTTGCTGCAGTATATGCTGGTGTACCAGTAGTGTACACACAGGAAACAGATTGCTCTGTAAAGTGTGAGTCTGCTGTTAGAAGACTCAGAATGCCAGATAACTGGACTGGACTGCTGAAATACTAAGCTGGTTAGCATCTGAGAAAATCAGACATCTGTCACAATGGTTTAAAGACTGAATCTTGTTAACAGTCTGGAAACAGAACTAAATTCACTTAGAAACGGTGGAAGGAATTGTTTACCTTGATAAGGCATTAGGTTGGAACCTTAATTGAGTGAGTACCCCATTAAAGGGGTCTAGGAGGGGGCTGATGGGCCAAAACACAGAAGTGTTTTGGTCACTGATGGTGACCCTGGGCAGGGTCATGTCACCTGGTTCATGTCAGGGGTGACTCTCCACTTCAGGACCGATCTCAATGCCTTTATCAACCAACAGGTGGGCTGCATGATATGAAATACATACCCATTGCCTTGGCCTCACCTACTGACATCTGTAATCAATAAACTTGTGGCCTGTTTTAACCCAAGTACCAGTCTCCTGTGTTTATTTATATCATCTGTCCCAACCCATGGTAATGGCCATCATGCTCCTGTCGTGGCAAATGGTAGAAAGAATTTAACTTGAAAACATAGCTTCAGAAGGCTCAAATTGCTTCTTCTGATAGAATCAGAGAATTGTAAAGTTGGAAGAGACCCCGAGGGTCATATCATTTGCCCAACATGGGGCTCGAACACATAACTCTGATATGAAGAGTGTCATGTTCTATTGGGCTATCCCAGCAGGACTTTTATCTAGTTTGGAAGCCTTCTCCGCATTCAGCCAGAGCTGGCTATGCTACAGTAGCTCAGCCCACTCTATGGACTCAGATAGACTGGTAAAGAAAAAGTGATTTATATGTGTTGTATATGTGATATAACATTGTGCCACCAGATGGCAATGTGGAGTCCTGTTTTTCTCTACCTGTTTTCCCTGTTTAAATTTACAGTGCTATATATCATCCCTCATTCTTCTTGATTCTTGATCAGGGTGCTGCAAGGGTGCTTTCTGACTCACTATTTTCAGGTGGGATTCATTCACATCCTGGCAAATTCACGTTGCACAATCATAGTGGATTTGAAGCACTTGTGCAAGAAAACTGCTTCCTCTCAAAACTGAACTTTTTACGAAAAGGAAAGCAATGTTGAAATGTCCCGGAAAGTGGGGGAAGGCATTTGCTAGATGCAGTGCTATCTAATGTCCTTGCAAACAATTCATAAGAACCTTCAGTAAATAACCAGTGTCTTCTAATCTCCCACCTACAAATCAGGGCAAATGCCATAGCTGTCAACTTTTCCCTTTTCTTGCGAGGAATCCTATTCGGAATAAGGGAATTTCCCTTTAAAAAAGGGAAACGTTGACAGCTATGGCAAATGCTCAATAAACAGGTTTTCTGGAGGTAACCAGTTTTGAAACTTTGTTTCTTCCATATAACTCTGTGCTACCATCCTAAATGCACACTTGAACGCAACGGGACTTACATTTCAGAAAGCATGCACAGGACAAAGTTATATGTTTGCAGTTACTAACAGGTGGAGGGCCTCAAACTTTTGTATGCAAGCTTGTGATCCCTGTTTACATAGTCTGAGATAAATATTCTGGAAAGCAGAAGAGGAGAGAGAAGTTTAAAATTGTACTTAGGAAGGGGACTGTATGCCTAAAAGACCATTAGCCACTGAGTGCAAGGCTCAGTGCAGTAATAAATCATTTCATTTTCTATTATTCATAACTTTAGCATCCTGTATGCATCTGAATAAGCATGCAAGCATATTTCGCCATAAAGGCTGCTTGGTGAGCCAATCATTTGGAAAGTAACTTTTTAAGATTATGAGCAACCCGGCAAGGCATCACTTTTTAAAGATTATTTTAATGACACCTAAGCCAATAATTAAAGAGAAAATCCTCAATTTTACATTTCAAAGAAGCTAAATCTGTTTCAAGCCCCCAAAATGGAATCAGGAGTGTAGGTAGAACAAAAAAAAAAGGTATTAAATGTTATTTCAGATACTTTATCGTAGAAGGGTGCCAAACCTCAGTGCCCCAAAGGAGCCAATAAGGTTTTGAGTTTTTTTAGGAAACCTCAAGGGCAGGCAGAAACAGGCTTGCTGCTTTGTTTGACTGAAACCTCATATTAACCTGTAACACTAAGCTCTTGGACACTAAGCATTGTCAAGTTGACATTTCCAGCTTACTATGAAAGAAAAGAAAAGGTTCCCAGATATTTACTTTCACTATCCAGTGAAAGTTTATGGGCATGATACCAACATGCAAAACTGATTATTGATTTTAAGTTTACATTAGTCCTCAACACAGTCTTTGGGCCTCTGAGGTGAATGTGTGAGAGGGAACGTATGAATATTATATTGTCAACATACATGAGAAAGAGATTTGTATTCCCAATTTTCAGGGGACCAAATCTTTCATGTTACAACGATTTCAGTATGTCATTCACATAGAGCTTGAATAGTAAGGAAGTTATGAAATCTCTGCCTTTCTTCTCACAAGAGTCTGAGTCTGATAGGACATCACCCTTATTCAAATTAGTAAAAGTAAACATCTATCCCAGCCTTGACCAACCTGGTGTACCTTCTAGATGGGAGCTGTATTCCAAAACATCTGGAAGGCACTGGACTGGCCAAGGCTGATCTGTCCTAATCAATAAAATTAATTCCCCTGAATCATAAGGCTAACCTAACAATAAAGCTATGAATCCAACAAACACACATTTCAACATCGAACATTTCAGTACATAAAAATGGAGGAAGACTGTTATAAGGCTGATCCTTAACTGTGATGGGGCTACCGTAGATATATCTGTGTTTGTTCTTAAGTGCTGTGCGTAGTTGGGATGACAGTCACCTGTTGGGATGCAGGTGGCGCTGTGGTCTAAACCACTGTGCCTCTTTGGCATGTCGCTCAAAAGCTTGGTGGTTCGAATCCCCGCAATAGAGTGAGCTCCCATTGCTTTGTTCCAGCTCCTGCCAACTTAGCCGTTCAAAAGCACGCCAGTGCAAGCAGATAAATAGGTACTGCTGCAGCAGAAAGGTAAACAGTGTTTCCATGTGCTCTGGTTTCTGTCATGGTGTTCTGTTGTGCCAGAAGCAGTTTAGTCATGCTGGCCACATGACCCGGAAAGCTGTCTGTGGACAAACATCGGCTCCCTTGGCCTGAAAGCGAGATTGAGTGCTGCAGCCCCAAAGTCACCTTTGACCGGACTTAAGCATCCAGGGGGTCTTACCTTTTACCACCTGTAAGGCAAAAGTATACAGACAAATAATAGCTTTGTTGGATAATTGCAATTGAAGAACATCTAATATCCTAAAACACAGAGGAATTATTTCAGAAGAACAACTCTTAATTGTACAAGCATTTCTTTTTCATATTTGTGGTCTTTCTGACAAGTTGAGACTGTTTCCAGAATTATATGCTTTGTTAGCCAAAGCTCCTTTTTACCATTCTGGTTAATCTCAAGCCAAACACAGCTACTTCCCCATACAAATGCTTAAAAGGTACCTTTAATTTATGACTACTTAGAGACCCTAGGTTTTAAGGGATTTATGAACATATGAATAAAATACTCTGTCATGCATGTGGATCAAAAAATCTTTTCCTAGTGGGATGTAAAGCAAGGCACATTGCCAAGTGAGTACACAGACTCTCAACGAATTTTGCAGAATTCTGAATGATGAACAAAGGATTAAAGAACGTAACATTCAATACTGGAACAATGACGCTCCAGATTTAAGTGATAAGTTTCTGTGACTAATGGGTACAATACTTACACTGATCCAATGTTTACCTCAATCTCAGTGTAATTGCAAGTATTTCTGCTGCTATTAAAGGTTCCATGACGTGCACTAAAGTAGCATGGCTGCCAAGAGATCACATCAGGTGTACCACAGTATTTTTTAGGTTGCTTTCAGCAATGATATATTTGAATTATAGTGAACATACCCATCATTCAAAATTCAGACATCTCCACATTTTGCAATGCAATTCTCCAGCCATGTAATGTGTTCCAAAATGCATGGCCTAGGGGAAAGTGTGTATAACAATGTATACATTAGTGAAAATAACATGCAACACTGTGTTATATTAGTCTGTGTCAGTGGGGCACATATAAGTACGTAATAAGTGCACCTTATGCCCTACCCTATTCTGCCCTCATTTTGCCTTCTTCTGGGTCAAAAAGGACCCACGTGTCAGCAATCGCATGTCAATTGGATACGCTTAAAATGGTTGTCACCTGTAGTAGGAAGCAAGACCAGAATGGTATCCTGTTAAGATCATTTGACTGTTCTGTTGAGAAGGCAGGCTCAAATTAGTGCAAATGCTCCATATGACCAGTTTATTGATCATTCATCCTGATTTGCTCACACAAAGCTTACGTGGAGGTTAGAATATGTCTGGACCTTTTGAGCAACAGTTCTGATTTGTTTGAGGGGTGGCCATACAACAGGGGGACACGGGTGTGTGTTAAACCACAGAACCTAGGACTTGCTGATCAGAAGGTCAGCGGTTCGAATCCCCGCGACGGGGTGAGCTCCCATTGCTTGGTCCCTGCTCCTGCCAACCTAGCAGTTCGAAAGCACGTCAAAAGTGCAAGTAGATAAATAGGGAAGGTAAACGGCATTTCCGTGCGCTGCTCTGGTTCACCAGAAGCAGCTTAGTCGTGCTGGCCACATGACCCAGAAGCTGTATGCCAGCTCCCTCGGCCAATAAAGCGAGATGAGCGCCACAACCCCAGAGTCGGTCATGACTGGACCTAATGGTCAGGGGTCCCTTTACCTTTATACAACAAGGGACATTCATAATGAATTGCTTACAGAGTGTTTATACGTCTTCCCATTAGAAATTCATTAATTCCACACTTTTCAGAGCATTTCCTTGCCCTTACTGCAAAAAATCTTTCCCGCCCCCAAGTAGATTTGTTGCACTAGGGTGACAGAGTGCTTTGATCTGCTTTGACTGCACAAATCCCGATTTCCGATATGCGCTTAAATTCCTCCCGCAAAACAGCAACACTCTGGAGGCCCCTACACACATCTGTCTTCACCCCTAGAAAGCAATACTGTCATCTAACTTTAAGGAAGCAAAGCTGTTCTTATTCACGACAGTGCACATTCAGGTCACAGCTAATCCATCAATGTGGACCACTTTAAAAATACTAAAGAACCCAACTTACATGTTTCCCCCGTTTGGTTTTCTCACCCTAAAGAAATTCTTTAGGTTTTCATTCTGATTTTATGCTGGTTCTACCATTCTAAATGAAATATACTCAGAGTCGCAAAGTGATTTCATGCTCTTTATTCAGCTCATAGTGGTGAGGAGGAATGAATGAAAGTCCCCTCAAAGTATCTGCTTTATATACATTATTTACACAATGGGCTGCACATGATTGGCTAATTCCAGAATTCTACTGTAAGCCAATCAGGTTGTGGATTCACTTCTATCTGGAGCATGATTGGGTGGTTCCTGCCAACCAATCATACTGCTGCATTGTTCTAGGACCAATCAGACTGCTGCATTCTGAATCCTATTGTTCTAGGACCAATCAGACTGCTGCCTTTTGGATCCTATTGTTCTAGGACCAATCAGACTGCTGCAGTTTGGATCCTATTCAACTCAGTACATAACACTAAAATAAATCATTTATTTTATTTTTTTTGTGTTATCAGTGTCCTTTTTATTCAGGGAGCCTTCAGGAGGAAGGAGTGGGTGGTTAAATTCCTTTTTAAAAAGAAAATATCTACAGATAGTACAGCCTTTAAGAGAGAGTTGTAACTTTACGATGGCCTCCCTGTCTATTTGGCAATGGGAAATGATTTCCTAGGAAACATGAGATAAAAACAAACAAACAAACAACAGTGGTTCCAAATTTGTAATGTGGGACATTTGCAACAAGCTCTGGTCATTTTTCAGCTTCCTTCATCTGTCAAAGGACTTTGTTGCTGTCCATCCCCCTCATTTAGCAGTGGTAGAAAAGAACTGGAAGAATCAAGGTGTTTGTGCTTCTTCTCCAGCTCCTGAAAATTAAAGGACGATTACTAGTGTTCCCTTCATCGAAAAGCTAAAGAAAAAAGCCTATCTACCCCTTAGGCATGTGGAATAGATTTTAGTGAACATTCAGTCATATTTTCAGCCTCACCCACCCACCCTGCTGTCTGTTTTGCTCGGCTTCTCCCATCTCCTCACCCAACCATAGATCCTGCTCAGGAAAACTTCAGCAAGCTCTAACTTACAGTTAACAGAATACAGCTATAGGCTAATGCGTGTCTTTGTCAATCAGCACTTTTCCATGGGAATGTGTACATCTGTGTTTTCATATAAATGCTTGATTACAGTAGTGTTATGAATGAACTGGTTTTCATTCACTGGGCTAAACTTGACACTCCATGAGCTTTCCCAAGCACATCTGCTTTGTTGTTATGTACAGAAGCTTTAATGGTGTGTGAAATATAGCTTCACAGCACAACCCTACACATGTTTACTCCAGAGTAAGTTTCACTGCCTTTTATTGGGGCCTACTCACTGGTATGTGTAGTGCTGAACTACCTTGAAGCTCAAATAAAAAGGTTTATCCTAATTTGCAAAGAACTTCATTACCTTCAATATAAAAAATGGAATGAATTGCTTTGTATTGTGGAGGGCCTTGAGAACCAAATTAATAACCTAAGCCCCTTCATGCTAAATTCGAATTATTATTATTATTATTATTATTATTATTATTATTATTATTATTATTAATGCAGCCTGCAAGAACAATTAGGTGAAGGAAATATGTTAATCCTTTAAACTGAAGTGGAAAAGTGCTAAATAAAATTACTCTTTCTGAATTAAATTATGCACTTTTGAAAAACAACGTTGCACCAATCTATCATTTGTGAAAGCACGTTTCGATTTATACGGAAACAGGCCTTAATCTGAACATCGATTTAATATCACACATACAAGCAGTTGCTGACTTCATGCCAAGAACTGTGGCCTTTGTCCAGCAGCATTCGGCCACAACTCATAACCAGAAAGAGACTGATTACTCAAACAGTGTTTAAGGACATGAAAGATAGCTTCAGTATATGCACCCTGTGTGAAAACCAGGATCCTAATTCATAAAAGCACAAGGCAGAATTGTGGAGCAAGACAGGAAATTTGCAGTTCAGAAAATGACATCAAAAGTTCCTGCATGTTTGTTAATAAGCTCAGTGGTCAAAGTCCTAATGTTACTCCATTTGCAATCTGGATCGCTGATATAGAGTAGTCAATCAGCTATAACCAACCCCGCCTTCCAACTTGATTGTTGGAAAATAAAAGGACTTCCATCAGTTGTTTTGTTGCTAAAAGCAGAGAACCCAACTCAGAAACTTTTCTTCTGAATTGGCTTGCACCCAATGGTGCTGTGGCACAAGCGGAAGAGAATTTGGCTTGTGCAAAACCACCAGTTTGGGCTGATACCTGCTATAGCTTCCTGTGTCAATAGCATGGCCATGTATACTGTCTCTAAACTGAATGGCAGAAGCTCTCCAGCTGGTAGAGCAGGAGAGGGTGAAGAAAGAGCTATGAGTGGAGGGGGGGTCCCATCCTCTGGACCTCCTGGAGAACTCAAGAAACCGACTGCTTCTGGAACTGGGTGTGGAGAGCACAGCTGTCTGGGACACAGCTATGGGCTGTCTCAGGGAATAGCATCCACCTTGGGCCTGCCCACAAAAAGCAAGTCTAGAGTGAAAGACTAGGGTGATTTCTGCTGTTTTCAGAACCCTTCTAAGTTGTGAGACTTTTGTGGTTGAGCTGAGAGTTTGTTTAGACCCTGGTGCTGACAGGGACGGTGTATCAGAAGGAAAATGAACTGATATTGATTTCTATATATATTAGTAACTTTGTATTGATGTAACATGTTTATATATAACTGTGTATTGATGTAATTTTTCTGTTCAAGTTGTTTGTCGCTGCTTCAGTTTTTTGAACACCACTCAGCCGTATTTTAAATATGCTAAGTGGTGTGTAAATTAAATGATCAATCAATCTCCAGAACTGAAGACAGGATCTGCTTGAATTAGGAGGCTTCTGCCTTCAAAACATATGTTCCACCACAGAGCTATAGTCCTCTTCTTTAACAGTTGAACCTCCTACTGAATCCAAGCTGAAGCTAATGAGCCACTTCTGTCACCATTGTCAGAACTAATTACCCAGAGTCTTTCAACCTGGAACTGTAGCACCGGTTCATAAAATAATTACACAGAAATATCCTGGCATCCAGTTTAATGCTAAGGCTGCATTTTGTGCTGTGTGCCACAGGTAACTGTGAGGTTACAGCCACCTAGAAAGCAAAATGGAGTCTGAATGTGAGATTAGAACTCTAATCATATTGAAACAATAACTGTGAAGCTATTCAACTTTGTTGGCAAAGTTGAGTAAAAAGCCGTTTATTTAATGAATCCAGCTCACAAAGAAAATCCACAGGTGTTTAAGAGTTCTTTGTTCTCACATGTGAAAGGAGAGACTAAGGGACACTTACCTTTGAGAGTGAATATTGCTGAATTCTAAGAAGTGCAGTGATTTATGAAAGTCAGCAGTTCTTCACCTGTATCCAAAAGAAATAAGGAAGAGCAATAGATCATTCTGCAGTAACATTTAAATTAAATGTAAAACCTGTGAGTTTGGAAAGATCCCATGATAAAAGACAGGGCTCTCTGAGGAATTATATCCACAGCTTGAAAGAACAATGTTAATAAATCTAGACTCTATTGTAATGGAGACCACGAAAGGGACATGGCGCTGGCAAAATGATGAGACAATAAGATAAAGGTCATAAGATGAGCCCTGTTGAATCACACCAAAGGTCTACTTAGTCCAGGATCCTGCTTCACAGAAGTACTCACCAGAGGCCTCTATTAAGCCCCTTACCATCATTTCCCACTATCACCACTGCTCAGAAACCATTAGTATTTAGTAGCACACTGGTGATTTGATGTAGGCAAATTTGTGCAGCATCTTTTACAGCCAGCGGCTATGACCACACCCTGTGGCACTAAATGCCTTCAATGAACTAATGACTTCCTTTTATATTTCAGGTATAGTAGACTCCACAGCATCTCTGTGGGAAGGCGCCATCTCATTCAGATAGGTCATGGAGCTGCAATCCTCGAAATGCCTCACGGAGGCACATGGTATGAAGTCGTTGTCCATACAGTGGTACCTTGGTTCTCGAACTTAATCCATTCTGGAGTCCATTCAATTTCCAAAACTGTTCAAAAACCAAGGCGCTGCTTCTGATTGGCTGCAGGAGCTTCCTGCACTCAAGCAGAAGCTGCGTCGGACATTCAGCTTCCGAAAAACATTCGCAAAGTGGAACGCTTACTTCAAGATTTGAGGCGTTCGGGAGCCAATTTGTTTGACAACTAAGCCGTTCAAGAACCAAGGTACCCCTGTATTAACTTTGCAAGGTGAAATCCTTGATATCTGTGGGATTTCATGTACTTTTCGCTTATATTCCAGTTGCATGGGGATTAATGGCAGGATGACAAAAATGGACTTTATGGACCGTTATGGTCTCTAAGCGCCTGGAATCAGCACCACTGATTATGCAAATGTCCAAAGACCTTAACACCCATAGTACACTTATGCTTTCGATAAACACCAACTTTGCCTAGATACCTGTTCAAATGTTAGGTTAGCTTATATCACTCTGTATGCAAACTAAGATGGAAGAATTGATGTTTATTGTATTCTTAATTAACCGGTGGTTGTGGGGTTTTTTTCTGTGTTTTTATTATTCTTTCTTCCTTCGCTCCCACTTTTGTCCCCCCCCCGTATCATCAAAAACTTTTCATTAAAAACAGTTTTAAAAAGAACTAATTCCTTTGGCCTGTCTGCTGATAGTCTTTTCCAGAGTGACCCCAAGCAGCAGCAGCAACAAACTAGACTCTTTGGGAAAGCCCACAACATGTTCCTGTTCGAGGAAAGTTACAATAACTAAGAGGACCAGCACCAGGCCATCACTGGGAGGGTATCATGTTTTCAAGAGAAGATTGTCATCAGGTGTTAGCATTTATAAGTGATATTCTCTCCCTCTGGTCCATCTGAAATCTCATTATTCACACTCATTGGACTAGTTGGCAGGTCACATTAAACTATGGCTTTAAACCCCAGCTTCAACTTGTGGTTGGTGAAGAGAGAATTTACCAGGAAGGAGCAAAGCAGCTGTGAGCTCCTCTCTGGGAGTTCACATGTTTGCACAGTCCGGGTAAGTCACCGTCTGGCTTATCATGACTCACGAACCAGGCCATTGTAATGTCACATGATAAAGAACAGTTTAAAGAGAGCCAGTGTGGTGTAGTGGTTAAGAGCGGTAGTCACGTAATCTGGGGAACCGGGTTCGCGTCTCCGCTCCTCCACATGCAGCTGCTGGGTGACCTTGGGCCAGTCACACTTCTCTGAAGTCTCTCAGCCCCACTCACCTCACAGAGTGTTTGTTGTGGGGGAGGAAGGGAAAGGAGATTGTTAGCCGCTTTGAGACTCCTGAAGGGGAGTGAAAGGCGGGATATCAAATCCAAACTCTTCTTCTTCTTCTTCAGTTTGAACATGGCCCTTGTTATTGAGAAAGTAATATATTTTGCTCAATTCAGGAATACAGTTACTTAACATAATACTTGGGGAGGAGGAGATATATATATTTTAAAATACTTATTATTTGCGTTCAGTTTAATTTTTTGTTTTGCTTTAGTGCCAGTTTCCCTTGCATTTCTTTCCTAGCATCAAATTGCATTACAAACTCGAATGTGTTGGCTCTGTCTTCAGTCAGTCGCAATTATTTTCCACTCTTCATCTTCTTCCTTATCGATGGTAGGTCTCTCTTCTCACAAACAGCTGAAGCAGACTGTCCTGTCACAATCAATTCCTGAGATGGCTTCCCATTATTGAAGCAAAGCTGTTTCCATTATCTTTCCTAGTCTTCCCTGTTCTACGTTACTTAGTCTTTACTTACTATTTTCTTGTAAGAGGAAAATTGCCCATACTGCACCTCAGAAACAACTGTGATTGATAGGAAATCTATCTGTCCGAAATGCCAGCCAGAAATACTGATTGCTGTTGGGAACATAACACTAATGTTGTATAATAGAGCAAAGAATTATCTGGTTTTTAGCACCACAAGGGACTAAAAAACTTCCTAATAGTGCTAACATCCATTAACATTTTGCTGCTACCCCTCCATGGTGCACGGATACATATATAACTTAACGAATCACTAAAATGATTATATTTTCATTTGAAAGAATGCCAAAAATTGCTTCAAAAAAGAATGAACTCAGCTAGATGAGGAAATTGGAAGGCAGATTATTTGTCCCCCCCTTTCTACAAGGAGGATCTTTCATTTAGGCTCCAATCTTAACTTCGCTTACCTGGGAGTAAGCCCCACTAAATTCAATAGGACTTCAGTCTGGGTACCTATCATTAAGATTGCACTGTAAATTATTTACTGATCAGCCAAATGGCTTGCTGTAAATGAAGAGAGAAAGAATGGCAAGAGATTAGTGGATTTATGAGATTTGGAGCATCACCAAGATAGCTAAACTGACATTTTATAAGAATCCAGATGGGCTGGAAACCTGAAAATTCCCACATGAGGTGGGAATCTTAATTTAGGAGGTTGTCAGACTTAAGAGAGTGCACTAGACTCCAGAACACATCCTCCTGGAGGTCAGGAGCTTATTAAAGGCTAATTCATTTCCAGGGAGAAGTAGGGTCAAGGAAAGGAGTCAAAAACCCAAACCCACTTGCCACTCTCATGCCCACTTATTAAAGAACATATTACAGCATTGAATAAATTTGTGGTTCTGCTGATTCATAAAGAAGAGTTCATAAGAGTATTCAGTGTTCTCTCGCTTTGCTGGTTGTAGCTACTTACATAAAACCCTTCACCATACTGTAGCAATAGAAGCAGTATATTTCCTAAGATAGGGGCATATCTATACCACGTTTCTCTCAAGAGATGGTTCGGTGCCATTTAAATTTGTGTTGTTGCAGCTTTCTTGGCTGCTGAGTTGCTGATAATCCAGGACAGTCGAAAACTCTTTCAGGAGGAGATAATAGTTTGAAGATTTCTCTACCCCTCATCAATCTATCTGCAAGAAGTGGAATCTGTGACCACAATGCACTGCTGAGGTATGCATGTAGCAAAGGAAAGAGTTTGCACTTTTGAATTTGGGGAGAGAGAGCCAAAATTTTAGCTAGAGTTAGCTAAAGTGGGGGTGCTATAACGGTGAGCTCCCAATGCTTTGTCCCAGCTCCTGCCAACCTAGCAGTTTGAAAGCATGCCAGTGCAAGTAGATAAATAGGTACCACTGCGGTGGGAAGGTAAACGGCGTTTCCGTCCGCTCTGCCTTCCATCATGGTGCTCCATTGCCCCAGAAGTGGTTTAGTCATGCTGACCACATGACCTGAAAAGCTGTCTGTGAACAAACGCCAGCTCCCTCGGCCTGAAAGTGAGATGAGCGCTGCAACTCCATAGTCACCTTTGACTGGATCTAACTGTCCAGGGGTCCTTTACCTTTTTTGTTTTTACCTTCTCTGGAATTGTTTGAATTAGGCTAAGCAGATACACTGCCTGCTATAGGACTGCCATCATTTGCTTGTCTACCTGTAAATCAAGCAAATATTGGCAAATAGTACAAAGGCAGTAAAAAGTTTCCAGGGAGTTCTCTGTCATCCAAAGGAGATAAAATCCTCGTGTTGTTTAACTTTTCCCCAGTAGGGGAATACTTTAATGTAGAGATGGCATTATAGTGTTTAGAATTGTATTAAAAACAATTAACAATAAGCTCCCTAAAATCTGTAAGAAGCAACAGAAAACATGAAAGAGTTCAGGGAGCCTAATTCCATAAGCTTTCTTTTATGAGTAATGTGAAGGTCAAGCAATATTTCAAGGATTTCTAAAGAATTATCACCAGGATTTGGACTTGTTTGAAAGGAAGTCTTGAATCCTACGATACTGTGTCCCCATAAAACTGAGGAACAGACTGCGTGTGAAAGGATCTAAACAGTCCTGCTTGAAGAGATGCTTGCCAAGTTCTCCGTCACGTGCTTACCAGATGCAGCGCTTCATTTAAAAACATATTTGCATTTTGTGTGCATGTGTAAAAAAAAGGTTGACAAACTGCACAGTAAGTGCAAAATTCAAGGGATATACATGTTTCGGTTCTCATAATTGTTCCAGAAAGTGTGAATTCGATAGGTTCGGTTTCAAAGGAGACCTGAATTGAATTTCTCTCCAATCCCCACCCACAGATTTGTTTCATTTCTGAGCCTCAAGCAGACATAGACCACATGTTTTCAAACTACTCCCTGTAGGTTTAGTTGCCGGAAGTCCTTGTGCCCCCTGCTTTCCTTCCCCCCTCCCCAAACCTTCTCCCTTTAGACTTGACCATAGTCCCTTTGCTTAATTTCCAGCCAATATCTAGGCTGATGATAGCCGGAAATAAGTTACAAAGATGAGTCATGGTCCAGCTGAAGACAACCTTCCTGTCCCTTTCCCATGGGTTTCTGAACTCTTTTGGGGACAGGGTTCATGCCTTAAAGACAGAATAACATCTGCAGCTCACCCTACCCCATCATAGCCTTGCAAGTAATCATCAGCAATGAGTTTTGTGGGAAATAATCTAGTGTGGTATAGAGATTTTTGGAGCGTGACTGCAATCCTTCTGAAGAAGTGTGCATGCACACAAAAGCTCATACCAATAACAAACTTAGTTGGTCTCTAAGGTGCTACTGGAAGGAATTTTTAAATTTTGTTTCAGCTAAGGCAGACCAACACGGCTACTTACCTGTAACTGCAATCCTGGTGTGATATCACATTTTATGACAATGCTGCACAGCACATACTGGTGTGTCTTGGGGTAACAGCATCAGAGGCTGGTGCAGTACATTTTGGAATCCAAGTGATTTAGCTACATTTTGGTCTTTTGCCATGATTTTTAAGTATTACCCAAGTCTATCTCCCTATGATTCATTACTCCACAGGAACAATATAGTTCTAAACACTTCAGCTTTATTGGTCAAGCTAGATGTAACATTAAATGACTCCTTGAACATGGCATGCACATTTATTTGTTTTTAAAAAATGCAAATAGCAGTCACTGTGGAGTTTGGCTGATGATTACCAGGATCACAGTAGGTGGGGAAAGGGAGTTTAGCAATGTCCTCTCCTGCAAGTTGCTAAAGTTTCTGTTTGCATTAGGAGGAAAGCTCGTTCTGTGCATAGGAGCTATGATGCTTCACCCACAGAGACTTGTGAATCCACTTGGTTTTTAGAATGATTTGGAGATGCCTTGGTAATTTGGGGTTATCACTACCTTGGTGGACCCAATGGTTTCAGCCACAGCCTTTCTTCTTGAGGCCTTCTTCTTAAGCAGGGGTCGGCAAAGTTTTTGTGGCTTGGGCCAGTTCAGGGTCCCACAGATGCCGCAGTGGGCTGGAGTGTGTGTGTGCATGCACACATGCGCAAACGCTATTTCTGGCACTCCTTCTGGTGTGGAGGAGGCATGCAGCCAATGGGAAGCCGGCTGGCATCACGGAAGGTGGTCCCTGTTCTGCGCCATTTTAGCATAGCACACAGGAGCTGACCAAGTGGCGGCAGGGGTCCCCGAGAAGGTGGCGGGGGTCAATGGGCTGGTTAAATGACCTCCATGGGCTGCTTGTGGCCCATAAGCCTTAGGTTGCCAACCCCTGTTCTTAAGCATGAGGGAGGAGTACACCTGCAGACCACATCCTGACCTATCTATGCTCAGCTACCCATACGAATACTGGAGGGATGCTCTGTGAGTGCAGATAAATGCAGTTGCACACAACTGAGTGCATGGAAGGAGCATGGCTGAACAGGACTATGCTTTGGACATGACAATGCACATATGGCCTCTCTGTTGACAAGAAAACAAAGGCAGCCACATTTCACACCACTTAAAGCACTAAAATCCCATTTTGAACAGGCAGCACTTCTCCCAAAAAATCCTGGGAACTGTACTTCATTAAAGATGCTGAAAGGTTTTAGGAGATCCCTCACAGAGCTGCAATTCTCAGAGTAGTTTAAGAAAGCCTCTCCTCTTGCAAAGAGGGGAGGGGTTGTGGGCGGGACCTGATGTCTGCCTCATGCAGGGGGCGTTGCCCCCTGCTCCCCCCACTCACCTGGCTGGCGCACCTCGCCCACAGGTAAGCCCCCAATCGGGTAGCTTGGAGGGGGCGGGGTTTGCAGCTCAACTTGCTGCTGCGCCAGCCATGCGGCCTCATTTTCTACCTTCCTGTCGCGAGTCACCCACCCTCCACTCCCTTAGAGCTCAGGGTTTTGGTTTTTTCTCTTGGCCTTGCTATGGACCTTAGGTTGGTCACCCAGGTTGTCCAGGGGGCTTGGTAGGAATTTTTCCATTTGGCATTAGGCCTTGTGGTTTTTTCGCCTACCTTGTAGCAATCGTCACAACTTTCTTGGTATTGGTGGGTAGGTCAGGCATTGGAATGTGTTCGTGGTGTGTGGAAGGGCTAGGTGTGGCCATCGCTTACGCCTTCAATTTTGGGTATTCCGTTAAAGGAATCCGGCGGTCGTGGATCCTGTCTGATGCCTGTGTGGCGGGGGGCCATGGCACGACCCTCGGTGACATCAGGGGAGAGCTTATAGTTGGATTAGCATCAACAGGCTCCACCTACTGGTGAATAAACCCCCTTTTTAGGCTCACCCATCTTTGAGTGGGTGGAGTCAATTGTCGTGATCCAATGCCTAAGCCAATACCTTTTCACTTGCTGTAATCAATAAAGTTGTGGCCTTTTCTTGCCCATTAACCTTATATTACGTGTCTGTGTGTCTTCATTTCACTAAGCGGGGATCGGGTCCTCGTGTTGGCTGTTTGCAGTATGGTAACGCTGCAGAGAGCTTGCTGGGGAGACCATGCATTAAAAAGAAAGGACTCAAAAATAACTTAAGGTTTTAATAAGAAAAACAAAAACTCCTTTTACACTAAATACATTAACAACCAAACCAGACCCAACCACCAACCCATCCCCCAGGGTAATGGCAGAGCTAGGTGCTGCTCCTTATATACTACACCCAGATGCTGACACACCTTAATCAAATACAACTCAGCAGCACCTGCTACATTTCACAGCTGTAAAGCTGGGTCTCGTTATCTTACTCTGGCCCTTGCTCTGGCCCCTTAAAGACATACACATCGGGTGGAACAATGATGAACCTTTACATTTAAATAAACCATTCAACATTTCCCCTGCGGTTCATCATTGTGGAACAAAAACATAAAGCATATTTTGTACATGTCTTTCATGTGTAACCTTTGGAAGTGCTTTAGTAAAAATGTCCGCAATTTGATTGTCACCTGGAACATATTCAAATACAATCATTTCGTCAGCAATTAGTTTCTTTACAAACTGTAAACGTAACCTTAAGACTCTAGTGTGCTGCGTATTGGTCTCTGAACACAGGATAGCAAGTCCGCTCTGGGAATCAAGGTAAACTTTTACTGGTAGTGTTACTTGCATCTGTAGGTCTGCAAATACTTGCAGATACCATTCTACATCACGAGTGGCCTAAACGCATGCACATAATTCACTCTCTGTTGTGGAGAGACAAATAATGGTTTGTGTCTGGGACTTCCATTCAAATGGACAACCGTTATAACAAAACACCATACCAGACACACCCCTGCAATTATTTTGTTCCACTGCATGAGATGCATCGCAGAAAATTTCAAAACCTTTGTCAATACATGTTGTAAACTGCAACCTATAATGTTTGGTGTGTTTAAGGTAATTTCTGAACATCATTGTAGCTTTTTGGCTCAAAAACTGCCTTATTGGCATAGACAGTATTAAAATGTTCATCTGCAAAACGTTGTGGCTTCTGTCTCTTTCTATCTGAACGTCTCAGTCCGGAAGGAGAGTCAGACTCCTCAGACTTAATGGGACTAAGTGAACCACTAGTTTCAGGTTGTAAATCATTGTCAGATTGAAGAGATGCCTGTAGGCTAAGCTCACGATCAGAAAAATCAAGAGAATCTAACCTCCCCTCGGGTCCCTTTAACTTTAAATCATCAAACAAATCAGATTCAACAGACTTTTTGTCTTTTCCCATTAATTCAGAAGCACCATTTCCTGCTGCTGCTGCGGCTTCCTCTTCTTCCTCAGTATTATCTATACCATCAGTATCTTGGAAGACAGCAACTCCATTCCAATTTACAGTTTGTATCATGCTTCTGGTAATATGAAATTTGCCAGTTGCTGGTATGTAAATTCTGTACGCCCCCTGCTGGTAGCCCATTAATTTTCCCTGGACACTACGTTCACCCAATTTCTGCTTAGCGGGATAATGCATAATTACATCTGAACCCCAAATGCGTAGGTATTTCAGATTAGGGCGTTTCTTAAACAGCTTCTCATAGGGGGTGACATCTAAACCAGAATGATAACTGCGATTTTTAACATAACAAAACGCATTAAGCGCTTCAGCCCAAAAGTCTTTGGGCAGATTAGCATCGTGCAGATACGTTTTAACCCCTGCCTGTAGGTCACGCTGCACAACTTCAACAAGCCCATTTTGCCAGGGACTTCGGGGGCAAGATAACTCATGAGTAGTCCCCTGCGCTTCCAGGAATTTCTCAAAATCCTCAGAAACAAATTCCCCGCCCCGGTCAGAAAATAGGTTCTTAATTGGTTTGTTAAAGTGCGTTTTTACCCAGTTGCAAAAAACTTTGTACTTCTCAAATGCTTGGGACTTCTCAGCTATTGCATAAGTCCAACAATATCTACTATACTGGTCTATCAGGGTAAGCCAGTACTTAGAACCTCCTAATGATGGTGGGAGTGGCCCAACTAAATCACAATGTACACGCTCAAATGGCTCAGTTACTTTCCTATCTGAGCACCTACGCTTGCGTGCAACCTTAATCTTATTCTTGCAACAGGATAGACATTGCATAAAAAATTTACATGGTTTTAAGTTGAGGCCATTAACAATATTCTTTGTCTTAATTACATCAGCAAAATTCAGGTGTCCCAGAATTCTGTGCGCCTCATGGACACACCCGGAATGTGGCCTTACATTCCTCAACCCCTGGCTTGACTGTGCTGCTCTGCAATTTATAGGCGATTGGGAGTAGGTGCGAAAATACAGTCTATATAAACCATCAGATTCCCGGGCATATAATAGACGTTTGTTCCCATCGAAAAACTCACACATTGACTTTAAGAAACGCACAGTTATGCCTTGACGAGCAAAACACCTTACTGATAATAAATTGTCCACTGACGGGCAGTAAATGCAGTTCGCTATCGTAATGTTTAAAGAGTCAAGTTTAACAGTACCCCTGCCAAGCGACTGCAAGACTTGTGAATTGGCTAAATGTACATTACCAATTTCCTCTTCGAAAGAAATAAACAAGCTTCGATCATTGCAAACGTGCTGAGATGCTCCTGAGTCAATAATAAAAGACTTCCACTTGGCATCTTTAAGTCTTTTACGATCTGTTGCCCGAGCATGGAAAACTCGCGGCTCGTTTCTGTCTCTACTATACGATGTCGGCTGCTGGGCTGACAACCGTGACTGACGAACAGAGACAGGCTTGAGAGTACTTTGCTTTCTTTTGGATCTGCAGTCCTTTGCAAAATGTCCTTGCTTATTGCAGAACCAACAACGCTTGGCAGCTTTAAATGCAGTTGTATCACCACAGGTTTGCATATGGCGTTCCTCATTACTTCTGGAAATAGGAGTGCTTATGGCACAAGCCTCCCTTCTGTCCAACTCGCCCATTAATCTTGCCGTTACCCCTTCCACAGTTAATTGTGCTGGTGGAACAGCAGATATCTGGCTAGCTATACCATCAAAGTCCTCGTTAAGGGAACAAAGAATGATAAAAACATACTGAATATCAGGTATGTCCATGTCCCTTCGAATTAATTCGCCGCGTATTGCCTCCAGACGTCTCAAGTGTGCTGCCAAATCACCACCAGGCTGCAACTTCGTCTGGTACAACTGCTTGAAAAACGTCAATGCAGATGCTGACTCTTTTCTAACATGCACTGCTGCAAGACTGTCCCACATTTCTTTGGCAGTTTTCTTATTTCTTATATAGACTACTTGCTGGTCGCTGACTGCCAAATTAATTATCGCCCTGGCTTTTGCATCTCCTTTCAACCAAGCATTAGTCACAGGGTCAGGAGGGTCATCAGTTACATAGGTCCATACTTCTCTAGAGGTCAAAAGCGCCTCCACCCGAAAAGACCATAAACTATAGTTCTCATCTGTTAGCTGTGGGAAGACCAGAGCCTTCTCAGCTTCAGGAACCCGGTCAACCATTCTGGAACTCTTCCAGACCCACAGAACTACGCTAACAGGAGAAGGAGTTTTCAAACCTTTCTCAGAGTCCAAAAATATGCAGTCATCCACTCAGCAGCTGGGCCCATAACCAAAGATGTTGGCTGTTTGCAGTATGGTAACGCTGCAGAGAGCTTGCTGGGGAGACCATGCATTAAAAAGAAAGGACTCAAAAATAACTTAAGGTTTTAATAAGAAAAACAAAAACTCCTTTTACACTAAATACATTAACAACCAAACCAGACCCAACCACCAACCCATCCCCCAGGGTAATGGCAGAGCTAGGTGCTGCTCCTTATATACTACACCCAGATGCTGACACACCTTAATCAAATACAACTCAGCAGCACCTGCTACATTTCACAGCTGTAAAGCTGGGTCTCGTTATCTTACTCTGGCCCTTGCTCTGGCCCCTTAAAGACATACACATCGGGTGGAACAATGATGAACCTTTACATTTAAATAAACCATTCAACACCTCGAACCACAATCAAATACTCTTGATGGGGGACTCTGGGAATTGTAGCTCTGTGAGGGGCTTCTTAACAAATCTCAGCAGTTTTAACGAAGTACAGCTCCAATAATTCTTTGGGAGAAATGCTGCCTGTTCAAAATGGGATCGTTGTGCTTTAAATATATGGTGTGAATGTGGCTGATGCCCTTTTGGCTTGATCACAGGAGCTCCAAGATATGAAGTTGCAAGAGAGATAGCCAGAGCATACACTGAGTGCAAATTAGAGGACACCACAAAGTCTATGTGATGATGGCAAAAATCTATTTTTCTCTGGCACCACAGCATCTGATTGACATCCTCTAGTTAAGTTCTGCCAAACAGGAAAGGGTTTATTACATTCAGTTTTCCCAAAGTGTAAATAATCGCCAATGGACTGCTGTGCCCAGCTTCCTAGATATTTTACAGATACAATTGTTGATATTTCTCCCAACTCGGATTCTGGCATTTTTGCAGGCCTAGGTGTGATTGTACTTGAAGTTTCTGCTTGTGCCATTTTGTTGGGCAAGATGGGGGTAAGATTTTTGGAAATTGTAAATGTGGGAGTTGCCTTTGATCATCATGGCTTGTAAAAACCAACCAGTTTTTGCTGAGTTCCTTTTTGACAGCTTTTAAATGGGCGTTCGGGGAACCAAGTAAAAGTAGCTGTAATTTTCCCCTTATAGGAAAAGCCCCCTTTCTCTGATATAAACAATTCTAGACTGGTATCTAATTTTGTAGCTGCATAATGGAGTGGGCTGTTTGGGACTACTCCAGGTTCTCTTGGAGAATAAGGATTTTTCTGGACTCATACAAACCACAGCAGGATTCAGAACAGACAATGCTTTATCTTTTAGCAAACATCTAAAAGCATGGCTGTTTTGGAGCACATTTTTGGTGGTCTGACATAAGATGAGATCATGGTATTAGTTAATTGTTGCTGGTTAGTTATTCATATGTCCTGTAGCATTTTATTGATAGGTCTTTGTTTTTCATTATGATTTTTTTAATTGTTGTTTTAAGATCATTAGCTGTTCATGCTTCAGTTGTTGTTCCCAACAGAGAATCATAGCATAGAACTAACCAATGATGTAATGCTTAGATTCACAGTTAAACTGAAAACAAAGAGGGGAGTGGGAGGATGAAAATCTTTGAACATGGACCTACAGACCTTGGATTAAATCCCAACTCAGCCACGAAGCTAATTAGGTGACTTTGGGCCAGTCACCATTTTTTTTCAGCCCAGTCTACCCCTCAAAGCTGCTGTGAGGATAAAATGGAGGGGGCATGTACGTGATTCTGAACTCCTTTGTGAGATTAAAAAAAAGTTATTTAAATAGTGAGTTTACCTGAGAAGACTCTTGCATAATTCTTTATGGCCTTTTTTTTCTCCCTGTGGGGGAAAGAAAAACCTGTAGTGCTTCCTTTTTCCATATTAAAATAATGCCCTTCAACCTTTTCTTGATGAAATGTCTATGAAATCACAGTATAGTAAATAAATGATTTCCCCACACTTCTTAAACAGAACCTTCCTTCATTATTCATCTGTTCTTTTTACAAAAGAAATGAATTATTGACTGTGTTTACTTACTTTAACATAACATTAAAATGAAGAGTCTGCCAAAGATTTGACCTTTCAGAATGCTACATGGTCTTTTAAAAACTATAGAATTGTCTCCATAGTTTTATCTTAGGGCAGGTTTGTGAAGATGCCTGATTCATCTTCTCACTACTAGGATATGGGGCTGTCACATGATAATGTTAGTTTTTGGCTTGGTTAAAAGTATAAATACTAGATATGGTATAATTAAAAGGGGGGAATTCCCTGGTTGCCCAGATCAAGGTTTGGGACAAATAATATTTGGTGAGAGAGTCCCAGCAGAGAATTAAAATCACGAAACATTCAGCCAAGCAAAACATGGAAATATAAGCTGCTAGGCTTTTAAAATATCCCCTTCTAAGTTGCTTCCAAAGTTCCCCACTTCCCTCAGCATAGAAAGAGACCACATATTTGGTAAGTTAAAAATGTTTTACTTAAAAACTCTTCAAAGGTCAGATTCATGTGCTTTTCCATACAGCAGCAAGAAAAGATAGGCAGTACAGTGGTACCTCAGGTTACATATGCTTCAGGTTACAGACTCCGCTAACCCAGAAATAGTACCTTGGGTTAAGAACTTTGCCTCAGGGTGAGAACAGAAATCGTGCTCCGGCGGTGCGGCGGCAGCAGGAGGCCCCATTAGTTAAAGTGGTGCTTCAGGTTAAGAACAGTTTCAGGTTAAGAACGGACCTCCGGAATGAATTAAGTACTTAACCCGAGGTACCACTGTATAATTTAGGTTCTGAAATGGTAAATGTTTCTAACTTTTTTGTAAAGAAACACAAAGAAGCCACACAGTCTAAGCTTGGAGCATCCCACTTAAACCTCCTTACCGATATGGTTCACATGGTAGAAGAAAGAGAACAAAGAGTTGGGTAACCCTTCTTCCCAAGATGAGGGGGTGTGGCCTAGTTAAACCTGGGGGGACAGCTTACTCTGTGCTCTTAACCCCTTCATGCATTCATTAGAGTTAAACATGTTGGTTATGTGAAGCTGATGTTTTAGGACTCATAACCGCTGACCGGGGGGGGGGGGTCACATATTTTCCACTGTTTTTGTAGAGTTTTTCACACACAGAAGGAAAGAGAAGTCAGGTAGACCATGGCAGGTCAACAGAGATGATGGATGGATGGATGGATGGATGGATGGATGGATGGATATTGGGCAATGCATTTCAGTCTTCAAATATGAAAACAAAATGTTCCTATCATCATGAACTAGTTCATATAAAACCTGCATAACCTTTTTGATTTCTGAGCTTGTGCCAATTTGCACATTTTACAGAATTCTGAGTAACTTTCATAAAATGAAACATAGCCTCTGGAAGCTGAAATTGGGAGCAAAAAAAAAGTGGGTGGTGAACAAATGCCTACTTTTCCCTCCAGCTGTTTTTCTTCTCAAACACACCCTCCTCAAACTGGTTTACTCCCTACAGGGGAGGGACTTTCCTTTGCTGTGGATTGCAAACTTTCCTTAAAATAAGAAACTTGTAAAAGGTCTCCATAAATTCTGTGTATTGGCTCTTACACAGAGACAAATAGATGAATGATGACAGTGCAACTGTATGATTAATTGCCTTCAATGGCTGTGGACTGTATGAATGGTTTACTTGCTCTTCCATTGTGGTGGTTGGCAAAAGTTACCATCATTGTTGCTTTTCCTTGTATACTGCAATTAGCTATATTCTATTAGTAACATCTGGAGTTCTATAACTTCCTCAATTAATGGCTTACTGGTGCATGGCGGCAACGTTGACTGTTAGAAGATATTGCCTTGATGCTAGAGAAGCATTGGTAAAAAGGGGCTTTCCCACTGCTCCTTACCCTGTTAGCCCCATGGCTTCTCCTGACCATCAGGAATGGGTTAGAAAGTGGTGCGGGAAGTTGAGCAGAGACTGGAAGTTAACCGAAGACTGAGCAAAGGCACTTTCCATGAGCAGAAACTCTGCTCACAAAAGATGTCCCTGGCCAGATTTTCAAGAGTCCATTTCAAGTCTTCCTGAGCTGGGATCTGGGGGCACTCTTATACAGTGGTTCCACTCCTTCCTCCTGGCCATGTTCAGAAAGTGGCGTTGGGAGATGAGTGTTCAGGCACTTGGGCTCTCACTTGTGGGGTGCCTCAGGGTTCTGTCCTCTCCCCCATGCTTTTCAACATCTACATGAAGCCACTGAGAGGGATCATCAGGAGGTTTGGGCTGGGGGTTCATCAGTATGTGGATGATACCCAGCTCTACCTCTCTTTTAAATCGGAACCAGTGAAGGCAGTGAAGGTTCTGTGTGAGTGTCTGGAGGTGGTTGGAGGATGGATGGTGGCTAATGGATTGAGGTTGACTCCTGACAAGACAGAAGTACTGTTTTTGGAGGACAGGAGGCGGGCAGGTGTGGAGGACTCCCTGGTCCTGAATGGGGTAACTTTGCCTCTGAAGGACCAGATGTGCAGCCTGGGAGTCATTTTGGACTCACAGCTGTCCATGGAGGCACAGGTCAGTTCTGTGTCCAGGGCAGCTGTCTACCAGCTCCACCTGGTACACAGGCTGAGACCCTATCTGCCCACAGACTGTCTCGCCAGAGTGGTGCATGCTCTGGTTATCTCCCACTTGGACTACTGCAATGCACTCTACGTGAGGCTACCTTTGAAGGTGACCCGGAAACTACAACTAATCCAAAATGCGGCAGCTAGACTGGTGACTGGGAGTGGCCACCAAGACCACATAACACCGGTCCTGAAAGACCTACATTGGCTCCCAGTACGTTTCTGGGCACAATTCAAAGTGTTGGTGCTGACCTTAAAGCCCTAAACGGCCTCGGACCAGTATACCTGAAGGAATGTCTCCCACCCCATCATTCTGCCCGGACACTGAGGTCCAGCGCCGAGGGCCTTCTGGCAGTTCCCTCTCTTGTATGAGAGAAGCAAAGTTATAGGGAACGAGGCAGAGGGCCTTGTAGGAAGTGGTGCCTGCCCTGTTAATGCCCTCCAATCAGATGTCAAAGAAATAAACAACTATCTGACTTTTAGAAGACACCTGAAGGCAGCCCTGTTTAGGGAAGCTTTTAATATTTGATGAATTATTGTATTTTATTTGATGAATTATTGTATTTTATTTTGCTAGAAGCCTCCCAGAGTGGCTGGGGAAACCCAGCCAGATGGGCGGGGTATAAATAATATGTTGTTGTTGTTTCAGC
Source organism: Podarcis raffonei (assembly GCF_027172205.1). Taxonomy (NCBI): domain Eukaryota; kingdom Metazoa; phylum Chordata; class Lepidosauria; order Squamata; family Lacertidae; genus Podarcis; species Podarcis raffonei. The sequence continues at coordinate 39,254,072 of NC_070611.1, read as the reverse complement.
AAGGTTTATGCCTGGATCCTGGTCACAGAAGGTGCCTCTGGTTTTAGCCTCCTCCTCCACAGTATAGTTTAGGAGATGCTTTTTGAGGGGCTTGGGAAGCTGTTGCCTTCCACCACCAGCACCCTTCTGCTGATCCTACCCCAGGTCTAAGCCATAATCAAGGCTTGCTGAAAACAAATTCAGAAAATGATGGAGCTGACTCCTTTAGAGTCATTGCCTCTTGTATGCAATATCGTGGACAGTTTGTACATCCTGTTTATATTTTACATCAGAGGATTCAGATTCTGTGTACATCATGAAAAGTGAAATGACTATATGGACTGTATGGACAATGAAGAAGTCAGACCAATGGAATTGGAGAGTGGCAGCATCTAAATCAGACAATGAAATACTGACTTCCTGAGAACCATGATGAACAAATTCAACATTGGCTTCAATGAAAACGCAGAGAGTTCCCTTATCTCTTCTACAAAGCAAATTCCCCTTTTGTTCTTGTTTCATGAATCTGTCTAGGTACTAGGTTCATCCTTTTGAGGAACTTGTCTGAAATGCCCTGTCCTCAGATTTAAGGAGAGTGAGGATTAGAAATAGAGCCAACTCAGTTAAGGCACCCTCTCCTTGGAATTCTCTCCTCCTTCTTGGAATTCTCTCCTTTTTCTTTTGGCCCAACCTGAAGGGCCTATTTAATTTAAAGTTTATTAGGTTCATATGATTTGTTTAAAAATGAAGTATAAAAAGGAAAGGAAAATGCCACATTATCATATGCTAACAGTCTAGTCTTTTCTCTATTTAGTAGTCACAATAAATTAGGAGCAGTCAGTGAGTAGTTTGTTTCACCAAAATTCAAGTAAACATTCAAGACCAGCTTTGTACAAAGTTACCTATTCAATATCCAGCTTCTTTTGCTTATGTGGATGTAATGGGTAAGTTAGCTGTATCAGGTTGTCATACATTCAGAAAAGAACTGTTGGTCTTTTATAGAAAGTCATATTGAAAGATGTATTGTTTTATTATATTCTCTATTTGATTGTATTTTCATGTTTTGTTGACCACCACCATATAAGGAGGGCAGTTCTGTTCAGTGTGTATCTATGTTCACATTGCATTAGCTCTGCACTTGATCCAGTGTAAAATGATATGCTGTTCCAACTTGTATTAGCGTTTTTAAGTACAAAAAACCCCCATGGCTTTTTAAAACTAGCTAGCTCGCTAGCAAGCAAAGAAAACAAAGACCGATGTGGATTCCTGTTGGCTGCTCCTTAATACCTACATCAAGCAGGCATGGATAATCATGTGTACCTTTTCGGAGTGGGTGTAACTTTTGGGACTGTGGTTTAACTGATAAACTCCTGAAGCTGTCAATATTAACTTTCGCTTTATTGAGAACTCACACAACTAACATAAACCTTCCTCGTTTTAAAAGCAGAAGCTGCTGATATATATTTCTAACCAATATTCTCTAGAAGTAGGAGTACTAATTGTGCTGCTGCCAAAATAGAACACTGTGCAGTACTTTAATCTTGCAAACTAAAAAATAACAACAAATAGGGTTGCAAATTCCTTTACCGTGTGAAATGCAATTGTTATAACTTCACAAGTAACAGTACGCTGCTGCTCACTCCTATTAATCACAGCACATACCGTTTTGACTGTGATTGGCATCTGAAAAAAACAATGAGCAGGTATTACTTTTCACCTTGTGAGAAATGCTGTGTTTGCTTTCTGCTTCAATTAGGTTTGCTCCTGTTCCATTCCATAACAAAGGTGGTTACGGTGATAATTTCCCCCACTGGTTGCCCCACCTCTTCCTTTCATTTCTAGCCCTGCTTTCAGTGCTTACTACATCACTATCACATGCATCCATGCGATGATACCTTTCCAGGTATATAGCCTGCTTCTTTCCCCTCTGTTATTCTCTGTTAAATCTGTACAGCTGGAGAAGGAGGCACAGACTGAAGAAAGAGCCATTGCGGTACCCTACAAATTTTTGGACTGCAGCTCCCATCACCCTTGACTATTGACCATGCTGTCTGAGGCTGATGGGAGTTGTAGTCCACAAGAAATGGAGGCCGCCACAAGAGGACAAACTGTAAGTCCATGAAGCACAACCCACTTGCAAAAATTCAGTTCCATACACCCAATATGCAATAACACAAAGGACCAGAATTTTATAAGGATACTGAATTTGTAAAGCAATGGAGTGTGTTCATTAAAAAAAAATATGTTATGACTGCATGGAGTTCTGTTTTTTAAAGAGTCTTCACACAATTCTAGGAAGTTTATCCATTTTTGAAACATAATGCAGTAGTTAGTAAAAAGCTGGCCAGGAGTTGGTGAAGAGCCTGCCAAGTTTTTAAAGAAAACTTTCAAATAATATCCCAGCTTATCAACCCAGTTCTGTGTCTTGCATGGAATTCTACAATCCCCCATTGTTGTAGCAATAAACATCTACTTCTGAAAGCTACTGTGATACACACTTCTTTGACTTCTCAGACACACAGTTTTTAGCATGATAAATTAACTGTGAACGCACTTGAGAACCAGATCAGGTGGCTTGTGAAGGATTTGAGAATCTGATGTCTGCCTCTTTAAAAAGCTCTCCTTCTGGCCCAATGACTTCAAATCTCCAATACAGGGAAGATGGCTTCTCACATCTCACAGACACAGAAACCTGGAAATCCACCCCCCTCCGTTATCACTTTTTCTTCTTCCTCCTTCCTGGGCTGAAAAGGTATTGATTACTTGTCTCCTTCTGTGTGTGTGCTTACAAAACTGCTTACACAACAGGATAGTTCCCTTGCCACGGCCACCATTTGGGACACAGACCAGCTCATCCTCCTCCCCGAGCTCAGCGGTGGCAGTGCTGGCTGGGGAAATAGCAATGTCCCTAGAGAATTGGGGCACTTGGAGGATATGCCATGCATTTCAGTTTCAAAGTTTCCTTTGTAGTCCTATGGTCATATTATTTTTGTTCTCTCTCTGAAGTCAAGCATGAAATTCTTCATTGGCTTCCTCCCTCTTTGTTGGACATATTACATGCATGTGTTTAACCAACACAAACACAGAAGCCAGATGGTTCAACTGAGTTCTTCTCCATGGAATTTTATTTCTTACATCAGAAAAACCACCTTAATTAATAAACAAAGCATGACTTTGGCCAGAAGATTGGTGATTTTAAGATCATACTGCTTGCTCCAAGCTAAATTCCGTCAGCAGCTGGGCAACTGTTTTGTCTTCGCCATAAGGCCTCAGTTGACCTTACCAGCTTTTTCAGGGCTCCTCCTGACCCCCACTTCTCTCTGATTTGTGCACAAGGATACTAAATGTTGCCACTCAGGGATCTGGGCGTTGGTGCCAACACTACATTGATGACAACTCCTCATATGAAATGCAACCAGAACTGTCTGTTCTTGTACCACTATGCTGCACTTACATAATGTTAGAATCTGGCCTGAGGACACAGGTGGCATTGTGGTCTAAACCACTAAGCCTCTTGGGCTTGCCAATCAGAAGGTCAGTGGTTTGAATCCCCACAATGGAGTGAGCTCCTGTCACTCTGTCCCAGCTCCTGCCAACCTAGCAGTTCAAAAGCATGTCAGTGCAAGTAGATAAATAGGTACTGGCATTTCTGTGTGCTCTGGTTTCTGTCACGGTGTTCCATTTAGCCATGCTGGCCAGATGACCCAGAAAGCTGTCTGTGGACAAAGGTTGGCTCCCTCAGCCTGAAAGCAAGATGAGCGCCACGCCCCATAGTCGCCTTTGACTGGACTTAACTGTCCAGGGATCCTTTACCTTTTTACCTTAGAGTCTGGCCTTAATGGTGTTTTACTGCCACCCTTTTAAGATGATGCTTCAAAATGTGGTAAGCCAATCCTGTTGAGTTTGAGGGCTCTCCTGTTCATTCTGATGAGCAGGACTTAGATGTCTGCCCTCAAAGTCATCTCTTGATGGTACCATGTCTGACCATGGTCCACAGGTAGATTTCAAAAGTGCCTTTCCTAAACACACACACACACACACACACACACACACACACACACACTGTAACCAGACACCCAATATTTTGGAGGAAAAAAGCTACACATTCAGCTATGAAAATAAGCAAAAGTGCATCTATTTCCCTCCAAATGCTTAGATGTTTTGGATGATTTCCCTTTGCCTTGTGAGTATTTTGGCAGGGAAAACTGCACTCACCTACACAAGCAACAGCCCTAGTGATGTGATGAAGCTGTTGCTGGTCTTCTTACCATTTCAGATCTGAGGCAGAGGATTGATTATTCCCTACCCAATTCTCCCAAAAATGTCCCCTCCCCATGGAAGCTTCTCTATACATGCAAAACTACCATGAAGATTCTAGCATGACTTTCTGCTGCCAGTTTTGAAAGGTCAGGGATCTCTTCCTCCTTGGAACTGAGCGAGCTGAAAATCCAGTGCCAAATAAAGGTCACAAGATGTCACTTGCTGCCTTCTTCTCTACATTAATTTACAGGTTCAAAAATACAAAATCGAGAAAATGTAGTGTTGGTTTTTGGAAAAAAACCACACAGTGATGAGTAACTTTTTGTGTTGAGATTTTACGGGTAGCTTCGGAAGTTTCTTCATGCAAGAAAAGCTTGTGACTAATGTTTTTAAAATAAAAAGATTTTCATAATAACTAATAATAGTTTATAATAAATAAAAAATAAAGAAATAAAAACTCATGTCATGATGCCTAAAATCTGTGCTGTCCCTTTCTCAACAGACAAATCAATACTTTGCTAAAATTAGCAGTGCAAGAGCTGATGGCGGAAATGTTATGGCCATGATACATTATTTTTAATAGCCTCAAGAACTCTAACTGACCTTTTTATTTCAGCAGCCAGCCTATACCTTCTCATCTGAGAAACCAACGCTAAATTCACTAACTCTCCTCATTTCATTTGAACATTGGCGTCACATGCGACAGACATCACAATTACATAATGTCTTATGTCTGCCAGAGCCATAAATTGAAACCATTGCCACAGTAACAAAAGAGCTGTTTTTTGAGTGGAGGGCTCAGACATGTATTTAGTACAAGTTGTGTTGTTCTTACTGATTTGCAGCAGCACATTATTACAAGTTGCCCTTTAATAAAGTTGGGACAGATATTAAATGGATTATGCAGATAATCTATCACGTTTGGTCAAAATTCCTTTTTTAAGATACTTTTTTATTGAGTATATTTTTTATAATATACAAAAATAAAAGAAATATTTAAAAAATCTAATCTAAAAAGAAACAAGAGTGAAGAATCATAGAATCATAGAATCATAGAATCATAGAATCATAGAGTTGGAAGAGACCACAAGGGCCATCGAGTCCAACCCCCTGCCAAGCAGGAAACACCATCAGAGCACTCCTGACATATGGTTGTCAAGCCTCTGCTTAAAGACCTCCAAAGAAGGAGACTCCACCACACTCCTTGGCAGCAAATTCCACTGTCGAACAGCTCTTACTGTCAGGAAGTTCTTCCTAATGTTTAGGTGGAATCTTCTTTCTTGTAGTTTGGATCCATTGCTCCGTGTCCGCTTCTCTGGAGCAGCAGAAAACAACCTTTCTCCCTCCTCTATGTGACATCCTTTTATATATTTGAACATGGCTATCATATCACCCCTTAACCTCCTCTTCTCCAGAGAACAAAGAAGGAAAAAAGAAATGGAAGAAAGAAAAAGAAAGAAAAGAGAAAAAGAAAAAAGGGAAGAAAAAGACAAAAAGACTTCTGATTCTCTGTCTGCCAGCTAAATATAATAACTTGTTCAAAGTATTCACTCAGATTGACATCCAACTATTCTATTTTCTATAAACCACTATTTTTTCAATCTCCAAATCCAGATTTTACAAGTTCAGTTTCTTTATTACACAAAAAGTCCATAATAAGTTTCCAATCCTTAATTAATGTAAACAATGTTTTGGGGGTTTTTCTGATTGAACACATTTGGCCACTATTCCATACCTGTCCATTCCTTATCACCTTTGTTACTGGAAATACTCAACACATGAAAGACTTTTGCTTGTCTGTCTAGCATTGCCTGTGCAGTCAATTGCTCCTTGTATTCCGTAAGGCGCCCTAACTCTGTTTAACTCTCACTTGACTGGTTATGACCTAATTGACTGCTGATTTGGGATGGAATGGGAAATGCATGTCTGAATCCACACCTTAGAGGGTTAACATCATAATATAACAATCTTAGTTGACTGCTGGTTGTAAAAGGTAATTGCACTGAACAAAGGTAATAACTATATATTTCCCTGGACTAATTGGCTACCGCTGAACATGAACTTTGCTATAATTGTGCTTCAGGAAATAAAATTACTCCCAATTGGTTTATGGCAACATTTACGACTGTAAGTCACCTGCCCTATTATTGTTGACATTTTCTGTTGTAGGAAGTATAAATCATGTGAAAAGGCTTAGCTTCATGCCTCCTGTCATGGACAAGAATCTCAGCTAGGCACACTGCACGACTGACTGTCCCAGACTTTTTGTGGGGAGTGTCATGCAGATTCATTTTAAAAGAACTACACCCCCAGTGACCTTCCTAATAGGTGGTCAACACAAGCTGCACACCTTGCACGAGAAAAATATGTCCTTAGAGATCGTAGACAGAAGAAATGAATAACCAGAGGGAAAGGGATAGTATAGTTAATCCTTTCCAAATAGCAGATCTACAAGATAGCTCAGTTAGTAGAGCTTGAGACTCTTAATCTCAGGATTGTGGGTTTGAGCCCCCCACTGGGTGAAAGATTCCTGCATTGCAGGGGTTTTGACTGGAATAGATGACCCCCATCATCCCTTCCAATTCTACGATTCTACTTCCATTTTACAGGTTACTAGAGGTCATTAGGAGACACACGCTTCCTCTGAAGCTTTTCACAATCTCCTCAGCAGAACCCAAGCCTTCCCATCACCCACCGCAACAGAAAAGAATACAAGAAAACTTTCTGCCAGGCTGAAGTTCACAAAGTGTTTCTGCCAGCGTTGTACAGTTTTATTTCCAGAGCAATCTAATCAGGATTTATTTTGCTACACCTTTAGGAGGCACACCTGGATTTTCTGAAATGTCTATGTGCACATGTGTCTGTGTATGTATGTATGTATGTGTACACACACACTTTCCTAACACCGATGCATGCCAGCATCTTTTAAGGCATTCCAAGTGAAAAAATCAGAAAAAAAGCAAATCTACTCAGCAAAGCTTAATAGTTTTGCTAAAAGGAATAATAAATGATATCTAAAAATTATTAGTTGATCAAGGATCTAAGCCAACGTTTTTAAGGTTCTGTAATCTATGCAGAATATAGATTGGCAGCATTTTCCTATGCCTGCCTGCTCAGAAGTGAGTCATATTGAATTTAAGGATTGCAGCCTTGCTTTCTTAGCAAGCTGTGACCTCGATGAACAACAGACTCCTGCATTTCACTTCCAAATCAACCAGTCACAATACTTAAAGACAGCTACTCTGTTGAAGCAAATGGCACTAAATCAGCAGAAGTCAAAGTGCTGCCATTTAAATGCATTTGTACATGCAGACCTCATCTCTCTAAAATGAGGTAACAGTAGTAAATTATATTGCCCGAGCTCCTCTTTCCAAGATGAAGTAGAAATGACATTGAATAGTCTGAACAAACTCAATTTTCTTCACAAAGAATGGTATAAATCAGAGAAAATGATCCACAGCAACTGTTCAGCTTAGGCAGAGCACTGCATGCTATATTCATGAACTAGCTCTCTATCCTTAGATGCTTCCCTAGTATGCTGCTGAGAAAGAGTGTCTGCTGTGGTTAAATAACACATGTTCTCCCAAATGGGCTCTGGATTTATGGGAGGTCTCCAGCATCACCAGCATCCTTTTGTGTGGTGTGGTGGAGAAGATATAAAATGGGAAGGTTCAGCATCTGATGCAGTGCTGGATTTAAGTATAAGCTAAACAAGCTATAGCTTAGGGCCCCACTCTCTTGAGGGGCCTCCCAAAAAAACTTAAAGGAAAAAAACCTGGATGTACATTTCCAAAATATAAGATAAAAAACAAAATAAAACCTACATACAGCAACAGTGTTTGTGTGTTGTGTATGCTCCTATGATGTAAGTAATGGGCCCCGCCTGCTAGAATGTTCCCTAAAATATCACTATCACTATTAATATGCTTCTTCTTAATTGTATTTCAGTTCAACAATTACTTTGATAAAATACATATTTTGTTATGTGCAAATGGCTTTAGATACCTATTAGGTCCATAAATTACCATATAGCATATATTCAACGCAAAAAACAGTGACAATTTGTTGTTGACAAAGGACAGCTGGACATATAAAGGGCCCCATTACCTTCAGTAGCTTAGGTAAAGGTAAAGGGACCCCTGACCATTAGGTCCAGTTGTGACCGACTCTGGGGTTGCGGCGCTCATCTCGCTTTATTGGCCGAGGGAGCCGGCATACAGCTTCTGGGTCATGTGGCCAGCATGACTAAGCCACTTCTGGCGAACCAGAGCAGCGCATGGAAACGCCGTTTACCTTCCCGCCGGAGTGGTACCTATTTATCTACTTGCACTTTGACGTGCTTTCAAACTGCTAGGTTGACAGGAGCAGGGACCGAGCAACGGGAGCTCACCCCGTCACGGGGATTTGAACCGCTGACCTTCTCATCAGCAAATCTTAGGCTCTGTGGTTTAACCCACAGTGCCACCCGCATCCCTTTCAGTAGCTTAGGGCTCATTAAACCTAAATCTGGTCCTGATCTGATGTATATGTGTAGGTACACTCATATCAAACATTATATCAAATGCATGGAGTGAACGCAACCATGCACCCATTCCTCCATTGTACCAAACAGAGCACAGATTGCAAAAACCAGTCCTATGAGTGGTTACATAGTAAACTGAAACTGGTTTAACTCTCATAGCCAAATGATGTCATTGCTTCCTGACATTGTTACTTGTTACAGTGCTTTTACATCATTTTACTGTGTGTTGTTATTGTTTCCAGGGTGTCTGCATTGTTTTTAATAGCTTTGATGTTAGAACAACATTGTATTTACTTATTTATACCCTGCACGTCCTGTCCCTGAAGTGGAATCTAAGGCAACCTAAATTGTCAGTTGAAAGATCTAGCTATCTTTCCTTAAGGCAGCACTTCATTTTCATAACAGCTCACAATCATTTGCAGATGGGAAAGTGCTATTCAATCGCATGCAAAAATAAAATAAAAAATAAAATAGTGTGGACACCTAAAGAAGGATCTTGCCTAGGTCTCTAATTCCGTACTTCTCAAAGTTGTTGCCCCCCCCCCGCCTCCCATGCAGATCATCTGAGAATTGCCAGGAGTCTCTGTGGACCACTAAACAAACTTTTTTGTTCTACAAATGAAAGCACATACCCTACAAAAGAAAGTTGTTTACATTTACAAGGAGATGTACACTCCTACATCTCTCCATAGCAATATGCAAGAGGATCACACCTAAGAACTTTTCAGAATTTGCACATTTTCAAACTTGGAGGCTAAACACTTGCTTGGAAAATAAGAGTAAAAGCTGGAGGAGCTGTCCAGGTGGCAGATGATATACAAAGCTACAATCTGCATATATACAGTGAATCCACAGGTACGTAAAATTAATACTGCCCTGTACATTGAAGTTGGCCTCTCATTCCACCTCTGCTTAAAAACCTCCCACCACCTTCTGAAGGAGTCTGTTTCACTACTGAACAGCTCTTACCATCAGAAAGTTCTCCTGAATCCTGGGTGGGACTGGATGAGGGTTATCTTTTTGGGAAACACACAAAACAAAGACTGGGAAGGCTGTCCCAAAGTAAACCACAATTCAAGCCAGCAGTTCCAGTAAGTAGAGTTTTGCATCCCGGCAACTTTAATTTTATGCCATTGCTATCACACTAATAAAACTGAATTTTAAGAGCCGCCTCATCTGGTAGCAATTTAGTCTGGCAGGTAGTAACAAACTATCCATTAGTACATTTAGACTTGGCTGCTGCTACGTTGCATTTAGGAGTCTGTCATCGCCATTCCCCCTTGGATTGGGTTTTATTAATGTTGAAGTGAGAAAAAACACCATTCAGTCCAGCGTACAAGTCACCAAAACTGTGAAACAGTGGTCTCATCACCTCTCGAGGCCTCTGCAATACATCTGCACAATTAGCAAACATCTGCCATGCAGTGGAAAGAATGCGGGGGGGGGGGGAATAGTGTGAAGAGCTGGCAGCAGTTAATGTAATAACAGACCCAAAGTATTCATCACATCCTCAGTGACACTTTTGTCAGTGCCATGAGCATCCATGTGTATGGCATTTTGAAACTGCAACATGCAGATGGAATGGGAAAATGAAGATCAAACGATCCCTGGGACACACAATACCTAGGTGAGATGGCTGTTGACAGCTTCCTAGGAGCTGACAGACTTGTTGAAATTTCCGTTTGGGGAAAGATGGAGCAGAATGGGACAAGTGGACATTTCCAGGTCTCTGGTGCCTGACTTTGGGCTGCCAATGGAATCTTGTCCAATCCTATCCATATCTACTCAGGAGTAAATCCCATTAAATTCAATGAGACTTAGTCTCAGCTCAATGTGTGTATAAGATTTCAGCCAGGTGGCACTCCAGCTATCATAAGTTTTGGATGACAACTCTCATTGTCCCCGACCATTGGCTGGGCTGGATGGAGCTGATGAAAGCTGCTATAGTCTCCTGCGTGTATTCCAGGAAAATATATTCCTGTTTATGCTTATAGATGGGGATGCTAGAAACATGACCCTTTACACATGCCATAGAAACAGCAACTGTGCGCGCTCTCTCTCTCTCTCTCTCTCTCTCTCTCACACACACACACACATGCACTTTCTTTCTTTCCAGGAAATATACAATTTGCATTGCATCGATGTTGCATTGTTGGTGAGGTCATGAACAAAACAATGCTTAATGATTTTTATCTATCAGTTCTTTGACTTGCAGTAATATACAGTGAGGCACACCACTCTCTTAACTATACATAGTTTCCCCCTATCTCCATTAATTTTGTACCTTTTAGAGAATAGCGCTTGGCAGCTTACTTCATAAGTTCCTGCTTCCTCCAATCACTCACAACCCTGCAGTTCTGCACATACTATATTCAGACCTCTGCTGACTGATAATGAGGGGGTACATGCTTTTAAACAATTGTAGAGAAGTCATTAAATGCTTCTAGAATTGGCACGAAATGGTTGCTGTTTTCTGAGCTGATACACAGCGATACACCCACACACCAGAAGCTGCTACACTGAAAGCTGACACAGAAGAACCAACTTCAATTATTATTAGTGTGTGTGTGTGTGTGTGTGTGTGTGTGTGTGTGTGTATCTCAGCTTCATTGCTCTCCCATGTCTATTTTGAGGGTGAAATGTATTAATTTCTAGCAACAAATAATACTGATAAAAACTCTGCTTTCACTCACTGTACATTTTATATTTAAGCATTTCATTGTTGCCTTGACAAAGGCTATTGTTAAGAAAAGCTATGGCATCAAAACTACACTGCAGTTACCAATATTTTTTTAAAAAAAAAACCCCAAAGAAAGGTGAGAATGCTCTTAAAATATTTAGAAACCAAAAGTCACACGTACAGTATGCTACTTCCTAGAATTGTGATCCTTTCCTCCCCAAAATCTCCCCTATTGTGCACATGAATGAACTACAAATATAGGTACCCTGGTCATCACAGCTTAAAATACACCAGCTCTTTATAAGTTGATGAGCACAAAAGCGACATGCTGCGTAGATGCAAACTGCACTGTGTCTGTTATTATGGTTCAATGTTCACAGTTCCCTTTCATCCAACAACACAGTGTCTATGCCTGGGTTCACAGCTACCTGTGGAAGTATGTTCTCTAGCTCACTGTCCATCTATCCTCTCAGAACACAAGTGGAACAAAATTTCAGCTAATGCAGGGAACTTTAGTCTTACCAAGCAATCATATGCATATCTAGTCAGAAATAAGCCTGTCTGAGTTCAGCTGGACTACCTTCCAGGTATATCGAGGTAGCCAATTTGATATATTTTTAAAAACATAGGTTTATAAAAGCATACAATGGAAGGCCACCGAAACTGAAAAGATTCCATGAGCAAGCTAGCTGGAATTAGATTTTCCCTGAGATTGTGACAACTATAACTACAAAGCAGTGTACTGATAAGTTAAAATGAATCTGCGTCGTTTAAAGAGCTTTGTGGATGCTTTGCCATGATCTTTTTCCTGTTCAAATATAGCCTTTTGTTCCAAGGAAAGCCTTGTTGAACATTCAAAAATAGAGACTGTAGTAAGGAAACATATAAGCCTATAGGAGGGAAATGGCAGGTCTTGCATCCACCCTCTAGCATGTGCCATGAAGGGTACAGAGTGAAAACAAGCTGCTGCAAGACAGATTGTTGCTGCACTCAGGTACAGTGTTGAAATAAGATTTCACCAGTGCAATTCAAACTATTTCTTTGAGTCTTCTGTGGTGTGATATTTTGGTTAATGTTGGACTGGGAACTGGGCTCAAATTCTCATGCAGGCATGGAGCCTGCTGGGTGGCCTTGGGCCAGTCACAGTCTTTTAATCTGACAGAATTCACAGGATTGCTGTGAGGCTGAATCGAGTAGGTGGGGAAGACCTTGAAGCTAGCATCCTAGTCAAACCAATAATGGATGGCATGCTGTTGACCACTGTAAGAACCAAGATGACATAAGCGATGCTCAAATATTTGCCAGAACACACAAAAGGTTATTCTGGGGGTGGTGCAGAGCAGCAAATAAAAGCCATGCCCCTAGCATCCTGATGCCTAGGCTGCTCTTCAGATCTTTGTACAATTACTACAAAGGTCTGGACATGATTTTTAAGAGTGCTCAGTTTAGGAATTCCCACGATTCAAAACTCTGATAAGTCAGATTTTCTGTTTGTGGGCAGGTTTTTAAGCATGTTAAACACAGTTTAAAACCCAGTCTACACTTTTGTGCTAACCATGCAATGATTGTAAGAGCACCCCTGGGATTCTGGGGGTTAGAACTTGTTTGTATGCATGCCCTTTCTCCGTCTGCAGCTAAAACTTCAGAATGTGGGTCTGAACACAGCTATAGTTAAGATATTAACATGAGGTTAGGATTATAATTAATAATATATTATTATTGAGTTGAAAATGTTGGCCTCATTACAAAAAAGGAAAGAACGAACTCTTAACTAGTCCGAATTGTCCCAGTCAGATAAACAAGAGTTCTATTTACAGAGGTTTTCACTGACCCTTGGTCTGATCATTCATAAAATTTATAGAATTTTGATTGCACAGTTTCTCTTTAAATTTGCTACGTTGGGCAGGTGAGTAAAAAGCAAGAGAACGAAAATGTGCTCATAAAGGAAAGGAAGCTTTGGGGTTAAGCCATCCATTGAAAAAGGGCCCTTTGAAGGTGCAGTGATTCAGATCAGGGTTTGATATTTTTTAAAGCCAAACTGAAGGCTATCAAGACTGATGTTGAAACTAATTTTCTTTAACACACACACGGTGAGTTTGGAAGACTCACTGCCTACCTAATCTGAGAGGTGCTGGAGGTTGTTGCATTCCCCAATATTTTTGCAAGGCCAAATAACACGGGCATCAAATACAATTATTGGGTTGAAACCTGGCTGGGGGTCCATCTGCACAACACATTTAAAGCAGTATCACATTACTTTAAACAGACATGGTTTTCCCCAAAGAATCTTGGAGAAGTCATTTGTTAAGGATGCTGAAAACTGTGAGGAGACCCCTGTTCTCCTCACAGAACTACAATTCTCAGAGTGGTTTAGCAGCAATACCTCCACCCCAGAAACTCAGGGATTGGTAGCTCTGTGCATCAAAGGACTATCATGTGATAAGTCATATGAGATTTGCCTAAGTCAGGGATGTTGTTGCATTCCAGCTCCCAGCCAGTGTGGCCAAGGATGATGGAGGACCACGGGCTCCCCACATCCATATGCATTGTCCAGGTCCTTTTGAGATAGTCTTTTTTACCTTTTCTGGCTGTGTGGACAAAGTTTTCTAAATAGAGATGCTCCAAATACTAAATCCAGGTGGAGAGGTCACTTGACCCTACAAGGCCTCACTTCACTACAATCTGCTTCCAAGTTTGAACTGTTGGTATCTTCTTCTTCTTTGGCGATCACTCGTAGCCGAGTAAGATTGTCTTCCATAAACACAGTTTTAACAGTGAGTCTGTAAGTGACTGTGGAGGCCAATTCTGGATCCACATGTCCTTCCACAGTGGGGACATAGGTTTCCGGGCGGGAGTTCACAGTGAGGGTGTGCCTTCCTCTTAGCACATTTCTACCTTTCGTCCCGAGTTCGAGCATCTTCAAAGCCCACAACCCCTTTGGTAAAAACTGTTCTCCAATTGGAGCGCTTGCAGGCCAGTGTTTCCCAGTTGTCAGTGTTTATACTACAGCTGTGGTTGAAGCTGTCTATATGGTATATACACAGCTTCAACCACAGCTTTCTGAAAGTATGTATCAGTTGAACTATATTTTGAATAAATGAAAGCCCAGCCTCCAGATGCCTAAACTATCTCTTGCTTACTTTGAATAAAAAGTCACTGGCACATAGAATCCTGGTATTCTTAACCAGGGATTAAGAAATACATGTATTATTGTTGTGTTTTGTGGTCATACATTAGATGTGAATGACTGGTAGCATTTGCCCTTTGTTCTTATTCCTTCCAAAGCATAGGATTTTTTGTTGCACTTGCATGAACTTGAGATGCAGTTTGTGATATGGTAAAAGTTGAAATCCTTTTTTGGTGTGCACAAACTTTCTGGTCTTGTGGCTGCCCTTTTTCCAAAAAACAAACAAACAAAAAAACAATCCTGAGTGTTCAGAGCTTAAACTAAGCACTAAATTAATTCCAAGGTATTTCATGCGATCAATTTAAATACAAGATGAAAAATGTTTGCTTGCGTCAATTACTCTTGACTTCCCAGTGTTGAACACACTGAAGAGCTCACAGTAAAACAAAACAAAAAGCAGCATTTTTTTTAGGCAATCCAACAATATATTTAGATGGGGGGAATGCATAGCCGCCAATATAAAATGCAGAAGTTATCAATCCATGTTTCATATAAGGAATTGGGTTAACTCATTTTAGAAAAACAATGTCATTAGTGGAAACCATTTGAAAACTTAGCAGACTGAATAAATATTTAATTAAAAGCCCTAGAACTTTTGACATGAAAAGTGAAACATTTAGTGTGTTAGCAATCAAACCAGAAGTCAGTCTTTCAAGGTTGGAAACAATGCAGAATCTGGAGATTACACATCATTTCCAAATGGAATATACATTAGGTGTATGTGTGATCGTCATAATTTGCTTTATGGACACATGATGATCCACACACGTTGCATGCTCTCTCCTACCAGGAAGTGCTTTTACTGCACAGCCTTCCCTAGCCTGGTACTTCCAAATGTTTTCAACTACAGCTCCCATCTGCCTCTGTCAGCATGACCAATGGCCAGGGATTATGGGAGCTGTAGTATAAAACCACCTGTAGGGAATAAGGTTGGGGAAGGCTGATCAGGTGGTCCTCCAGTGTCCTGCGGAAGTGGTTTTCTCCAGCCTGCCCTACAGCTGTTAGGGGCTGATTGAGACCTGTTGCATGCAAATGATGTGCTCTGCCACTGAGCTACGGATCTTCCCAATTAAGTCCAGTGGGGTTTATTCTCAAGGAAGTGTGCGCAGGATTGCAACCTTAGACAGACAAGCACTGGTTTATGTCAAAAAGTTAAAGCACATTTACAGTGATTGCAAAAAATAAAATGAGTAGTGATGTTTTGCAATCCATAAAATTTTGGGAGTCAATTTGTGAGAAACTTAAAAGCACAGGATGCCCCACAAATATTGCTTAATTGAAAAGCAAAGGGGAAAAAGAAAACCCACAAAATTTTCCACACTGGATTCACACAAAGTGATTCCCTACAGCATGGCCGGGGGCTGTTGAGAAACAATCACATTTGTTTCTAAAACTTAAGAGCTCCATAGGATTGCAATAAATAGCATAAGGGGCAGGGAATTTCAATAAACTTGAATAATATTCAGTGGAGCCACTCAGCTGGGAGTAAGGCAGAATGGGAAGGCAGGCAAGTTTCAGCAATCTCCCTTCCCAGTGCAAACCCCAGTGAGTGACACAAGGATGGGGCTTTAGGGGGAAGGGAAACAGTTGAAAATTGCTTCTCTCTCTGCTCCACTAATGAAACCCTTAGCGTCAACTGAGTGTCACTGTTGAATACAAACCTCTGTGGGGGTTTTGCAGGGATGTCCCCCCCCCCCCCGGCATAGCGGACCGCTGCACCTTTAATATGATCTGCGCAGGACTGAAAAAACTACAAAATGCATGCATGCACATACATAACATGAGTGATATTTCCTAGTTAACCTTCAACACATTCTGGAATGCCTGTAATTCCAGGGTGTAGGTAGAAACGGCCTGTATGATGCATAACTTAATACCTATAAAAATCACCAATGACTTGATGAATAAACCCAAGCAAAGAAAGTTATCCAAATGAAAGCTGCGTTCCTAAATCATTTGCACCAGTGAATTTCCCTTACAGTCAGCCTGGAAGCCATCATACCTGAGGTACCCCTGTTAAAAAATTGCCTTCTAGCACTTGACAGTTCTTTAGAGGACACGAAGAACTGAAGATACCTGATTGCTAGTAATTTGCAGCCTGGACCTAAGCAGGTTTACTCTGAAGCAAGCACCACTGGAGTTCAGCAGGGCTTGCTTCCTGTGACTCGGCCTGCAGTTCTCAACAGCAGCATTAGAACTGCAGGTGCTGTACCTGGAAAATCCCCATGTTGTCAGTTATGTTCAAAACCCTAAACCAAAAACATTAGATTAAAATCCATTATTTTTACGACGTATTATTTCTTTGTGTGGTAGGAACAGCCTTCTCCTGCATTTCTTTTTAAAGATGATATGGTTTCAGTATTCTTTCCAAATTCAAAAGCTGCCTAGTAGTCATACCGACTGAACATAAGACGCACAGGCGCACAGAACCTCAGAAGTAGGTGCAAAAAACCACCGGCACTGGAGGTATTCCCAAGAAATTATTCACCATTCAAAATACGCTCAATCTCTTCTAGTCTTTTCAGAGCGGCAACCCTTTTTTTCTCAATGTCTTTGATTTCTTTTGTAGACTTCTTTTTCGTCTCTTTGTCTGTGGTGTTCTTCTCCCCTTGTTTCTTGGGCTTCGCCTGCCCTTTGTTGCTGTCACTGTTTGTGGTCCGAGAGCTCCTCTGTTCATTTTTGGCCACTTTCAAGTTTTCATTTTTTGCCCCTTTCAAGTCTTCAGGAGGAGTTTTCCCTCCCTCTGAAGCTGTCGTCTTTTCCGAGGGAATGGTAGCTGCTTCTCCGGTACCGAGCAAAGCGATTTTACTTCGGACTATGCTCAAGTGACGCTGGATGTATTCCTCATGCGGCGCTAAGGCCAGAGTCTCCACCAAACACTTCTCCGCTTTGATCAAGTCCCGCTCCTCAAAATAAACCACACAAAGGTTGTGCTTCCCTTGTACGTTGTTAGGGTCCATTTTCAGAATCTTTTCAAAACACTCCTTAGCTCCCCGTATATCTTTCTTTTGGTTCATCAAAATGTCTCCCTTCAGGATCAAACCTTTGGTATGATCAGGGTAGTATCTTAGCAGCTCTTCCAGAACTGGCAAAGCTTTCAACTCCTTTGCAGTCTGGGAATAAAGCAGGGCCAAATTGAACAGAGCGCTTCGGAAGCCCGGCTGCAGCTTTATGGCTTTTTTCATCCAGGTTTCTGCCTCAGCATCTTTTTTGTCATCCATTGCAAGCATGCCCAAGTTGAAATAGCCATTTGCATCATGAGGCTCTTCTTTCACATAATTTAGAAGTCTTTTCTTAGCTTCTGGCCTAAGTCTAGCATCACCTAAAGGGAAGAGGGGGAAAAGTATTATGAAATTGTCCTTTTGCTGCACAGCTGTGACAATACAGAACATGAATATATTCTAAACGAAAGTGATCACTGTGTACTTTTAGCTGCACGCTGTGCATGCTCTGTTTTCTAATAATAATAATAATAATAATAATGGGAGGAAGGAGAGACAGAGCCTCAGTGAACGACTGACAGCAACTGACTTTGAATGCAAAACGAGGACATTGCAGCACACCAGACCCATAAAATTGGACCCGAAGAGGAAGTGATTTCTGCAAGGTCACTAATGACAAGAGAGATGTGAATGCCATGAATACAGAATTCTCAGGGGTTCAGTAACTAGAAAATGGCAGTCAAACACAGCACATGGTGTCCATAGGTGCCCTATGATGAGAAGAGTCTGTGATTTTGTTCTGGTTGAATAAAAGACTCACCAGAACCCCTAAGTGAATAATAAGAGGGTTTAGGGGGACTATGGGCATACTGAGCCTAAAGGGGGGGAAAACTTATGCTGTAGGCAAGGCGATGAGTAATATCACATTAGTATTAAATCTAAACTGGGATAGTACTCAGGATTTACTTAACCATGCAAGGGTGTTGCAGGCTGAAAAGAATGAGAATTCAATGTTGTCTCCTCCATGGATGGAAAGGATTTTTATTTTTTTTTGGCAACTCCTGCTTCTGCCCAGCCCAATCTGTTCTGGATGGTCCCGAGGAGAAATCAATGGAAATCATCTTACACCCTCCTTTACCAACTGATGTTCTCTATCAGCGGAGGAGACATCATTGAACACTGCCAACTGTACTGATTGCACCATTTGTTGCTGTACTTTGAGGTGTAGATAAAACACTGTCCTGCTCATGCACCTTTTAAAGGGGTTCATTGACTATTTTTTACTCATGTGCTCTGTGTCAAGCTAAGGTGGAATCTACACACATATAAAAAAACGCTGTGGAAATTTTTTTTTTAAAAAACGGTTTGAAAAATATATATTGAATTTGCCATAACTCACCATCGCCATCTAGAGTCACATTTGTATATTTGCAACTGCATAGCTAAGTCCTAAGAAACATAACACAGCCCTTGGTGTGCACGTTATACATATGTGAGTTTTAAGCGAACACACACATACCGGATTCTTGCATTAGTAGTGCAGAATTAAATAGTGCTAGTTTATGACTAGGATTCAGTTCTAATGCCCTGTTGAAGTTCTTCAGAGCTTCCGTCGGATCTTTCAGTTCAATGTAAACAATTGCCAAGTTATACCACAGGTCTGCATTGCTCCTATCCAGTTCGAGGGCTCGAAGGTATGCTTCCTTGGCTTGCAGAGGTTTGTTCATTTTCAGAAGCAGTTCGCCCCTGTTGAAGAATCAAACCCAATGAGTCTGACGTCTTTTGAATACAAAGTAAGATGCAGAGCTTCCAGAGTGAGAGACTAGCTGGATGGCCCCACAACTTCAGATTCTTTAGAAGAACAAGATCTCAAGTTGAAAAGGGGGCCTCTGTTACTTGAGATCAACATAGACCAATTTATAGAATAGATTTACACATCCCTAAAAGAAATGAACAACATGAGCATTGGCTGGCTTTCCCAAGCAGGTGCCTACTAGATGTTTTGAACCTCAACTTCCATCAACCCCAGGCAGCATGGCCAGTGATCGGGAGTGGTGGGCTTTGCAGTCCCACAACGACCATGGTGGGTACCAGGTTGGACATGGCTGATCTATGGGCTTGCCCACTCTTGCAGTTACACCCTTCAAGAGTCAATTTTGGAGGCAGAGAATCCCTGCAGATGTTCTCTGGACTCCACTATGTCTGACCACTGGCCATACTGGCTGGGGCTGATGGGTGTTCAACCACATCTGGAGGGGCACAGGTTCCCCACCTCTGTCCTATTTTGCTCATGGTGCATTTAGTCAGCTTCTTAAGTGCCAAAAGGTTCTGTTCCCATTTCTTAATAGCATTCTGGAAGGAGAAGGAATGCCCAGCCTGGCCTTTTCAAGAGTGCATTCCAAGCCCATGAACTCCTTTGTTTTATTATTATCTGAAGTGTACACAGGATGAAGAGCTACAACCAGATGCAAAAGGAGAACCCATCCAGCTTGGCTGGCTAAAGCAGTACATTCCTTGCTCATTCTAAATAGTTCCTTTGTGTTATCCAAGCAGTCACGGGGCTAGAGTTAGACCCAGTGTACAGGGGAAAGCCCTTGAGACTGGACATGTATTCTTTCCCAGATCATCTCAAAAAATAAGTTGTAGTGTTATGACAAGTCTACACCAAGAACTTTAAACATGTCTCTGTCCAGAATCTAACGCTAAATATGGACGGATAATGGTGTGCTGCTCTGGCTGTGTGCAAGGGTATTTCCTGCAAAGAAGGAGATACATCTGTAGGGAATTCTAACTATGCATCTTTGTTGATGCTGAATCATAAGGTCAAAACTTTTTGTTTTAAGTGACCGGTGTAGATGATGGTAATCTAACTCCTTTCCTTTGAAACTTAGGGAAATGTGAAATGTTTTCCTGCTCCAATAACTTTGAACCTGAACCTTTCACACCTATGCATCTTGCCAAAGCTGATTGTTACAGGAGGTAGTCAATGGAAATGGGGACCAGGTTCCTGGGAAGCTGAGGGAGCAAAAAAACTGTGTGAAGGACAACATTATTATGCAGTAGGGCAGCCATTGCTAGGTGGGGATGATGGAAGCTGTAGACCAAAACGGCTGGAGGGCACCAGGTTGGCAAAGACTATAGTAGGTTATGAGGCACTTTCTTCTGATCAAGGCCCAAGGTTATAAAGAGATAACCCTCTTGCCCAGCTGTGAGATGTCTTAAAGCAATATACCTTGCCCCCTTATTCACTGCACACTATTTTGCTTACATTAATGAATGCCTGGAAATATCTCAAAACATAAATAAATACCTGCTTATGTACGCCTGTTTGAAGTCTGGCCTCATGCTAATGGCTTGGCGATATAACTGGTCTGCTTCTTCAAGGCGAGACTCATTCGCTCGAATCAGGTTTGCAAGATTGATATAAACATTCAGGTGGTTAGGAGCGACTCGGGCAGCGTATTTTTTACCTGGAATAATCTGATAGCAGAAGAAACAGTTCTTAGGCCTTGAAGGCATTAAACTGAGCTGAATGACAAGATCTTAGTTGGTCTCTAAGGTGCTACTGGACAATTTTTAAATTTCTTTTATTTATTTTGACAAGATCAGTGACAGTGTTCACACATATCTTTAAAACATAGTTAGGTTTATCTATAGTTTAAGGGTTGAAGGACACAACATGCTGGTGCACAGCTCTTCCCTTCTGCTACATGGCTTGGTTTAGCATCTGAACTGAAGCTCATAGTTCGTTTCCCTTGACAAATCATGAGCAGCAAGCCCAAAACAAAACATTGGTTACGGTTCATTTTTTGGGGAGAGAAAACCACAAATCTCGCTTTGTGTCTAACACTAAGGAAAATAATAACTTAGCTTCCAGCAGCAGGGACTACGATTTTCAACCTGTGCACCAGTATGCTTGCCCATTCAGCTTTCAGCCATGGTTTAAAGTGACCTGCAAACCAGGGCTATGTAGTAAAAACAGCAGATTTATGTATATATATCTTTTAAAAACTGCTTAAACAAAGATATATCTCAAAATATTATTATTTGCAAAGAAAGAGCTACTTCTAATTGCACCAAAAGTAAACATGTCATTGCAAAGCCATGCAGTGAATGACCTGCAGGCAATATCTAGACTGCATCATTGTAATTTTTTAAAAGGAATGCAGAAATTTTAGGAAGCAGAACAGAGTTAAGTTCCACTGCTACCACTGGGGCAGGCTTTCAAAGATTTGCTGCTCCACACTGTATAAAAGCGACTGAAATTCTGGATCTTGATGAATCGTGCAAATAAATGCACAGCTTCTTTTGACCATAATTTTATACGTTTTTCCAAGATAATGGAAAGGTTAAGTCAGGATGCTGCAATCCACACAAATAATTAATGAAAAGGAAGAAAAAGAAACTCCGCTGCTTTTAAAATGATATTCCGGATCTACTGAAAGTGCATTTGAAGAGCTGTTGTCCTACTTACTTGTGGCATCAATGATTTTGCAATCAGGTAAGATTCTTCAGCTTCTTTGGTTCTGTTTAAGTTTTTATAAGTCCTTCCTACATTCATGTGGGCACCAATATCATCTTCACATGTAAAGAAACAAATATTCATATTTCTTTTCCCATAAAAACATTTGCCTTGGGAATAATGTTAAATGGCATCCGAAGATATAATAAACAGGCACAAGTTTTATTCAGAATACAACACCTATGCCAAGTATGGTTGACTACAATTGTCTGGTTCTCATATAACATAAAGCCATCATTTGCTAAAAAACAAACAAAACCTTGGCTTGTTCGATTGTCCAAACCCAGCCCAGTGGCTTAAATGTTTGCGACCAAAGAACCAAAATCTGAAGACATGGTTTCCTATTGGCTCACAAACCTTAGTTCGTTTTAACTATGGCTTGGTGGAATGTGCAATGCTGTCATCTTTCCTTAACCATAGTTTGTTTGGTCATCCCCACTCTAGACACTCACCAGCCATGAAGGCACAAGCCAAGAATAGCTGGAAAATGAACCAAACTTTGCAGAAACAAGGCATGGTGTGAATGTCTTCTCTGGCTAATATTGTTTTACAATACAGTTTAGCAATAGCTAGGTGAAACAGAGAAAACCCCTTTCAATACCTTTTTTGAAATATTGCTATTATTGAACTGAGGATCCAAAATAAGCTAGCCAGCCATACACCCTCGTAAATAATACAGACCCCCTATGACTTCACAGTATTAAGCAGTCTGTAATTATGCAAAGACAGAGTAGAATCTTTATTTCCTGGCCAGTCCCTCCAGAAAATTGTTTCCAAACTCACCAGGTTGCACTTGGGTGGCTTGTATGAAGAATCTCAATGCCCTTTCAAAATTCTTTTCATTTTCCAAAGCATGGCCCACATTATTCCAGAGTTTAGCATTGTTCTTATTTACCTGACCACAGAGAAACAAACTTAAGTGCATCCAACACAGCCATGTGCCATACAAATTTAAGTAATGCAATTTTATTGATTGTGAAAGCGTTAGCCTATCTGCCAAATCCTTTGGACTGGGTGGAGGGGAACTGGATAACACCCATATCCAACAAAATAATTGTCCTCATGGAATGACTTCTCCAAGCACAAGGGCACTTTCCCTCTCTCTCCCCCCACATTATCATTCCCCTAATCTGCTCTGGAGTTCCAACACTCTGGAGTAGATTTGGGGGGTATGGCAGGTGGTGTGCAAGGAAGCGAAGGAAGGAAGGGGGGGTAGTTCTACTGCACTTGTGGAAGTTGTTTGGTGCACACTATGATGTAGGGTTGTACTCAATTAAGTACCTGTCTGTGTAGGACCGTCTTTCATACATGGGAGTTCCATGTGTGCACTGTAACTTCAAAGGACTTTTGAAACTGAGCTACTCAATGCAGAGAAAAAAAATCTACAGAACTCATAATAGAAAAATGATTTTTTTAACTCATGGTGGATGACAGCAATGCACACACATATTCCCTAGTGGAAGAAAATGCCTGTAGCAGTCTGTTAAATCTAAAACAGGGGTAGGCACAACAATGTTTCCCTGTAATATCCAGGTATCCTTTCACCCTAAATATATTTCATGTGCGCTTGGGAAATCTGACTCCTCTATCTACTTTCTTCCTATAGAGACTCCATTGAGATTTAAACCGCAAGTTGTATTTTCCCCAATAGCTTTACCTATCAAACAACAGATATCTCCAACACAACCCCCTTTAGAAGTTCAGATTTCAATACAACACTCTATTAAGGGGCTAAATTGAGGAACCTTTTCTGGGTTTGAAAAAGCCATAAAACAATTTTATTTTTGGATGTGTAGTTTTATATATGAAGCTCAGAGTTTCACATTTGAAGAAAAGACACCAAGAGAATTTGGTCATCCTGGGCACCACTGTACAGAACACACCCAACAGGGTTTTTACAGATCTGAAGTTCTTTTCTATGATGAAAAGTAAGAGAAAGTTGGAATCGCAATATTGTACCTTCAAGGCAGACATGAACAGTGTATATTCTGATTCCCAGTCCCAGTTCCTGTGCAAGGTTTTTAAGGCATGGATAAACAGCACCAGAGAGAGGCAAACCCAGGATAGCTTTCTTAGGACACTGTTTGGGAAGAAAAAGGCGGGAGGAGCAAGTTTAAAAAATACATTTAATTCCATTTCTATCACTGGATGATAGACACCCCTACCGTGCAAGCAAATACCAGACTTCCCCCAAATGAACCCATCTTACTTTCTTGGCCACCCCCACCCACCCCCATCAAAGTCATGCATTTACTCCAACTTTTCACACTTAGTTCCCCACTACAGTACAGAGCCTGCCGCATGGAGTTGCCCACATAGTTTCAAACAGCTTGGAAACAAAGCAAAATAAAATATGGATGTTAAGGTGCCCGAAATGTTCTGAACCTGCAGCTGATTTTTATCCACCCTTCAAACTGGGGATTAAGACTTTTCAGAAGTCATTTCTGCTCTTAATGCTATAATTGGTTATATCCTTTCATTCAATTCTCTGAGGATTTTGTTAGGATGCTTGGAAGGCTCTCTGTGTTGAGAGAATTGTGAACTGGCTTGACGTCTATGAACTGTGGCTATAATCTTAACTCCCCATAAATGGCAGGACTCTTAATCCTCCAACTGTCAGATAACGGCTTTCAAAGATTTGGAATCTAGCTGTAATGGCCAAATTAATGAAGACGTCCGCCTACACGACAAATAAACAGCAATCTGAAACATTTGACCAGATTTCTGTAAAGAAAAGTTAATGGTTTGGGACACTTAATAGCAGTAAGGTATTTCTGCTGCTTTTGTAAAAGTTATTGTAAAAGTGTTTGTTGTGGGGGAGGAAGGGAAAAGGAGATTGTTAGCCGCTTTGAGACTCCTGAAGGTGGAGTGAAAGGCGGGATATCAAATCCAAACTCTTCTTCTTCTTCTTCTGATTTCTTATTGATACTATTTTCCAGATTTAAAAATACCAGCGCTAATACTGTGCTTCATGGACCAATACCAATAATTCTGCTGTTAATGTCATTCCAGAAATTCTGTGGTTTTATAGTCCTCATCCAAGAGGTAATCTAAATAATTCACAGACAAGACATTAATAGGGGGTAAACAGTAGAAGGGACCATGAGCAGCAGGAGAGAGGGCAGACCACAATTAGGCGGCAGCAGCAGAAGAGCAGGGAGGATGAGGTTAGTTTATGAAGGGAAGTTAGAGAAACAGCACTAAATGTGAAGGTGCAAAAGGCAAAGCAAAAGGAAACAGACCATTCATCTGAAGGGTGGGAATCAGAATAGGGGAAAGAACAGGTGATTTATAATTTAAATAATGAGTAAGAAAATACCACTGAAAATTTAACTGTGACATTAATGGGGCCTCTTTTAATTTTAGGGTAGTGCCCACTTCCCACCCACTGCAACCTTAACATCTGCTCCAGAGAGTCTGCAACAGATTTGAGAGAGGGCATGGAGGCGGACAAGGGCAACTACACACAGATGTCACCCTAAGTACTGAAACTTCCATGCTGATCCTTGTCGATAGATAATGATCACCTTGCTTTTAATATCAAAGGACAGAGAACTTGAGCAATGTTTAGGCAACACTGAATAATGCACTAAGAAGTTGGAGAAGCACAACATGTAGAGAGTGGTTTTCAAAGGTAGATCACAACTATCATATTCCACCATCTATCGTGTTGTTTGTGTGCTGAGACAATAACCGGTTAAGCAACAGCTGCTGGTACAATTCACACGGGGCTGGAATCAGAACAACGCTTGGTGAAAACCACATTACTGTGCCACAGATTCAGAATTATTGCCATGTATTGATTCACTGTGGTTGTGATCCCATCAGAAGCATGTATTGCAATTTACATGCCTCTGTTCATGTACATGTCAAGGCTGCTGCTGGATTTATGGTATCTTCCGCACTCATGGGGGAAAATGAAATAAATTACCAAAATGATGTGCTATTTTACATCTTGCTAAGCTCTTAAGACGGATTCAAATGATTAAGGCTAGAGAGCATGTTTGGTATTCACAGATATTACTCTGCGTCTATATATAGCCCCTGATATTATGAAAATGTACTTTTGAAAAGGAATTTTAATTACCTAATAAACTGCAACTCATTTCATAATAATGATTAAAAATCTGTTGGGCGGGGGGGGGGGGGGAGGGATCAGCAACTGATAGTATCTCCCCCTCCAGTAAAGTCAAGCTGGAACAGATTCTCCTTAGATACACCTAATTTACATTTTCTTTGTTCTCATTCTTAAAAAGAGAGAGCAATGTAAGAGAGAAACAAAATTAATCATTTGTTTCTTTGATATAAAAAGATCTGAGACTAATTATTAGGATTAGCATGGCTAGAAGTGTAA
Organism: Podarcis raffonei; assembly: GCF_027172205.1. Lineage (NCBI taxonomy): Eukaryota > Metazoa > Chordata > Lepidosauria > Squamata > Lacertidae > Podarcis > Podarcis raffonei. The sequence continues at coordinate 39,227,626 of NC_070611.1, read as the reverse complement.
TTAGTAAGCTGTAACAAATACCTTCACACCAAGTACAATGTTGGAAAGCAATTATGGTTCTTTCAAAGAGATGTTGAAAACATATCTGACTCTTGGTTTGAGAACACAAAGCCTGATCTAGAGATCGCTCTCTGTGTGCGCATCTGAGGTGTAGATATAGATCTTCTGCTCATGCTTTCCCATTTGTGTCAATGGAGGTATTGTGTATGCACACACATTATTGTTGTGTATGAAGGCTAAGGCCCCTTCTTTGTCCTATATAGGAAAATAGGCAGGCAGGGTGGCTCAGTTCAGGATAGGAATATTGAGAGGATAGGGATATTGCAAGGATTCAAGAAGGGTTCCTTGCCTGCTTGGAATCCTTGGAATAAGGTTCAAAGCAAGAAGGGTCCTGTTTGCAGGGAAAGTGCCCTTGTGCTCATCAGCACACAGAAAGGACACAGGTGGCAATGCGCAAACTGGTGGACCCTGTTTCCCTACCATGGATGGGACTACCATAATCTATAATGCAATAGTTGCCCAACACAAATTAGGGTAAATACAGTCCTTGCTGATCCTCACTGCCCCTACGACAACCTCAAGCTTCCATAGGAAGTCACCTATGTCCAGCTGGTCCTGACTGTGTGTGTGTGGGGGGGGGTCTCATACAATATGGTCCCCCTCCCCACAACAATGCTATTGCTGTCTATCAGGAAGAAGCATACCCCAATACCAGGAAAAATATACAAAAGTTGCACAGGTTTGGGGTTGATCAATCATAATAGAGATTGATACGAGATGACCATACCACACTCACTTGCTCTTGCCTGTACATGTCTCCCTGTCTCTCACAGACCACACTCATAGATACCATTTCTCACTTACCATTTATGCCTTTTCCTCTCTCACACGTCACACCTCCTTCCCACAAAGACCACACACACACTTCTCTCTTTCCCTCTCTACCACAGGGAACCTCTCTCAATCTCATCCCACCCACAATATTCAAGCCTCTCCTCCTTCCCCATTTAGAAAAACTCCTCTATGCACAAAAGAAGTGCCAGCCATTAATACACAAGGGCCACCAACCTGGTCCTGTGGGCAATGGGTTAGTGATCCCTAAACTATAATGCCTGCTGGTGAGATGTATTTTAGGAAATTACTCTTTTAAACAAGTATGGATTTTAAATCATGCCTCACGAAGCTGTGCAGTTAAACTACAATGGAGACGACTCCCCAATCTGCTTTTCCTTCCTTGTTCCAACTTATGGAAAAGCAGGAGTTCTGTTTTCAAATTGAAAACACAACCATTTTATAATAGCCACATGATGTTTCAATTATAAGAAGTACTCAATCAAATATAAAAAAATCCCTTTATCATATTTAGTGGAAAATTATATGAAGCAAACACAAATATGTAAGAGCTATGGGAACCGAGGGAAAGAGAAAAAGGGGAAAAAATTACTCAGTGTATAGGATGTACCCAAGATTGTTTTCAACAAATACTTATTAATTTTTGTTTCAGAAGGGTATTTACCATTTTATACAGCCTTGCATTTAAGCACTTGCCTGGTAGTCAAAGTGACTGCATGTAGGTAAGCATATTACAGGAGGAATAGAGTGAATGGCCAGGGAAGCAAAGCCCTCTCCATGCCAACCATTAAAAAAATGTAGTGGGCTGCTGCAAAAGGGATGGAGCTGCCTGTCTTCCCTCCATCAATCCCAAGGCTAGTGAACATTTTCTGCAGGCTAGTAACTTCTGTAGAATTGTTTATAAGACTGATTTAACAGGGCAATCCTCAGTGCCACTGAGTTCACGTGGACATGCTTCCAGGTAAGTGTGTACAAGATTGCTGCCTAAAAGAGTGTTTTAAGGTTGCAATCTTGTGCACACTTTCCAGGGAGTAAGCCTCATTGAACGCAATGGTAGGTAGGCAAACATAGGTGTCCACTGCAAATTACTAAATAGCTACTTTCAAAATATTTTTACGTTTTAAACAAGGCAATTGCATGCTATGCACACTGCATACAACTGTGAGAGATTTCCATCAGACTTTTAAAAATGGTATTACTTTGTACTGTGTTGATTTTGTTCAAGCTGCATTTTTAGAAAGAGTGGGTTATAAATTCTTAAATATTAATAATAATTATTGTTGGAGCTTTATCCTCATATTGAAGGACAGAGTAGCAGTTGTCACATTTGTCACAGGATATCCACAAAAATGGCCTCCTGGCCAAATGGAATGACACATAAGGGCGCATTAACCCATGACTTTGCTAATCATGTTAATGGAAAAAGATGGTAAAGCGAGTTAAGAGCTTGAGCCACAGAGACAGCTGCCATGCATGCAACGCCACAACATTAAATTGCCCTGTGAACCCCATTCTCACCCGCAAGCAGTAACTTTTAACCTACCTGTTGCTTGAGAGCTTTTTCCACCCATGGGCTACTAGCATGCAGAATCCCATGCTGGGAACATACAACACTCGCTCTGCTACTACGAAGCCAACAGGAAAAAAAAGGTTGGAGGCTGGGATGAATGGCAACACTATTAAACAAAGTGCCTAAAAAAAGCAAAAGAAAAAAAGACACACAAACACTAGCTAGAATTGCAAATTGTGCATATATTTATATAATTCACTACATTTATTTACCACCACCTTTCTTCTTTGGCACTCTGACATTCATAATAAAATAACAATAATTCTGAAGTGCAAACTGCATGCCTTCAGTTCTACCGAAACCATGACCAACAGTACACTTTATCAAATCTGTAGAACAAGTGAGCTGTAAAATGAACGGAAGAAAAATCTTGTTATGGCTTCAGCTGATCCAGATTGCAAGACATGCCTACTCAAGAGTCCTGAATCGCCCTGGGGACTGCTCCTATATTGAATTTTGTTTGAATTCTCACACCATTTCTGTAGCAGGGATGGCTGTTAACAAGTAATAGAGCAGCTGCCAGCATCCTTGCTGTTCACAAATTTTGATTCATCCCTAGAATGCGCGTGTGGGGGAGAGAGAGAAAAAATCATCCTGTCCTAATGTTCACACTGTTCCTGGTGCTACTGGCATGATGTCGTCGTAACCTGACAAAAAAACTTTGCTGCCAACACAGCCCACATTGCGTGAACACATTACCGAGGGGGAGGGGAGGGATACATTACAAGGGGCGATAAGAGTAGAGGGGGAAATCGGCAGTCACGAAAGTACACTGCAAAGCAGACAGTGCAAAGTTAGAGATACACTGAAAAATGGGGCAAACTATTGACAAACACTACATACCATGCAACCTTAAACTATAGCTATACAATGTACCAATTTGATGGTTCAAAAGCATGTCAAAGTGCAAGTAGATAAATAGGTATGGCTCCAGCTGGAAGGTAAACAGTGTTTCCGTGCGCTGCTCTGGTTCGCCAAAAGCGGCTTAGTCATGCTGGCTACATGACCTGGAAGCTGTACACCGGCTCCCTTGGCCAATAAAGTGAGATGAGCGCCACAGCCCCAGAGTTGGTCACGATTGGACCTAATGGTCAGGGGTCCCTTTACCTTTAAAACATTCTTAGGAGCACTGATCTAACTCAGCTTGATATGTTGTCATGCTAAATAATAGAAAGCCATGTTAGGACCTACTAGGTGGTGGTAACAAATATATAAAAGAGAGTTAATTTAGGGGTTCCGTTCCTAGCCCTCGAGTTCGTCAGTGGACCACATGTTAGTCCATTCTATCCTTTTCCAGGTCCAAAAGGACCCACATGTCAGTGAATTAACGCAAAATGGTCTAACAAAGAAAGCAAGGTAGTGGAGGTGAATGAGCACATATCTAGCAAGGATCAATTAATATGAAGCAATGGAATCTGGCAGTGCAAGTCCCTGGTGCATGGCCCCTAAAAGGTGTATGAACACAGCTCATACCCAAAGGCTCTAAAAGGAAGGAAATGGATTTCCCTGTTAACCAGTTTAAGCAGCACTTTAAGGAATCATTCTATCAACACTAATGCATCTTCATTTTCTGGCACTCAGGGCCCTTTGATGCGTCTAGTGTTAGACTTAAAGAGCTTCTCAGAATCAGATTCATGAAGAAACCTGCAAAAAAGTTTCCATTATAATCTGAATATGGATATTTTCAGGTACAGTGGCAGGATGGAGACAGGCACCAGGAGACTGGAGCAGGAGAAGGGTTGTCTGAAAGAATAGCCAAGATGATTTTCTCCTGTGAATTCTGGTCATGGACCATTCTTCCATTTCAATTCTAAATCACAGTGAGACATCACTTACCATCAACACAGTCTTGGAAGAATCTCCAGCATAGCGGAGACTGAAGATGAGCAATGTTCCCAAAAAGCAGAAGAAGGCGATGGTGGCAACATTTCTGATGTCTAGAAGAGATTCTACCAAAGGTATGGTGCCCATCGTCCAATCACAACACAATTCTGAGGGATTAAGAAGCAGCCAGGCATTCACAGGAAGGAGGTAGTTGAAAGTCAGCTGCCTTGCAGGAGATGGACTGACGGCAGCTGGGTTATCAAACCTAGTTCAAAGCAACAACAAAGGTTCTGTTTTAAACCGTTCTGAATAACAGGAGATCCCAAGACACTGCAAAGAACAGCAGATTCTGAACTTAAATCATAGTAATTTGCCGTAAGAAAAGTTGGAGGAGAAAAATCTTGAAATCTCCAACTCCATAATTGTTCAAGCTTTGCCAAGATTAACAAATATAAGCCATGGGCCGTAACAGTTAAGTCAATCTGACAGCGTATACTCTTTCTCACTGCTGATCAGCGACCAGAATGGATTAAGGAGAACCTCAGAGTGTACTGAAGTCCACAAGTGAATCATGCAAGAGTACATCTGGCCTGCAAGAGGGAGGCTACATGTGCCTTCTGATTTCTAACAGCTTGTGTGTAAGTCCCTTTGCCTTCAAGTCTTTGCAATGACCTAATAATGAGTCACAAGTAGAGGTCAAGTTGAGGCCTGTCTGTTCCCCCAGCAACTCCTTCAGGAGCCTCACCTTAGAACAAAAACCACTGAAGAAAAGAGATAGCCTAGTCATTGTCCGGCTGCATTCTTATCCACCTGAACTACTATAAAACAGAATCAATCTGCCTCATACATTTTGTCTCAATAGCATGAGCTACCAGTGTAGAACTGTGCTTCTGTCAGAAACACACATCAGCCATGCAGCTAGTCATCAAGAACAAGGTTGAAGTATTACCATGAGGTCACTTGCAAAAGAATGGCTAGCATTCTGAAAACCTTTTAATTAAAAAAGTTGTTTTATTCCACCTGCAATGACAGAACTGGCCATGGCTTGGAGTTTGAAAGATGAGCCACAAGAAACTTCTTCCCTTCCCTCTCTCCTAGTGTATTTGAAATGAGACTGGAAGCTCCCACTTCAGTTTTAGATCAACCACAGTTAACAGGCATGCTGCCTAAACCCAAAACTCTGGTTATTAATCTCTATTACGGTCAGTGAAAATAAGATCTCTTCATATCATAACTATGGTTAGCAAGAACAAGTAAAGATTAGCCAGCGTGGAAAGCTGTGGTTAATCTAAAATGTACACAAAACCTTTCATATCCTTCCTTGTGGCTTTGCCAGAGGAGGGGGGTCGTTCAAGCCCAAGACTTGCCGAGGCTCATTGTGTAACCCTAAATTGTGATTTAGTGGGCATTTGGTGAGAACAAGATGACAGACAAGATGGGCCGCTGGACTGAACCAGCAGGCTTTGCATATCTTCTTCTTAAGGACATGAATTAGGGACATATCTTAGTTTTCAGAGAAATCTAACGATATAAAAGAATATCAGCTCTGCAATAAATCCAAGTGGACACCTGGTGGAAACTTACTCATCACCAAGTTGTAATATTTCATAATGATATACTGGGTCGTTTTTTTTTACCTTGTAAACACTGGCAACTGCGACTGAATGACCTGGACTCTGATCACAACAAGAAGCAGAGTACTGAACATCAGAACTATCAGCTTCAACAGCATTTGGAGCATACAGTAAGGAATGCTGCCTTTGCCTCGGAGAATCTGTAGCACTGTATCCCAAAGAATAGGCAAGGTATACTGGAAAAAAAAGGGGGGAGAGAAAAAGCTTAGTTTTCAAGCAAAGTAAACCTTTCACTGCCATTCACTGCCATGAACCAACACCAGCAATGAATACACAGTTATGGTTAGTTAAATCGATAGACCACTTTTCAGTTTTGAAGTTCCCCAAACAGCGTACAATAAAAGCGCAAGCAATAAAGTCACATAAAGGCAACAAGAGGCAGCATAAAGTAAGCACAGCCATAAGTACTGTCCACGAGCCTTGCAAGAGTGAAGTGCTTCTATGGATGCCATTAATGGTTTGCTGCTGCTGTATTTTTTATGGATCCCAGCTGCTGGAAGCTTTTGTGGTGGCTCTATTCAGCCAAAGCAGCCTCTGCTAAGACTCCATAGCTGCTGGGCCATGCAGTGCCCCTGATTTCATGTACTTCGGAGGTTTGCCAGGCTGGGTTGCTTTCTCTGGGGAGTCATGGCATGGCAGTGCAGCACACAGGAATGAGCCATCCCATTTCGCAGCCCCCGCCTCACTTACTGAGGTTGTGCAGCTGTGGCAGCTTCTGGTGAGATCTCGGAACCCGCCACCATGCAACCCCAATGGTGGCAGGGCACCCATGGGAGTGCTGCGCCACAATATTTTGCCACCCAAAGCGGCTGCTTCAGTGTGCCTCATGAGCAGTCTGGCCCTGGCAGTGTGGACTGCACCGCCTAGTCATCACCAAATCATTAAGGATTCCCCCTCCCCATTTGTTGGATCTCAGACAAAAGATCTTTCTGAAAATAAAGGCCTAACTATTTTGCTTTAAGGGAGAAAGATGCCTACCCACTAACCCATCCATCCGCCTAGATATCTATCATCTATCATCTATCTATCTATCTATCTATCTATCTATCTATCTATCATCTATCTATCTATCATCTCTATGTATCATGGATGGCCAACCTATAGTCCTGCTCAGGAGTAGGAAGAAAAACACACAACCCAAAATCCAATTTGTGACAGTCCCCTGCCCCACAATGTTTATTACCAAAACTTGCAAAGTATCTAAGAATGCAGATATTGTATAGACACACATTGTGAACAACTTCAGAGAACCTTTTCAGTAAAGAAGAGAACGAGGTAGATTCAAGGAACGTGAGGATAGCATGTTTTCCAAGTTAATTTTAAGGACTGTGGGGGGGGGGGAGGAAACTTATTTGTCTCATTCTTAACCACCACAATTATAACTTCTAAACCTTGATTAAAAAGTCTTAAAGTTCACCAAATTAAAAAGTTGGCCTGTTTTAAATTGAAAACATTTCTATTGATATTTTGTTGGGTGCTTGCATGCTCCCCCCCCAGCTTTTATACTGTAAGCAGCATACATTTACGAAGGGCGATTATTTGATTGCTTGTTCCCCTATTGGCTCAGAAGTGGATCTCTAGAAATATGAAAGAGTCTGCGCTCTCCTCCCCAGTTGCTCCGCCCTTCTCAGAAAAGCTAGGATTTTGTAATAGGGTGGAATGATGCTAAGGAAGTTCTGTTCAACTGGCTAAATGGGAGGGATGCTTTCAAAACATCTCTAGATGGTGATTAATCTTGAATTGCTTTGAAGACAGCAGAAAGAGGATCCTGAGAGACATTTAATGACTAGGAAAATTAATCAAAATCTTAATAAAGAAAGACACTGAAAAGCGGTTATATGTAATCACATGATATTATGATGAGGGCTGATCTGAGGAGCCCAAATATTTTTATTGGTTCAGGATGATGGGTTGCATTTATTAAGCTTGCTTGGTTTGATTTGTGAATAGAAATCATGTGTGTAAACTGGAAATGTATAAAAGCCCATTTCTTTGGATGTGGTTCTTTTACAGCCTCCTCATTTTTGAGGCTGTGCCTATGCACATTTGTATTTCAATAAAGGCCTATTTTTTCACTTGAAGCCTGCATCCTTTTTATTTTTGGTTTCTGGGAGGGTAACCTGCAGTCTAGGAACCCCTTTTAAATTTTTCCAACAGTGGCACTGTACCTTGTGAGTCAACCAGCCTGGAATGTTTTCAGTCCGTCTGTTCTGGCACATCAAGACTGACTAGATTATCTTGAGGTGATTTTTAGTTCTATGCTGCCACGAACCTTTTGAGGGGTGCAAGCCACCCACCCAAGCATGACAAAATAAAATAAGTGGTCACATAAGCACGGCGTATTATCACAAAATTAGAAATGTGCACAATTCTTGGGTTAACCACAGGCTTAGAATGAGATTGCACGAGTTCCTTACCCCTTGAGCTATAAATACTTCATAGACACAACAGATTCCCACCACTGTTATTCCTTGTTCCTTACATAATGTTGCCACAGCCACCAGAAACACAGTCACTGCAATAGGAGTCCACACTGCAATGCAAAAGAGACAAACGGTTAGCTGGCAAAAAATCTAGGGAAAGAAAAAGGTCATTTGTAATTGCTGAGAGCATGACTAGCAATACTTTATGAACTGGGAGCTATCATCAATTTCCTTATCCTTTTGTAGACTAAATGAGGTGGACAAGCCAATCATACTGGGTTAAGCAAAGCGCATTCCTACTGCTAGTACAGTGGTACCTTGGTTCTCAAACTTAATCCGTTCTGGAAATCTGTTCCAAAACCAAAGCGTTCCAAAACCAAGGCATGCTTTCCCATAGAAAGTAATGCAAAATGGATTAATCTGTTTCAGACTTTTAAAAACAACGCCTAAATGGGCAATTTAACATGAATTTTACTTTCTGACGAGACCATTGATCTATAAAATGAAAACAATAAACAATGTACTGCAGTCACACAATCAATCAGTAGCTGAACTGGGTTCCACACAGTTACAAAAAGAAAACAAAAAGAGCCGCAAAAGCAAAATTGCAAAATAAATAGCAAAAACAGACAGATCTCAGTGTAACACTCCAAAGGGAGCACGCTCAGCTCCCGAAAAAGGTTCGCAAACCGGAACACTTACTTCTGGGTTTGCAGTGTTTGGGTTCCAAGTTGTTTGAGTACCAAGGCATTTGAGAACCAAGGTATTACCTGTACCGAAAGCTAACAATAATGTAGCATTCTCACCTACTGACACAGACTTAGAAAGCAATCCTTGTATACGCTGCCTATTTTTGAAGTTTTTAGAGGTGGCAAGTAGGGCTATATGTTCCTTTAAAAATGAACCTAAAAGCTGGCATTTTAACAAGCACATTCAGATGAAAAGAATCCATCCAAGCAGCTCCTTTCCCACCTGCAGCATCTCCAGGCAGAGTTGAGAGAGACTCCCATCTAAAACCCTGAAAAGCCACTTCCAGGCAGCATAGGCAATGCTGAACTGGTTGGACCAATGGTCTGACTCCTATGTTCCAATGGATAACCAATGGAAGCTTCCTATGTTCCTAATGATGCTTGAGGCCAAACAGGGTTTGAATGAGGAGTAAAAACAATCAGAATGCATTGATTTAAGAAGAGTACCTCTTACTCACACTCACCAATTCTTACCGGTAGTGTACTACTACTGGTATACCACTCATAGCAAGAACTACTACTACTAGGATTGCACTATTAGTACTCCACCTTTTCCAGAAGAAAAAGGAGCACCACAGACCAACACAAAGGGCAGTTTTGATAGCTTTCTTTTGCGGGCTACACCCTTAGAGGTCATTGTGTCTGTGAATAAAACTACATGACCCAAAGCAGGTATTTACCAATCGTGTTTTCTGGACCTCTGGACCTGGTATATGACAAAAAAGCAGCTAGGAAAAAGATGGAGGAGAGAAGCTCTGCTCTGCCCACTACACCAGTTACCTAAACAGAAGAGGAGAGAGTGATCATTAGGTAAACAAAATTAGGATGTAAAGACAGAAGATAAAAGCAGCTATGCAAGTGATGAACAAAGACTACAGGATAAATGCAATCCTTAGGGGCACCTGTACTAAAAGTAAACTAAATAAAAAAGCAAAGACAAGTGGCATGAGCTTCCACTACTTTGGTGACGGACGATGTCAAGTATAGCATTATTGTGCCCTCATGTGGCTGATAAATGGAAGTACTCAAATCCTAATTAGGATTGCTCTGTTATTTATGTACAAAACGTTGCGAGAAAGCATGCCGAACCAATGACATTTTCGGCAGATGCATTTATAGTCTCACCATGTGCAACATGCACAAGTGCTTGCTCAAAAAGACATGCATGCACCAATTTCCAGAGGGCTCAGCCTTTCCCAGGGCACCTACCAAGGGTTACAAGACCACCACCATTCCCAAACACTGGTCACGCTGGTTGGTGCAGAATAAAGTTGTTGCCCAAAATATCTGGTGGGCACCAGGTTGGGAAGACTAGCCTTTGCCATAATAAATGTACTGTTCATTTTTTGAGGCTTTTAGTAGCTTATAAAAGCACCACAGAAGAATATAGAACATATTCAGTTAGCAGAACCATCTCCCAGGAGTTGAGTGCTTGGAGTTTGACTGTTATAAACCTTCAATGTTGTTTATTTCTACAACTGATCAGCCATGTTTAGAACTTGCATTTCAAATCCACGGTTAAACTTCTACTCGAGTCCCACTCAAACTGATGGTACACTGGCTGGTGCTGGTCTGCAAGTCATTGGCTGCTCATCCTCAGCGACTCTATTACCCCATCTGTGAACTGCCCTGAGACTCCCAGGTATAGGGCAGTATATAAATTCAATAAATAATAACAACAACAACATTACAGCCCAGCTTGGGCAGGATGCTTCATGGACCAAATACAGTGGTACCTCGGGTTACATATGCTTCAGGTTACAGACTCCGCTAACCCAGAAATAGTACCTCGGGTTAAGAACTTTGCTTCAGGATGAGAACAGAAATCGTGCTCTGGCGGCGCGGCAGCAGCAGGAGGCCCCATTAGCTAAAGTGGTGCTTCAAGTTAAGAACAGTTTCAGGTTAAGAATGGACCTCCGGAATGAATTAAGTTCCTAACCCGAGGTACCACTGTATGGTACAGGCCCCCGGCATATGGCGGGTGGGGCGGGGATTGCCAGTCCCCCAGATCAGATAGCTTGAGAAGCACTGCTCTACACTGATTTATCTGGCTAAATTCAGAAGCTTCAATTGGTGCAGAAGGCAGTTGCCTGCAGGAACCAAGTGATGGGAGCACGTAATACCCTTTGCATTGGTTTGTTTCCTGGTCTAGTTCAAAGTGCTGCTTGCTGCCTTTGAAGCACTAAACCAGGCAATGAAAAGCCAACCAGAATTCAACACCCAGCATTCCTGAGCAATGGACTTGCTGGTTGGGGATGATGGGAGCTGGAGTTCACAACATCTGGAGGGCATGATGCAAAAGCTAAGATATTGATGGCACTCACAGACAAAGTGTATCTTTTGAAAAGGGGCTCAAGGAGCAGTCAGGCTTATGAAACTGCCCAAACTGAACATTGCAACAGAAAGAAAGGAAACTGCCTAATATGAAGTCAGACCCTATAGCTCAGTACAGTGGTACCTCCAGTTGTGCACAGAATCCATTCCGGAGCTCCGGTCGGATCCCGAGGAATTCGCAACTGGAGGTGCCTGTTCTGTCCATGCACACGGTAGAGCGCTTCTGCACATGCAGCAAAACCCGGAAAAATACTTCTAAGTACCGTATTTTTCGCACGATTGGACGCACCGGACCATAGGGCGCACCTAGCAGGTCAGGGAAACCGAACCAGGTCGAGGAACAGCGGGATAGTGGCGCTGCGCCTCCCTGCTGTCCCCCGAGCTTGTGGGGCTGGCTGATGTCTGCCTGGCGCAAGGGGCGCTCTGCTTCAGGGCGCCCCTTGTGCCGGGTGGCAGGCTGCTATCCGCAGCGTGGGGAGCCCTGCGGGGAACTCCTGCAAGGCTCCCCACACTGCGGATGTGTTCCCGAAGCGCCGGGCGCTCTGCTTTCAGGGCGCCCGACGCTCCGGGAAGCAGGCTGCTATCCGCAGCCTAGACATCCCTGCGGGACCTCCCGCAGGGTTGCCTAGGCTGCGGGTGTGTTCCCGAAGCGCCGGGCGCTCTGCTTTCAGGGCGCCCGACGCTCCGGGAAGCAGGCTGCTATCCGCAGCCTAGACATCCCTGCGGGATCTCCCACAGGGTTGCCTAGGCTGCGGATGTCTTCCCGAAGCGCCGGGCGCTCTGCTTTCAGGGCGCCCGACGCTCCGGGAAGCAGGCTGCTATCCGCAGCCTAGACATCCCTGCGGGATCTCCCGCAGGGTTGCCTAGGCTGCGGATGTCTTCCCGAAGCGCCGGGCGCTCTGCTTTCAAAATTAGGACCTCCCGCAGGGTTGCCTAGGCTGCGGATGTGTTCCCGAAGCGCCGGGCGCTCTGCTTTCAGGGCACCCGACGCTCCGGGAAGCAGGCTGCTATCCGCAGCCTAGACATCCCTGCGGGACCTCCCGCAGGGTTGCCTAGGCTGCGGATGTGTTCCTGAAGCGCCGGGCGCTCTGCTTTCAGGGCACCTGACGCTCCGGGAAGCAGGCTGCTATCCGCAGCCTAGACACGGCTAGCGGAGCGCTAATCCCGAAGCTTGGGGCTGCGGAGCTCAGCGCGCCCCAAGCTTCTGGGTGCCGGCAAGGTCTAGACGGCTAGCGGAGACCTTGCCGGCACCTAGAAGCTTGGGGCGCGCTGAGCTCCGCACGCCCCAAGCTTCGGGATTAATGCAGCGCTCCGCTAGCCGTGGGAGAGCTGGGTCTCCCACGGCTAGCGGATAGCTTCCTGAAGCCTGGAGAGCGAGAGGGGTCGGTGCGCACCGACCCCTCTCACTTTCCAGGCTTCAGCAAAAGCCTGCATTCGCTCCATAGGACGCACACACATTTTCCCTTGCTTTTTAGGAGGGAAAAAGTGCGTCCTATGGTGCGAAAAATACGGTATACACAACCAGAGGTACCACTGTATAGTCAACATTGGCCATGATTCCCCAGGATTACAGAGAGGGGACCTTCGCCAGTCTAGAGAAATCAGGGGTTGAATCTGGGACATTTTGAATGCAAAGGATGAGCTATACCACTGAGCTTCAGCCCATGCCCTAACAGGGATGGAAAGAAACAGAGAGAGAAAATTAACATATTAATCTAGGCCATCATCCAAAGGATTTGTTCATGCAAATGCAAATGAACTATGTAGCTAGCAGAATTCTCTTTGTAGTTAACCCTGATACAATTCCCACAGCCAACAAGGTAAGCTCATTTTAAAGACAAGTGACAGCTTACTTCAAATGCCTGTCATTGAAACCTACCACAGAGAAGATGACAAAAAAATGCTCCAGTTGTACTCTTGGAATTTTTTTTACCGTGCCAAACCAACTTCTTGAGATTGTTGGAATTTGAAAGTTGACAAATTCAACACACCACGGTCTGATTTAGGTCTGACTCAATACAAGGCCGCTTTCTATGTTCCTATTCTCCTTCCCAAGATAGATAGAAGACTGTCATTGCTGATAGTTTGTCATTTGTTGTTAAGAGAACTATTCTTTAACAAGAACTCAACAGAGCCCTTTCAGGCTTACTTACCGCTTCAGTGTGTATTGGATGCACTGCAAAGAGTAAGGAAGCAACCAAACTGCTCCTGTTGTCCAAGAAAAGCTTACAGACCTTGAGGAAGACAATACAAACAGCTGCATGGAAGATGACGTTCAGGAAGTGGTAAGAGACAGCATTTAACTCGCTGAACAGGTAGTTCAAACGGAACGTGAGCACAGTGAGCGGCCTGTATGACTTGTGACTTCGCTCCTAAAAAACAAAAACACCCAGACCCACATGTAGATCGAACTGGGGGGGGGGAGGGATATATCCATCTTTGGGGTAAAATAGCTCAACTAGAGCATTAAATCAGAAGCCTAAAAGCAAGACGCATTGCAAATAGTTGAGTCTTCCCAAGGCAGACACCATAAAAGAAAACCTCCCAACATTCAGAAAGATATTGCTCAGATGAAGGCATCACAAATATGGTCACTAGCAGCAAAAAACCCTACCTTGAGCAATACAGTCGTACCTCGGCTCCTGAATCCTTTGGGAGATGAACATTCTGGTTCCCAAACACCACAAACCCGGAAGTTCTGGTTTCCGAACGTTCTTTTAGAAAGCCGAACATCCGATGGGGCTTCCGCTGCTTCCAATTGGCTGCAGGAGCTTCCTGCAGCCAATCAGAAGCCGCGCTTTGGTTTTCGAACGTTTCAGAAGACGAATGGACTTCCAGAACGGATTCTGTTTGATTGCACACACAAATCCCTGCCCCTGAGACTGCTGGGCATTGTACAGAATTCATAAGAAAGCCTCATACTCTACATTAATAAAGCTCAGCACAATGTGAGAACTTCCCACTGCTCTCCCAAGTTTGCTGGCTTGTGGAGAAGACTTGATGGAAGCTTGGGAGGTTCCCTGATGTCCTTCTGAGCCTTGGATGCATTTACCCCAATTCTGCCTGTTCAGCCCAGTAGCATATAAAAAGAACCTGTCCCAACTCCCCTGTGAGCTTATGTCCTTTGATTATTTGTTTACTGCAAACCTTGCAGTTTTGCAGATGGGGCTCGGTGTCTAGATCATACAAGCAGAGCCCTACAACAAACTGCTGCAGATTGGAGGGCTTCTGTTCGGGGTTCTAGCCACTCTTTCCTTCTCTGTCTGTGCCTTGTTATATCTTTGTTTCTCTTCCTCTTAGTGGCCCCATTCCATTCCACTTCCCACCTGCTCTACAATCCCACACTCAACCCAATCAGACAGCAATCCACAGAGTCCTTACTGGTGGTTTTGCTTTTTTTAACAGACATTTTGGGTGCTCCTGCAAACCTCATGGTTACCTTGCTCTGCCAATACCTCCCATCTTTTTTTTAAGGGTCTGTTATTTTGGCAACATTTGTACAAGCTCATGAAGTCATGAATCGGACATAGAGAAAGCAATATTGCTCTTCTCTTGGTACTACAGCTCAATGTCCCTGTATTCCTTTGTGTCCAGGGATCAGCAACCTTTTTCAGCCGTGGGCCAGTCCATTGTCCCTCAGACCTTGTGGGGGGCCGGACTGTAGTTTGGAAAAAAAAATGAACGAATTCCTATGCCCCACAAATAACTCAGAGATGCATTCTAAATAAAAGCACACATTCTACTCATGTAAAAACACGCTGATTCTCGTACCGTCCTCGGGCCAGATTTAGAAGGCGATTGGGCCAGATCCAGCCCCCAGGCCTTAGCTTGTCTACCCATGATCAAGACTGTGAACATATACATTACAAAATAAAGTTTATGGAAGGTATAATACTGATTTTTCAGCTTTTCAAAAAATCTCACTAAGAACTTTAAAGTTTGGGTGTCGCAAGCCACTGGCCTACTTCAGATAATTATATATCAGCTTAGTAAAGGTAAAGGTACCCCTGAACGTTAGGTCCTGTCGCGGACGACTCTGGGGTTGTGCGCTCATCTCACTCTATAGGCCGAGAGAGCCGGCATTTGTCTGCTTACAGCTTTTGAACAAAACCCCTTCACTCCTCCTTTTGCAGGAGTAACATCTAAACCAAGAAATTTCTAACAAACCACCATTTCCCAATCTGGGAAGGTTGAGTTACTGGTTTCTGAAGGAGCCAAGATCTCAAACTAGTTCAAACTGTGAAATGTTCTGGTTCGTTTCAAGTCTGGTAACCCCACTTGCCCAGTATGGGTGGAATGGGAAATCATGGTTAGAGATTTCCTGACCTAATTGAAGCTTGCAAAACAGGGATGCAGACACAAGCAAAAAAAACCTCAATCAAAAACCAGTTTAAGCCAATATATGATTGTCCTAATGTGGCCAATGTTTCAGCTCAGCAAGACACTTAAAAAATGCTGTCAATATTTCTACAGGATGATAATCAGTTACCTCAGACATAGGAGTCCCCCAGAAGTCATTCAGGAAGAGATTTTTTAAAGGAGTAGAAGGATGCAAATCTTTGTTGTCCAAAATGGCTGAAACGTCGTCAAAAACAAAGCCACAAAACAGGCTGTTCCAATAGCAAGCTGCCACCACTCCAACTATTAGTGCAATTTCCTTTAGGTTAACATAAGCCATCTTCTCCGGAGCTCTCACAAATTATAGCTGTGGAACAGATTCAAACATGTCTTAACAATCTATTTTCTCGTAAAAATCGGCATTTGCAAATCAAAATGGCTGATTTAACTGGCACAGCCTTTGCCAACCTGGTGCCCTCCAGAGTGTTTAAATCCAAGCCATATATTTCAGTGTTCTCACCCACTGGTATTTTGCCAGTGCGGTCATATGAATGGTGCAAAGGAGAAACCTACAAACCTGAATCCTGAGATAACAAGAGGAGTCAGGGTAGTAGTGTTCATCCCTGTTTTAGATGGCGAGGGGATAAGATTTTAGTCTGCAATCCCATACCTGGGAGTCAGCCCTACTGAACACAAATGATGATTCCTTATGAGAATACATACTCAAGACTGAGCTGCTAGATTGAGTTTATAGGAATCATAGAAGTAGAGAATTGTAGAGTTGGAAGGGACCCTGAGGGTCATCTAGTCCAATCCCCTGCAATGCAGAGATCTTTTCCCCAACACAGGACTTGAACCCACAATCCTGGGATTAAGAGTCTCATGCTCCACCACCTGAAGTATCCCAGCAGTAAATAATTACTCCTAGCTCACAGCACTATAGTTTCACAGCTCTGTCTCTTAACCACCATACAGTGCTGGTCTCCAAAAGCAAATTTATGGAAAATTCAAACTATTCTTTCACTAGTTGTTCCTTGTCAGGGTTTCAGGTCATTTCCCACCCCCATCAGTGAGATCAGCCACATTATAAAAAAATAATAATACAGGAATTAGTTGCAGATACTGGCTTCTATTAACAACCTGGGGTTCACATTCTGATCTCAGGAACAAAGAGACATGCCCCAAAATATCACAAAGAATGCTTGCTGCTTAAAAAATATATTCAGTTTTGCTCTTTATATTAGAAGGAAACAACTACCTAGATTTTATTTGGGGTGTGCGTGTAATAATTTAAAGCAGTATGAACCTGATGACCAGCGTCTGCTGAACATCTTTAATAAAATCTTTGACTCACGTTTCAAGCACAGTATCTCTTCATTTAAGCATTCTCTTCTTTAAAAATCTGTTTTGAAGTCACTGTGATCAGCACTGGATTTTTATGGATCTTTACTAGAAAAACAGAGAATAATAATTATTATTATTAGCAAGATAGTTAACATTTTGCTAAAAGAACTGTGATTTCTCCATACAATTACAAAGCCCTCACACCCAGATAGTTGAAAGCTGACAAAATATATATTTTAAAATACTGCAAGGTGTAATAAACAGGATAGTATACAAATAATCATACATACAGGAAATAATTTAGGAAACCACTCTTTAAATTACTTCCAAAAGCATCTTCTGTTTCAATGCATAAATTGGGCTTTCCAACTGGCAAAGGGAACCCCATTAGTTTATATCTATTTTATAATTGATTTTATAGATGTAAATAGCTTAGAATCCAACTTGGCATATAAGCAATTTATACATTAATAAACAGTAACTAGTAACAATTTGAAGATACCTGTTTAACAAACTTGGCCTCTAATATATCAGAACTGGTATATTATTGTAGCATGTTACAATGTACACGTCCCAGATATACAGTTAAACATTTAGGTGGAGTGGGGAGGACATTTTTGGCAATTCCCCCTCCCTACATCCCCTAAATCTGCTCCAGAGGATTAGGGGAGTCTCCAAGGGGCTGCAAGGGGCAGCGGAAGTTGCTAGACATTGCTTGCCTTCCTCTTCTGCTCACAGAAGCTTTGAAGTCAGTCTTGAAAGTGTGTGAAGAATGCTCAGAAGAGGGATCATAAACTCAGAGGTTTAGCCCATGCTTCACCCAGAGAAAATTCAATTTATGTCTGACTAGGAGAAACAGGTCAAGTTTTACAAAAGTGAGCAATATACCTATACTGCTTTAATTTTGCATAAAGTTCACATTTTCTTTGTGCATCTTATTTTGGGGGGGGGGGCGCAGAGTCAAAAATACACAGCATTCATAAAGATCTCTGTGCAAGAGCTCTTTGCCATTGACCTCACTGATCACAGCCAGATGCATATATTTGCACAGAGCAATCTAAAGCACCAATATGAATATGAATGTCTCTCCATTTGTGCAATGTTCTGCTTGCATATTTGTAAAGATATTTTAAAAATTGTCCAGTAGCACCTTAGAGACCAATTAACATAGTTGGTCTCTAATGTGCTACTGGACAATTTTTTATTATTATTATTTCTTTTGACTGCGTCAGGCCAACATGGCTACCTACTTGAATCTTGCATATTTGTGTCCTTCAGAACTTCAGGTGAAGTACCGTATTTTTCGCTCGATAACACGCACCTGACCATAACACGCACATAGTTTTTAGAGGAGGAAAACAAGAAAAAAAAATTCTGAATGAAACAGTGGATGTATCATTTTTGTGCTTCATGCTGTGGCCACAGACATGTGATTTGACGGTGAGTTTGGGGTAGTCCAATGCAAAGATCCTGAGGATCCATGTGGATCAATGCTTTTTAACCACGTTTTTGCACCATTGCAGCCCCAGGCAACAGTGGGTGCGTGATTTTTTTGGTGCAGGCTGTAGCCATGGACATGCTATGTGATCTGATGGTGAATTTGGGGTGACCCAATGCAAAGATCCTGAGGATCCATGTGGATCCATGCTTTGTAACCACGTTTTTGTACCATTGCAGCCCCAGGCAACAGTGGGTGCGTGATTTTTTTGGTGCAGGCTGTAGCCATGGACATGCTATGTGATCTGATGGTGAATTTGGGGTGACCCAATGCAAAGATCCTGAGGATCCATGTGGATCCGTGCTTTGTAACCATGTTTTTGCACCATTGCAGCCCTGTTTTTGCATCAGATCATTGCTATGTGATCTGATGGTGAATTTGGGGTGACTCAATGCAAAGATCCTGAGGATCCATGTGGATCCGTGATTGGAACCACGTTTTAAGTAGGGAGGGAAGGAAAAACATAGAAGCGACAAGGAGAGGGGTGTGCAGAGAAGCAGCTGGCTAAGAATGCAGGAGAGGGGTTTTACCGGAGGGAGGAAAGGAAGGCAAAAGTCCCCCCCCCACAAGCCAGCCAGCTCTCTCTCTCTCTCTCTCTCCCCCCCCCCCCAACCTGCATGTTGGACGCTCTGCTTGCCTGGAGGGGAGGGGTTTTCTCTGCTCTTTGTTCCGTTTGAGCAAACACAGTAAGGAAACAGAAGCGGGTGGGCAGTAAGACCCTGAGGCAGAATGCAGGAAAGCAGCAACTTCCTCTTTTCCTCCCTTCTCCGGACGATTTGATATTTGCCTGATTTTTGCCTTCACTCGCGCTTGTCAGCTCCAGGGACCACACATTCGCTCAATAACACGCACAGACATTTCCCCTTACTTTTTAGGAGAAAAAATCTGCGTGTAATAGAGGGAAAAATACGGTATTCATTTCCAGTACAGTACACATTTATGCCATGGAATAAAAAATTGGGATGTGGGGTGGGAATTTTCTAGTGCTTTATTTCCCATGGAAATCTGTCCATTTTTTGAGTTCATTACTAATCATGCCAAGTGCATGTACAGTATTCGGCAAGCTTGGCAGTAACCATTTTTAACTTAATTGACACAGTATAAGTAAAATTAACATGTTATACTAGATTGTTCTCTAAGGCATCATAAATTTTTCTGTGAAAATTGCTTCAATTTACTTAGGAATGTTTTCTATGCCAACATTTTCCAGAAAACACACATCCCTAACATTCTACAGCAGAGAATTAAAACATGCTTAGCAGGTTCTCTCTCTCTCTCTCTCACACACACACACATTTGGTGTGATGCATAGGTGAGAAATCAGAAGACAGTGAATGTATCTCACACTCTGGGATTTAGAAAATAAAAACAACCAAACATCAGAAAGTTCACAAGCTGTCATTTAAGATCTCCAGAAAAACACTACAGAGGAGAAAAAGAAAAGATAAAAACCAACAAAGAGAACTCTGTCTTCTTTTCTTCCTAGTGCTATTTAAAGAGCAGTTAAATGGAGACCTGCCTGCCATAATGCACACAGAAGGGATGCAATTTTTATGTCAGGGAAGATGTCGCTAGGGTATAGGCACCCAATGGGAAATGGGCAGGTTTCTAATACAAACTAACAGGCATATATAGGAGCCAAAATCTACATTGAAAATGGATCATTTCTAAAGAGCTAGATGCAGCTAGATTCTCCCCATTGTTAGCTTTTTTTAAACAAAACAAAAAATCTTCTTAAAATTGGTATACGTGGTTCTCCTGATTTAATCCCAGCAACAACCCTGTGAGGTAGGTTAGACTGAGAAGCAATGATTGTCCCAAGATGAGCTTCATGGCTGAGTGGGCATTTGAACCCAGGTCCCTCAAGGTCCTAGTTCCACACTTTAACCACGAGAGAAAACCATTTGGCATCCTGAACTAGAGAAGCTACACAGACTGCTCTTGAGAAGACTACCTTTTGATCTGCCATCATGGACCAAGTTCTCCCTACAGCAGGGATGGGGAACCTGTAGGCCTCCTAATGTTGATGGCCTATAGCTCCTATCACCCCAGATCGTTGGACATGCTGGATAGAATGGTGCGAGTTCAGAGTCCAGCAACATTGGGAAGACCACAGGGTCCCCATTGCTGCCCAAAAGACTGGGCAGGCAACTGAGCCTTCATATGACCCATATGACTATTAATATCAATCAAGTACCTTCACTGTATTCTTATTGGCACCTGCTAGAAACATTCTTGTTCAGACAAGCCTACCCAGATGTTTAGAAAGCTGGTGCAAGTTTTAATTTGTTTCAGCCTGTTTTCGTTTTCACTTTTTGCATGTTTAAAACTATTGCTGTATACAGTGGTACCTTGGGATATAAACGGGATCCGTTCTGGAGCCCGGTTCACATCCTGAACATAACGTAGGACGCGACAGTGCGCCTGCGCGTGCTGCATTTAGCCGCTTCCGCACATGCACGTGAAGTCATTTTGACTGTCTGCACATGCGCAAGCAGTGAAGCCTGGAAGTAACACGCTCCGTTACTTCCTGGTCGCCACGGAGCGCAACCCGAATGTGCTCAACCTGAAACATATTTATCCCGAGGTATGACTGTATTTTTTTTAGTGATAAGATCATTGTTGCACCTTTTTTGGAAAGCACTTTGAGTTCTTTTCTACGATTAAGCAGTATATAAATTATATGAAATAAATAAGTAGCTGACAAGGTAATACTTCATCCCTAGGCATGTACATGGACTACTTGTGTATTGGTGCACGCCCACAGGAAAGGTCTCTAGAGACACAGAATGTCGTATTTCCCAGTGAATTTCCCTTTAGCCTACTGTAGAGAACCTGGAACAGACAAGGATTTCCCATGAGTCAAGGGAGCAAGGGAATCTTTTGTTTACATCTTCAGCATCTTCCCATCTTGCTAACTCAGCTACAAATGATTTCACAATTCGTCTCAAATGAAGAGGGATTATGCAAGAGCAGGCAACTGGAATTATACCACTAGTATTGCCCTTTTTTTAGGCCTCAAGGAGAATGTTTGCTACTGAAAATATTGTTTGCCTGCAAAGGTGAAGGAATTTTTGGGAGTCTCCCCTTCAGTAAAGGGTTTGACCACCAGTGCACAAAACTAATTGAAGAAGTATGATCACTTAAAGAGCTGCTTGTTAAAACATCAGCTGGAATTTTTCTTTGTAGTGTCTGCAGATCTTGCATGTAGCCCAACAGGTGTTTCAAACATAGCATGTTGAGAAGATTAGAAAGAGAGTTGCCAGGCCTGGACTGGCCCTTCGGACATTACAGAGATGGCCGTGCTTCAATTCTTTATAACATCCAAGGTAAGGATCTCCCCAAATGGAAGGGATCTTGGCTATGAGAAATAAAATGTGTTCGGAAAAATGAGTCATGGGTCTGGCTCATCCCTCTGTAGATTCACTCGGACAGCTCATGAACCATGGATTACATTTCAAATGACAATGCTGAGCACCAATGCCCTATGGGAGAACAGAAGTGTCTGGACATATTGTTCCACAAAACTAGATAGTATAACTAAGACATTGAATAGATCATATAGGGCAACTCAGTGATGTAAATCTTCCTGAATTCACTCACTGTGAACAGAAAGATGTGTGCTACAAACTGTTTTGAGGAAGAAGCCTATTGTGCACTTGCCTTGTTAAAATGTGAATGGTGAAAAGTTGATTTCTTCAAAATGTGGTAGTCAGACTTTTGCCTGCAGCCCAACAACTGAAGCACAGAACTCCAACCTTGTTTCAGTTTCACTGATTACTTGGTTTCTAGGCTCCTTTCAAAGCAACAACTCGGCCCTTCAGTAGTTTTGGGACTACAACTCCCATCATCCCGAGCTAACAGGACCAGTGGTCAGGGATGATGGGAATTGTAGTCCCAAAACAGCTGGAGGGCCAAGTTTGGCCATCACTGCTAAACAGTCTTGAACCTTGCTACCTCAAGAAGGGTCAGTCCCAGAACTGCTGTTCTCTATGCCAACATCTTGGGTGGTTATGTGAACAAGCATGAGAGACAGAGCCTTCTTGGCAGTAGTGCTTGGACTAGGAAGTACCTTCCTGGTGTCTTTTTATATGGAAACAAAACATGTTTTATCTTAGCAGGTTTTAACTGTGTAATTTCTGCTGCTGGTTCTTATTTTTGATTGTTGCTTTTTGACAGGATTGCTTAAAGTTTATACTTTGCATAAAGGCAAAAAACTGGAAGATCTAGAATGCTGACCTTTCTGATGGTAATCTGACAAATATAGGAAGATGAAGTGCAAAATTGTAATATGAATCCATTCTCCACACCTGGTTGCACATAGTTATTCAAATCCAGAGGATCACACACCTATAAACATTTACAGTATGAGTTTGAACTGCTGGCAAACTTGTTTTCTCCTGCTCCAGAGGATAGGAACTGAACCAATGGCTTCAGGTTACAAGAAAGAAGATTCCAACTAAATATCAGGAAGAACTTTCTGACAGTTACAGCTGTTCAACAGTGGAACAGGCTCCCTTGGGAGCTCTCCTTCCTTGGAGGTTTTTAAGAAGAGACTGGATGGCCATTTGCCATGGATGCTTTAGTTGAGATTCCTGCATTGCAGGGGGTTGGACTAGATGACCCTCAGGTTCCCTTCCAACTGTACAATTCTATGGTGCTTTCGTTTTTAAAATGCAAACAAGCAACACAGGAAATGAGCTCATACTGAGTCAGTCCATCTTGCTTAATACTGTCTACAGTGCACTACTGACAACTCCTCTCAAGGCATGGAACATTCCCAATCAAACCTTCTGAATGCAAAGCACTGCACTACAACCCTTCCCATAATCTTCAAAAGGAGTTTGTGATATGGTGTGGAAATCCATTGTTTGGAAAAGAAAAATTTAAAAGTCCCACAGGACAATTAGAAGTCTTTGGGCCCACACAGGGTAGATAGAAAAGCTATTGGACTGGGGCTTGAATCACCACATCCAGTTACGGTACGGTATATTAAAAACATCTTTGTTGAACTGGAGTAGAGTCAATTACTACTTTTGCACCAACCATTTGGCATTGCACTAATTGCTTTAAAATGTTTTGCTTGTAAGGTATGCAAGCTTCTCTCCGAGCATAAAAAGAGCAATAATGCACTTATAAGAGAGCTATGGTCTTTTTATTGGTTCTTAAAGAGAGTGTCTGGGAAGTGACAAGCTGATAATATCAAGAATATTCACATGTAACAGATTATTCCTTGTCAGGCTTATACTAACAAAAAAAAGGACACATGAATAATGAAAGAAGACAATTAGAATGCCTTTGGTTCAGTATTGTTGAGCATCCCAATTACTGGACTGTTCTTTATTCAAGCTGCTCAAGGCTGCTTATGATAAGAGGTCAAATAAAACAAAGCAACATTGCAGATGGGGATAAGCAGTCAGAACCACATTTTGCCTTAAAGTTTCAGGCTCCCCCCCCCCAACTCATAGTCTGTAAATGGTGAATAGATACAGTATAGATACAGTCACCAACAAACATTAAACCTTGCTAATAAATTATCTATGCAGAACGAAAGTGACACCCAAGTTTATATATAATTACTGTGTGTGTACTCGGGTATATATTTCCTCTACCCTCTTCCTGTTCCAAAATGAGTTTTGTTGCAGCCTGATCTCCAAAGCATTCCTTAACAAATGTTATAGCACGTAGAATATCAACAAAACATAACAGCAGTCACTTTACTCTGCATTGCTACTATCTGCTTGATGAAATCAACATCGTAACGAAAAACGCCACACATTACAGTATTTGTAAGGTTTGCTCATAACTTGTTACACAGTAACTGGATTCTCCACAGTATAAATACAGAGAAAGTAAGAGAAAGTAGCGCTTAAGCCCCATGTAACCAATCGTATCACTCAGTTGAAACTAATGTGCGGCCATTTAACTTCGCTGCGGTTTGAGGGTGCAATCCTAAACTCGCTTACTTCCCGAGTAGTTCCTATGGTATGCACAAACATTTGCTTCCGAGTAAAGATGCACGGGATTGTGCTGGGCCTACGGTGCACTCAGAAGTTGGGAAACACTTAGGTTTTCCAATGGGGCATGTGCAACTATTTCGTTGCAGTCACTATTTTCTACACAGAGAGTACTTTCCTCTCTGCCCCGCCCCCCATATGCACGAAGAAATCCACGACTTAACTCGGGGGTCTTTACAAGCGTTACGTGTGAACACCCACGCTATACACTGCAAGCCTTTCCTTCGGACGACCATATCTTAACAGCATATCCTCCCACCTTAAGGGAGACCGCGAGCTGCTGAATTGCACGCGAGGTCCAGCGCGCAATTCCAAAAGCAAAGGCGATTCATCCCTACATCGGGTTGAATCCTGTACCTGGCATGGAAACCGCAGCGCTCTCCTCGAGAGTCGCGCAAGAAACAGCACGGGGCAGAGCCAGGCACCCCCGCCTCTTCCCCTCCGTCCCTCTCCCGTCCCCGTCGCGTGGGGGCCAGAGAGCCAGCCGCTCTCTTCTCTCAGAACCCCGGCCCGAGACTCTCCCCGCAGCTCTTAGCTGCGCGCGATCCTGTACCTGGGTCCGCCTGCGATGCACACGCTCTCCGCCATGTCTCGCTCCGCTGGTGCTTCAGCCGCACCTCCCTGGGAAAACCGAACCCGGGGCGAGCGATCGGAGCCTCCCTCCCGTAAGTGCGCACGCGCAGACACTCCCCCCTGTCACCCACGGAGCTCGGCAAAGGATGCTGGGAAGCCCGACTCCCTCCCCCGGCATTCCAAGCGGTGGATACTCCGCTGACTTCTGCCTCTTGGCCGGCGCGGAGCACCCTGGGATATGTAGTCCTCCCCGTGGCTCCCGCCCTTTAGCCTAAGATGCCTTCGGCGGTATCTTTTCCCTGATGAAGGCCACGGCATGCCGTAAACAAGCACGCAGGCACGCTCACTCGGGAAAACGCGCCTGCCCTTGTTCAGTGGGGAGTCAGCCTCAGCGCGCGCCACACCGCGGCTGTTCCCTTTCGGTCCGTTCACCTCAAGGCATGCCGGGACTTGTGGTCTTCGGCTGGGGCATGATGGGGGTTGTAGTCCCGCGGGAGTTTTGACTCGGCTCTCGCTCCAGTTAAGAAGATCCGGGTTCTTCCGGCTGAGGGCGAGCAGTGTTTGAGGGCGTCGCCTAGCAGCAGCGGCCTGCTCCGCCTCCTCCCTGAACGACTTGAGGAAACCAGCGAGCCAGAAGGAGGGAGGGATGTTTTCGTGAACAAATAAACGCGGATAAACGTCGCATGCACCTGGAGGGCGAGGCGGGCCTCCGGAAGGGGGACTAGCGGCCACTAGGCTGCCCTCCTCGCAACCCGTTTGGCTCCGAGAGCGGAGAGGCGTTTCCTTGCTTGGGGAAACAAATGGCTGCAATCCTCGACCCGCTTCCTCTGGAGTAAACCTACTGGCTCACTGCGAAGCGCGCAGGAGAGATTGCGTGAAGCCTCCGCATCCTAGGTATCCGGGGTAAAAAGGCTCATAGCTTCGCTTCCTTTCCCAGCTGACCCACTTCGGAGGGTCTAGAGGCGCTTTCGAAAGGTTTATGGCGAAGGTGTGTGTGTGTTTAAACGCCTTTTAGAGAGTCTTGTAATAGACATTGAAAGACCAGCCAATCTGTTAATCTTTTCTCCCCCCGTGAACTATAGGTTCAACTATATACCTCTATATAGCTATATACCTATAGCTATATACCTCTATATACCTCAGCTATATACCCCCCGTGAACTATAGGTACAACTATATACCTCTATAGGTTTAGGGTGTACTCGCTTGAAAGTGTGGGTTGTGGACTTGAGCCCACCGCATCAGGTAAGGACATAAATAACCGAGCCATGCTCACCTGGCCCCACATCCTGTTCTCACAGGGGATAAACAAGTGTTTGTGGGAATTCAGTGAGCAGGATCCTTGGCATAAGATAGTCCTCTCCCCTCCTGTGGTTCCCAGCAATTGGTTCTAATGCCTCCAACTGTAGCAGCAGAGCAGAGTAACATATCCTGCCTGGTAACTATGAATGGTTTTCTCCATGAATTTGTCCAGTGTTCTTTTAAAGCCATCCAAGCTGGTAGCCACCACCGGTCTCCTGTGGGAGCAAGTTTGATGGTTTACGATGTTATCCTCACTTGACGGATATGCTACGTTGCATGAGGGATGGAAGTGGCGTGTGGAAACCTCACAACTACTGTATGAAAAACAAAAGGCACCGTCTGTACTTTAGGGTTTTCTTAGCAGCGACTCTAAAGTTGTGGGATTCAATCCCATGTGAGATCAACAAAGCCATGCACATATACTGTTAGAGTTGTCTTTTCCCTCTCTTGTATGACAGGAGTAGCTCAGGGGAGCCCCTCCTATAAGTGAGGGCTCCTCCTGAATTACTCCTGGTACAGTTAGAGATGTTAAAAATGGAAGAGATGCTGAAGCACTTGAGCACACAAGCAAGAATGTTTTGATTCTAATAATGACCTGTTTTGTGCTTCTGTTTATATCATGAACAATGTCTAGTAAACTTTTGATTCCTTTGTAAATAGCTCAAGACGGGAATGACTACTTTTGTGGATATTTTCATGTCTTCTCAAAATACCTTTTCTTTTTGTGCAGAGATAAATGAACGTTCAAGATGGCACCGATTTTAGAATGGAAGAAGGTTATGAAAGTAGATCCTGATTCTTTACCTCGTCAAGAGGAGCTAGCAGATACTTTGCTGGAGATGTTGGCTAAGGTATTTTGAACAGTGAATTGAGCATTTTATGTGAAGAAACTAAATGGATATAATGCTTAATATTAAACTGTTTAATAGTAATAGAGTATTTTGCTTTTATCTTTAGGTTGATGGAAGTGATCTGAAGGATGAGAACCCTGAACGTTTAATTCAGCTTTTTAAAATTTCTCAGTCACTAATGAGGGTCAGTACTGATGCGTCCTAATTACTTCTAAGAAGCAAATTGTGCATGAGCATGAGCTTTCCATTCTAGGCTAGGCAGCAATGCAGAGTCTATTTCCTCCATCCTAGGGCAAACTCTCTGCTTGCAGCCTTTCCCCTCCAGCCAAGTCAGCAGGTGCCCCCAACAGTAGTAAGTGCAGTTGTTCTTGTCAGGAGCGTGGCAAAAGTCCATCTTGTTGTGGAAAGTCAGTCTTTTTCACTTAATCTATGATGGTAGTTCTGATGTTTGTGTCACAGGGTAATTACTGTTTTTTTACAGGAATAAATTAGAATTTTGAAGTGAAACGTCATTTTGGCCTGCCCATCTACAGTTCCTTTGGTTGATAAATGCAGTTAGGAAAAATGTGACAGAAAGGCTTTTTCATATTTAATGCAGTAGTTCAACCCTCTTGAATGCTAGTGACAGTGCCCTGAGTAATTTGAGTTTTGTCCTCCTGGTCTACAGGAAGGTATACACCCGTTGAAAGATTCCCAGTCCTCAGTCTGAATAACCCTGTTAGGAAGCAGTCTAATTTCCCTGGAGTTTTTCTTCTGGGTCTTAAAGTTTTCTACCCAATTCGTATGTCAAGTGTGAAAATGAGAAAGTTTCTTGGTTTCTGATGCATAGTATAGAGGTCCTTATTTTTTTTGAGCTAAGGGTTGCATGGATCCATTCCCAACCCCACAGGAGCTGAAAATTGGGCATGGTCATTTTTCAAAAGGGCACATTTGGAAATAGCTGGATGAATCGCTCCCTGTTGCTTGCTTTATATGATCTGCTGAAATTTATAATGGATGCATTCCTCCAAACTAAAACCTCTGCTTGCTTATATTGTGTTTACCTGTGTGTAGCAACATGCATCTTCTTTTAGTCTACATAATTTTGTAGCTTCATATGTAATTATTTGTTCTGGGCACGTGTCTTACTTCTATTTTTGTTGTAGATGAAAAATCAAGAAGTAGAATTGGCATTGGAAGAAGTTGAGAAAGCTGGGGAGGAGCAAGCCAAATTTGGTATCATCAGTTTTTGTGGATAAGTAACACACACTTACGTTTACACTTGTATATTTACAGGTTTCAGCAGGGTCAGTAGATGCTGATGGAAACTTCCATTAGAAGTTAAAGCATATTTAAGTTCCTGAGTTCAGTTATTTATAGTGACAGTCCATCAACATGTGATTCGCCATTTCTCCTCTATTGCTTGTTTTATTGTTTTCAAAACTACTTTTTTTACAAAAAATATCATAATGTAGCTTCAATTTTGTTGTTACAGTCATACCTTAGGTTGAAAGTGCTTCAGGTTGAGCGTGTTCGAGTTGCGCTCCGCGGCAACCCGTAGGTAACAGAGCGCGTTACTTCCAGATTTCGCCGCTCGCACATGCGCAGACGCTCAAAATGACGTCATGCACAGAAGCGGCAAAACGTGGCACGCGCCAACGCGGGTTATGTTGCATTCAGGATGTGAACGGGGCTCCAGAATGGATCCTGTTTGCATCCCGAGGTACCACTGTACTAAAATTTGATTCAAATAAGTCACTCATTGTAATGTTAGCAGAGGTTGCCACCAAGCTTATTGTAGATTTCATTTGGAGGCTTATGGAAATATATTTTGGTAATTTTGTGTGTCTTGTTTATTCTAACAGAAAATCAGTTAAAAACTAAAGTGATGAAATTGGAAAAGGAGTTAGAGGTATGTGAAAATGTAAAGTTGCATTTTATACTATTTATTCTGTTCTTGGTGGTACTAGTTGATGTATAGCATTATTAAGTTATTTTTTTTTTATGGGCATTGGCAAAGCAATCCTAACGAGAGGCAGGGCAGTGGTGGAGTGGAACAGCAAGTCCACCAATACATTCCAAGTACTGCTGGCTCGTTCTGGCCAGGGCAGAAAGAGTGGGAAAGAACATATTTTCTGCTGTGCCAGCCTGAGTCTGGCACTGTTGATGGGTTCAATAATTGACACCTTTACGAGACCCAAACCCCACTGTGGAACATCCCAGCTTCGTACTGGCAAGAACTGCTGGTGATAGCTTTCCATGTGCCTGAGGAAAGTTTAGCTTTCTTTTTGTGCAGTCTCCCCCTGGAAGATGGAAGGGAGGAAACTACATATAATCCTAACCCCTCCCCATCGTAAACATTGGAGAGGAGAATAGGATTGCGTTTCTAGTCTTTATTTTTAACATTTTATTTTATTTGATTAAACATAAACAGAACATTTGGGGACATAACTATAAATTGTAAGTGTGTAATTCAACCTTTTAAAGTTAGATACTTTTAAACGCTGTCCTGCAATTTCAAAGGGCAAATGAAATAAGCAGGACTTAAATTTGCTTAACTGTAGGAAGGTCAGACCCTTATTGGTCGAAATCACAGCTATATTGATCACAGGTTTCATCTGCAGCATAGTGCCTTTAGAATGTAGCAAAGGCAAGTTCCTACTGCACGCTATAACAAAATCAGTTTTAGATTTTCCTTCATGTATTAAACATAGTGGGAATGTAAAACAGCTAAAAATATATAATTGTGCATAGTTAGTCCTTTAAGACATACCTTTATTTTAAACCATTTGAATTTTTGAAGCTGAAATATGTTGCAGTACAAATACTAGATTAAAGTCAGGTATAACCTGACTTTTCCCAACTTGTGCAGAATGAATGAATGCAAAATGTTTGTGTGTGTGTGTGTGTGTGGAAATTTTGATTAAAACAGTTCTGTACTGTCCTGCTTACCTTAACTGGAAACACATTAACAGCTTGTTAAATTTTAATGGTGTTTTAAGGTAGCACATCGATCTACTGGTGGTCGTGATACTCGCTTTTTGCGTGATGAGATCCGTCAGCTGGAAAGGCAGATGGAACAAAAAGACAGAGAGTTGGCAGATATGGAGAAGGAGCTGGAGAAAGAAAAGAAAGTCAATGAACAGGTATGCAGTATTTTAAGCAGACATCTGTAAAACTGTGGAAAATAATATAAAATTGAAGACTTGTATTGAATAATAGCAATAGAAATGGAAAAAAGTTAATGATGTATGCATTTGCACGAAACAGAGGTTGTGTATGCACTATGAGACCAGGAATTTAGAAATATAGAGTAGTGCCACGGGTTAAGTACTTAATTTGTTCCGGAGGTCTGTTCTTAACCTGAAACTGTTCTTAACCTGAAGCACCACTTTAGCTAATGGGGCCTCCTGCTACTGCCGCACCGCCGGAGCACGATTTCTGTTCTCATCCTGAAGCAAGGTTCTTAACCCGAGGTACCACTGTAATGCAGTGCAGTCTTGTCCAGTTTTAGGAGGGGCAAAGGGATGAAATATTTTGTTCTCTTCAATCCCCTGCCCCTCCCCAGTGGCAGCAGTACAGAGGGATCTTGGGATTGGAGCAAGCTGTGAGGGGAGAGGGATTGGCAATATGGTGGGGGTGGGTTGGCAGGTAGGCTGGGATCAGTTGAATTCGTTTAAGGAGCTGTGAGGGGATGTGGGCTTTGGGTGAGTTGTAAAGGAAGAGGACTGGCAATAGCATTGAAGGGGTTGTTGGGATAGTTGGTAGGAAGGGTTGATGAGAAATGCAAGCAGGAGCTGCCCTCCCCCTGTGTGTATGTTTGTGTGTATCTATTTACCTATTTATCTATGCATATATAATACAATATTTACTATTCATGTACTCCAGGAGTGTTGATACTTCTGGAAAATATGCCTTCGTTTTGTACTTGATACATTTTCCTAGCTAACTAATTTTGTTCTTTTAGCTTGCTCTTCGGAATGAGGATGCAGAAAATGAAAACAGCAAGTTGAGAAGGGAGGTTAGTGAAGAACTTTGGAATCAATGTTTGATTGACCTTTCCTCCCATGCATGCAGCTCTCCCTCCCTCCTCTGGTTTAAAATAGTATTTTAAATAATTTAGAGTGAGACTGTTGTAGGGTGGCAAGGACTTGTGTTACTAAGGAGTATTTTCTGTTTCATAGGTGTTCTTTATAACCTGCTTGTTTTCTTTGTCTTACTGTCACAACTGTTTTATCAGGCACTGTCCTTCTAACTTGCTGTCTGTCTATCATCTCTTACCTCTGGCTTGTATCCAAGTCCTAAATATATTTTTTAAATTTAGGCCCATGAATTTGGAATGATTTAAATCATTGCGATGGGTGAATTCTGATGCAAGGAGAAAGGAAGTCCTCACCTTCTTGCACAAAGACCTCTCACTTTAACTTATTAGCCACTGCCAACATAAATTTCATAGCATTACGCTGTTAATGTGCTTTTTTGATGTTTCCTGGCCAATTATGAACAGCTCTCTTCTTTTTACTTTTAAGCTTTCCTAAGTTATATGTTAATTAGCCTTGATTTTCTTTCTTATTCTACTCTATTTCCTTTGAAGAAAAAGCGAAGAAAAAAGAGGGTGAGTATTCAGCTTAATAGTTTGTAGGATTATTGGATATATTTGTGTGTGATATTGTAGTTTGTTTCAGATACTGTAGATCACACATTGACTTGTGGCATTTGTTGGCACACTTCAAATGCTTGATTTGTATAATTTTCCCAATTCCTCCTGTTTGTCTTATGCAGAATGAACAACTTCGTCAGGATGTAATTGACTATCAGAGACAGATAGATACACAAAAAGAAACCCTTCTTTCACGAAGAGGAGAAGAATCAGATTACAGGTCACAGTTATCAAAAAAGAACTTTGAGCTTGTCCAGTATCTAGATGAAATTCAGGTAAACTTAAAGGGGTTGCCCTTGTCTTGTCTTTACTTTCAGAATTTTGAATCTAATTTAAATCTTCGGACTGTATCATTCTATCTAGTGGACTTTCGGAGTCTTTCTTGTGCCAAGGATACTTAGTTAGGAATTTGGGTTATTGTGATGAGTACTTCACCTTTCAATAACTAGAGAAATTTGTTACAGTGGTGTTTTAATTTATTTTTATCCTGCTTTTCTACGATAATGACCAAAACAGCATATAAGTATCAGCGTATTAAAAATTATTCAAATTGTTTTTTGCTGTATATTGATACAATCAGCAGCACGAAAATAGCAGAAGAATTTAAAACATCAGCATTCAGTGAATTTTGTATCTTCTGCTGATATGAAGATGGCATAGTTCCAATTTTTCTAGATGGACGTTAATATGACACTTAGGATATGGCTCTTAAGATCTCTTGATTATTAATGTTGCAGATGGCTTTGTTTTAGACTTTGGGGCTAAGAAGTAAGTGAGTAATATATTTCAGTGGATTCAGCAGTGGTTGTCAGTTGTGGTGGTCTTGTGGTAAAAATTAATCCTACTTTACTTGGATCCAGGGTTGGCTCTATCAGTCCATTTTGGAGTTTGCCAGAGCTGGCTTTTTTCAATTTTGAAATGGGTTTCTCATTATAAATATTTTACTTTTAAATTTGTAGAGTTTGACCGAAGCTAATGAAAAATTAGAGGCTCAGAATCAGGAAATGAGGAAGAATCTAGAAGAATCGGTGCAAGAAATGGAAAAGATGACTGATGAGTACAATAAAATGAAGCTTATCGTGCAGCAATCTGACATTGTTGTGGACCAACTGAAAAAGGAAAAGGAACAGTATAAGTTTCAGGTAAAATGTAACCTACCTTCTTTCCAGAAGCAGATTAGTAAAGATACTGTACAACTATAAAAGACCTTAAAATTGGAATACAATGGACCAAAACAGAAAGATCAAATCAGAAAGATGACACATCCTGCGTGACCACTGAGTGATGACAAATTGATTATTAAATAAGTATTTGATCCAGTGAGCAAATAGAGTAAAAACTGGATTACCATTGATTCCCTTTGTTAATGCATCTGGAGTAATACACTCATAGCTTGTATTTTCATACGTCATATTTCATGCATCATATATCGATGGTATCTTACAGGTGCATGAGTTAATGGAGCAACTTAAAGCAAAGAATGAAGAAGATGACCCTCTCATGGCAGCTGTGAATGAAAAAGTGGAAGAATGGAAGGTATTGCATATTTAAAAGCTACCTTTTAAGATTTATGTTTGGTGAAGATTTTCCACCTTACCATATTCTGCTTTGCAGGGAATCTTGGCTTCTAAAGATGAAGAAATCATTGAGTATCAGCAAATGTTGTTAACTCTGAGAGAAAAACTGAAAATGGCCCACCTTGATGCTGACAAGAGCAGCGTTATGGCCCTCCAGCAGGTAGTTTTCTGTCCAATAAGAAGAAACCAAACAAATATTTGTGTTAAACAAACATTAGAAATCTATGCATGAGTATAGAGTACTGCACAATGAACAGAAGTTTACTTTATGTCCCTGTTTTAGAGTGGCGATATTACAGATTTTACCATCAATATATGTGCTTTCAGTGTACAATGTATTATGTAATCTTAATCTTAATAATACTAACTAATAATAATTTTATTATTTTTACCCTGCCCATCTGGCTGGCTCACAGCACATATCAGAACATACTAAAACATCAAACATTAAAAACTTCCCAATTCATTGCTACCTTCATATGTTTTCTAAAAGTCATGTAGTTGGTCATTTTCTTGCCATATGAAGAGAGGGTGTTCCACAGGGAGGGTGCCACTAACAAGAAGGCTCTCTCTCTGGTTCCCTGTAACCTCGCTTCTTGCAGTGAGGGAGCCAGCAGAAGACCCTCAGAGGAAGACTTCAGTGTCTGGGCTCAACAATGGGGGTGGAGACGCTCCTTCAGGTATACTGGGCCGAGGCCGTTCAGGGCTTTAAAGGTCAGCACCAACACTTTGAATTGTGCTCAGAAACGTACTGGGAGCCAATGTAGGCCTTTCAGGACCAGTGTTATATGATCCCGGTGGCCACTCCCAGTCACCAGTTATAGCGGCCGCATTCTGGATTAGTTGTAGTTTCTGGGTCACCTAAAAAAGTAGTCCCTCATAGAACGCATTGCAGTAGTCCAAGTGGGAGATAACTAGAGCATGCACCATTCTGGTGAGACAGTCTGCAGGCAGGTAGGGTCTCAGCCTGCATACCAGGTGGAGCTGGTAGACAGCTGCCCTGGACACAGAATTGACCTGTGCCTCCATGGACAGCTCTGAGTCCAAAATGACTCCCATGCTGTGTACCAGGTCCTTCAGGGGTACAGTTACCCCATTCTGTCTTGTCAGGATTCAACCTCAATCTGTTAGCCACCATCCATCCTCCAACCACCACTAGACACTCACACTAGACCTTCACCGCCTTCACTGGTTCAGATTGGTTCCTACTTATAGAGTAGGTTCACTGGTTCACCGTCACTGGTTCCTACTTACGAAATATGAAACCTAAGTTTCATTTGGAGGGGAAATCTGATGACTTCTCCATGTGTTAGGATTTTAATAGGTGTTGTAGACCAAGAATGTGTATCTGTTAAAACAGTGCTTCATTTTCTAATGAGCTGCATGTATTAAAACTTACTGTAAACTCAGCTGAAACATCTATATATCCTTTCCAGCATGAACTATACCTTCTTTCACATGCTTACATTTTATTATGTTATAATCTTATATTATACCCAACTATGTCACACACTGAATAGACACATTGAAATCAAGGAATTTAAACTAACCTGAGATGATTGATTTCAATGGATCCACTTCAAGTATAACTTATGGTCTTCAGACACTAAACATTTAGCTCTGAAGTTGAGGGTCACTATTCATCAGTGGGACTGTGGCCCTATTTGAAAGCATGCCAACTTCTTTGCCTGTTCCTGCCTGCGGGGCCTTCAACAATGAACAGCAACCTCTGGTTTACCTTTTGCTTGTACTTTCTCCAAAAGTGCAGAGTGAGGGGTGGTGGTAGCACTTCTCCCCAAAAAATCTGTGGACCCCTGGAAAATTCTCATGCTATAATTTTAATGTGGAAACTTCACATGCATGTACTGTGCACCCATAGTAACTAACATGTGGCTCTTTGGCATATGTTACCCTAGAGTAAATTATGAAAAAAACTGTTGTATGCAGTTAAAATGTTAGTTCTGTTTTCATATAACAGTATAAGGTAAGTAATATCTGTCTGGACCAGAGTACAAATTAAACTGAGTTTAGCTTTAAAAAAAGTGCCTCGTTTTTATGATGATGCAGGATGTGCATTTTATTTTTACCTCTCTGCTTTTATTTTTGCTGCTTTTGCCTTTCCTTGTCGCTCTTCTAGATAATATCAGAACTCTATGTTGTAAGTACTTCTGGTTTTCTTTTAACATTGATCTTTTGTTTTTTAATGGCTTATTATCAGTGCTATTAAATAGGTACGAAATTATATTTTTTCAGGGTGTGCAAGAAAGAGACAGTCAGATCAAACTGCTCACGGAACAGGTTGAACAGTATACGAAAGAGATGGAAAAGAATGCAGTGCTTATTGAGGACATGAAAAGAGAACTTCAAAAAGAAAAAAGTAACTTGTTTATGTGTTTTGTGTAACTTTAGCCATATGTTTTGATTGGATTTGAAATTGATTTTATAACCTGGTTAAGACTCAAGTTTGGTTAGTGTTAACCATGATTCTTGTCTGTGCTGAACCCATTTATCGTGACTAATACTGTGGATTTTGTGCATGAGACAAGAAAGCACATATTCTTGTGGACCACTACTGAGTGGGAACATTATGTCTGCATGGCCTCATAATGATACGTTTCAACCAGTTGAAGGGCCACATGCAGAGGCCAGTCCTCTGCAGGCCACTTCCACAAGTGGGCCAAACCACCCACCAGTCAATCACCTGAGTTAATATGATGTCAGGTGATTAAAACTTCAAGCCATGGCTGTGAAGGAGGATTCTTCCTTTCCTAGTAGCTGAAGCTTTCCCCATGTCTGCATCAGAGGACGTTAGGTATGGGAGAGGTAGGTATTGGTTATTCCAAATGTCCTGCTGGATCTAATTAAGTCCAGAGGTTCCCTACCAATGGCCTGAACCTTTTATGGATATTTCATTTCCTGTTTTATGTCTTATGGTGCATTTATGAATATAAACCATTCTTCCTAAGTTCTCACACATTCCACAGGCAGGTTTGTCCTTATAACTGCAGATGTTTGACCTTCCTTTGGAGAAAACCTCACCCAGTTCTGGTCCTGCTTATTGCATGGAAGCAAGTTCTTACAGAAGCTCCTGCTTTTATATGCTCTCCCCTTCCTGAATTAGATATATATGATGGGAAGGAGGTTTGATTGTTACTTGCTATGAGTCTCTTAATTTGAATTCACTGTCAGTATGTCTTCCAGTTAGTTTCTCACCAACTTTCTATGGATGTCTGTTGTATTTTTTTAGGTCTGTCATCTTCTGCTCAACAGGGCCATATTGGGAACATCCAAGAGAAATTACATATGTTGGAACAGAAAACCAAAGAAGCTGAAATGGTAGCAGAACTTGCAGAAGCTGATGCAAGGGAGAAGGACAAAGAACTTATTGACACTCTGAAACGAATGAGAGATTATGAATCGGTATGTAGTTTGATTTGACACAATACTCTAAAAGGGTATGGGGAAGACAAATAGCAAATTTGTTAAATGGGTCACACATACTTTTAAATAATATGTCCCTGAGGTGATGAAAGAATCTTGTCCTGGAGTCCTTTTCTTTATTTATAATTTCTGTCCATGCCAGATCTGCCCCTTCTCTTGAATATATTAAATTAGCCAAAGTTGTTAGACCATTAATAGGTCGATGTCTTGTGATCATGACAGCAGAACCACAGAAAAGATGAAAATTCATTAAGTTTAATTATGCATATATATATCAAGCCAGTGGCCCATCTAGTCCAGCCTCCTGTTCTCATAGTGCCAATCAGATGCCTATGGGAAGCTTGTAGCTGCAGCCCTCTTCCCTCTTGTGGTTTCCAGCAGCTGGTATTCAAAAGTCTCCAACAGTAGAGGTAGAACATATCTATCATGGTTAGTAGTCTTTGATAGCCTTATCTTCCGTGAATTTGTGTTACTATATTTCTTGGTTAATCCATTTGGTTAATGCACTTCTTAGTTTATCTGCTTTTCCTTTTCTAAGGGAATTTATGGCCTGGAAGATGCTGTTGCTGAAATAAAAGATTTTA
Source organism: Podarcis raffonei (assembly GCF_027172205.1). Classification (NCBI taxonomy): domain Eukaryota; kingdom Metazoa; phylum Chordata; class Lepidosauria; order Squamata; family Lacertidae; genus Podarcis; species Podarcis raffonei. The sequence continues at coordinate 39,190,076 of NC_070611.1, read as the reverse complement.
AAAAGCAAATTAAAATAAGGGATCATGAAATTGAAACATTAATTAAAGAAGTTAACAAACTTGAACTTAAAATCAATGATTTTCTTGATGAAAATGAAGACCTCCGTGGACGACTGGGTATGTATCATGTTAACTCTTGGAGATATTTAATTGTACAGCGGCCCTTAGATAACCTTCCTATGACCAGGGGGACTGCAAACTGAAAGCAATTGATCCTCTTGTGCTGCTCTATTCTTTTCCATTTCCCCCTTATTTTATTCTCACTGGAAACAATGGAAGTGAAATAAATGGGACTGAACTACCCCTGTTCCACGGCTATCATACGCTCTGGTTTAGGAACATGTTGGGACACTGGAAAGGCATTGGATCTTTAGGAACCAGTTGTTCCCCTGGTATGCCCTAGCAAACCCATATTTACTGACTTACTGACACTGAAGCTCCAGTGTTAGGACAAGGACAGCAGAATTTTTTGTGGCAGTGGGGAAGGACCATCTGACATCATGTAATCAAAAGGTTGGGTCCTCTCTCTCCCCACCTTCCCTCAGAGCAAGAGATCCAGGGCTTATGACCCCTGTGCCAAAAGTGGAAAGTGCAAATAATTACAGAAGAAGTAGTCTCTCACTGCCGCACCAGGGACAGTGTGAGAAACGTTTCACTAGGATCTGAGAGTTGGTTTATTTGCCATTGTTAGGAAGCGTCTAGAACTGCCACCTAGTGCATGCTCATAAGTGTATATGAGAGTGCAGTTAGAGAATTCTAGAGCATATTGCTGCCTTTAATGAACAAGCTGAAAGCAACAGCTAAGGACTGCTCCTAGTGTGGCTGGCTAAATGAGGATCTTAGCAAAAATATCCAACTGAGTGATATGTAGGACGACAATTCCCTCCCTACCCTAGATCCCTCAGGCCATCATCCTTGACTGGAATTCTAATTGAATATACAAATTTTTGCAATGTATTACATTTCAGGTCTTGATCCCAAGACAATGATTGATTTAACGGAATTTAGAAACAGCAAAGCACTGAAACAGCAGCAGTACAAGGCTGAAAACCAAATCCTGCTGAAAGAGGCAAGTGATAAATGGACATAGTCGTGATTTTCTTATCTAAACATCTCAGTTGATTCATCTCCATACCGTTCCAATAAGATTGAAATAATAATAATAATACCAGGGCATTTGAATACATTACAGATTGAAAGACTAGAAGAAGAAAGAGTTGCCCTGAAACAGCATATTCGTAAACTGGCTCAGGAGAAAGGAAGAAGAGCTGCAACATTAGGTAGGCTGTCTCTGAAGTTACTTTGCGCCATGCAGCAAACAATAGATGATTCCAGAAGAACATCTTTGTTTATCTCTTGGAACAGTCTGAATAATGACTTTTTGGTACTGCTGAGGAAACGAATTAAACATTCCTTCTCAAATTCATTGAACTCTTGTTGGGAATCTAGTGTGGTCTTTGGTTTCTATGACAGTCCTAAACAGATGATTATAGCATTTGCCTTTGAATATATATCTAGAGGGAGATGCTAAACCTTCCTAGGTAATCTGATCTGCTAAATTGTTGTTTCATTTAAGCAATATCTACCTCCTGTGAGATCTCGGCATCCGGGCTGGCCAGTTCCTATCTGTGTTCTATCTAGACCCTTAATCTCTTCCTAAATCAGGTTGGATGTGTGAGGACCAATGTTTTTGTGGTGCAGGCTCCTCAGAGATAATGAGAGATCTTTCTTTTAAGTTACGTACAGAGTTTTTTCACATGACTTGCTTTTGAGACTTTTTATTGCTACTGAGCATTGTTTTAAATTTTAAAGTACTGCTTGTAAACTTTGTTCTGGTTAGGATTGGATACAGATGACCTACAGCTGATTGATACCTTTACTGAAGATCTGAAGATGAGGAGGAGTAAATATGAGTTTATGAGTACAGTTAACGTTGACGAGGTTAAAGAAAAGGTAATGGCCTAGGTTTTATTCATTGCAAATTCCATTTTGACTGATTTCTTAGATTGGAGTATCATCAAAGTATCTTTTTTAAAAACAACAACAACAAAGCATTGTATACAAAAAAATCTATATTGAAATTATTTAATGTGTGGCCATCTTGTTAATTGCTTTCACGTATAATGAATGCTAATCTTTATAGCATTAGTGTAATACAGAAAGAAAAACATAGCTTCTCCTTAAACAATACTCTTTCCCCTCAGAGTTGTGGGAGGCAACAGAGGAAAAAAGTAAAACTTTGAGGAAGGTATTGAGAAGATCTGGAATGTGTTAAAAATTGATTTCTCTGAAAAAGTGAAAGCATATCTTCTTTTCTTTTCAGTTGAGTTTTCATCTTGATTCAGAGATACAAGTGACTGATAACTGTGATGGCTCCGAGTCTTTTACAGTAGAGGAACTTTACAGTTCTGTAAAGCAGCAATCTAAAGAAATGCTAGGGAAAGCTTTATGTCCGGTCAGTTTCAGTGAATCGAAAGAACTGAGAGCAGACTGTCCACTATCATTTTCTGCTATGCAAGGGAAACAAAGGGCTAGTAAAAGACGACAAAGACAGGAAAGGCAGATGAAGAGACCTGAAGCATCTCGGGTTCAGACCCTGTCACTGGATTTCCAGGAAGGGCTGCCTCTTTCTCTGCTTGGAAAGCCAGTGTCCTCCTACGTAGTGCAGGAGGTCCTGTTGCGAGATGAGAAGGACAATTCTGAAATAAAATTGTTGGATTTAAGAACTGATATGAGAGAGATGGGGAAAGACCAGATCTATTTTCCAGAATCATGGCCAGTAGAACACATGGATGAAGGACTTGATTGTGGCCTGCGAATGAATACATATCAGATAGATCGAGTTGAGAGTCTTATAAGGCAGTTGAGGAGTGAATTAATGTTCCTTAGGTCAGAGGTGAGACATCTTCATATGTGCTTAAATTTGTGCTTTCCATAATTGATTTGTTTTGTTTATGAATCGCTTCATTTGAAACATCTTGAAGCGATTACCAAGTAAACTTAGTTCATATTTAAAACTAATCCACTGCAATACAGATGCAGATGAAGGTGCAGACATGTAATAAATACATATATATGCTTTCCACAGTAAAGGCACAAAGACTGGGACTTCAGAAACCCAAACCAATTATTTGTCACTGTCTGCTGTTAAGATTGGCTGTACTCGCCCATAAAAGCGTTTGAGAATGGTGGTATTATTGCATTATTACAAAAAAAAACTTCCCAGTAAAACAGCAGTGACTGTGTTATCGATAGATACCTTGTTGTAACTCATTATGAAAGGTAACTACAAATAGTTAAAACTAAATTGTGAGACATATAGAATGTAAAATTCTTTAGGAGTTGAAATTCAAATGCATTAATTATTACTTGTTCTCTAGAAAGAGCAGATATTGAAAGACTTGTTCGCCAAGAATACCCTGAATAAAGATGCAGAGCTAGAGCTTGACAGACACAGGAGCCAGGAGTTTGAGGTAGTTCAGGGTTTCCACCTGACAGATAAAGTCATGATAGTCCATATTAAGAGACTAATAAGTATTTTTCTAATAACTTAGTATTCTTTGACTGAATATACTGTCATGCAAATTGTAGTGTTCCTTTATTACAAAAACATTACTATTCTTATTATTGCTGTTTTGTTTGAAATACATGAAATGCAATATGCTGTCATACATTGTTCAAAATGCAGGTTCGATATGATGTTTTGTCTCATTTAACATTTTTTCAACAACTCAGTTTAAAAAATGACCTCTTTTAAAGTTCTGGAAACCCTTTTTTTAATGGTTATTCTGTTTTTATTGGCAGAATAACTACCTTACCAAAGAATTAAATGAACGTGACAGGGACTTGGAACAAAACAGGGCCATAATAGCCAAGTTTCAATTGAAATGTAAGCATAAATTTTAATTTACCTATACAATAAGAGTGCTAAAGCAATGGTTAATGAGTCTGGCAAAAATACACCATCTTGTTGTTTTGTTTTATAAATCTTACAAACCTTGTAGTATTTACATTGACTTTAAAGAATCCAAGTTTGAAAATATTTTCTGAATGAATCGTTTTGAGTAACAACTCTTGCTAAAATTCATTAATATCTCCTCTTGGAAGTGTGGATACCATAACTAGAAAACCAGCTGAAATACATATGAACTTGCAATTGTCCATTGCAAAGTGTGTGGAAATGAACTATATGTAATGTAATTGCAGTAAAAGAATTGGTACAAGAAAATAAGCACCTTGAAGAAGGCATGAAAGAAATCCTACAAGCTATAAAGGACATGCAGAAAGATCCAGGTGTGAAAGGTGGAGAAACTGCTGTAATCATTCCTAGTCTGGAACGATTAGTAAATGTAAGTCTGTATTTCATTACTTACTTAGCTTAGCTGAATCTGTTTAGCTGAAAACGTTAAAAAGATTTCATGATTGCTTGCCTTATGTACATCATGACATAGGTATGAGATGATAAAGGAAATTGGGTTTTGGAGGGGAAAGTGTATCCTTACCAAATACTTTGAACGGGTTAAAGAATGTTTTTTGAAACAACAAAGGCAGCAAAAATATAGTTCAGGTGCTTGCAAACTCGTGTTGAAATTCTAAGGATTTTGCTTCCTTCCTACATAATTGCTATCTGGAGAGGCTGTTCTCTCCAACTATGACATGGTCTGCACTGGAAGGCATGGGGTATCTCTCTTGAGCCTTTCTTATCCCTCTTCAGCAAATGGTTGCAGGGCCATGACCTAGTGTGAAGAGCCAATCTGCGTTGGCTTTCTCCCTTTGATAGGCAAAGTGGAAGAAAGGAAAGACTGAATGGATGGGCGTTGGGATTTGTAGCTTGGATTGCTGTAGTCTGCCCTCGGGGAATCTGCTTAGTAGTCAAGCTGCTGTAGTGCAGCGGCTAAGCAACTGAGCTGCACTTCCCAATTTGAATCTTGTCTGTCCTGTGTGCTAAAACGCTATACAAATCATGTGGTAATGGAATTAACTGTTGCAGAAAAGGTCCACCCCCCCCAATACATTTGCCATATGTAGAATCACACCTTTGCAATATTCCTTTCCTCATGCAGATAGCATGTTTTACTCTTTAAATGGCCAGATTTACTGTTTGGCTTTATATAGTTTTAATTGAAATTGGCGTGTGTTTGTTAACGGAGGAATCTAGGAGATTGGTAAGAGTGCATTCTATGCATGGGAAGAATTACCAGACTTGTATCTCCATGTAGGGCTAGGAGAAGAGAGTTTAACTTCATGGAAAGCACTTACTTTCTTTTATGGTGAATCAATTGTTGGCAGGCAATTGAATTAAAGAATACAGAAGGAAACTTCGATGCTAGCATACATTTAAAGACGCAAGTTGACCAACTAACAGGACGAAATGAAGAATTAAGGAAGGAACTGAGGGAAGCACAAAAAGAAGCAGTGAATTTTTCCAATCAGCTTTCAAAAGCAAATGCCAAGGTATGCGGGCTATCTTAGCCTTCAAAAGTAGCCTGGGTAGCAATACAAAGTGAAGTACACATGGGTTTCTATCCACAGCTCCTCATATGTGTCATGCAAGATTTGATTGATAGACAAAGGTAGACCCACTGAAAGAGTGCTGCTTTAGTGTGGGGGATTATGGGTGTGTACTGGGACCCTGACAGTGATGCTGTAACTTCTGCACACCCAAACAGCTGCTCATCTGACCATCACTGGAAGCAGCTTTTTAAAAATTGTGGCGCTTCAGAAACATTTTTATTTGGTGTAAGCTTTCTGGCTAGTAATGACAATATTTTGCAATACATGTAAATGATATACTATATACGATCTAGTTTTTCAGTGATTCTTTGTGCCCTATTGTTGCTTATATGTTTCAGGTTGCCTCTTTAGAAAATGAGATCCATTTGCTGCGGCAATCAGAAGATGCTGGTATGGTGTTCAAAGCAGTAAATCTTCCGGAAGGAATGGCTCCATCTAGTGTAAACATAATAAATTCACAGAATGAATATTTAATATACCTTTTGCAGGTGAATACTTTAAAATTGACTAGTGGGTATATCTTAACATGTTTACCTCTGTCCATTCTCTCTCTCTCTCTCTCTCTCTCTCTCTCTCTCTCTCTGTCTTACACACACACGCACACACACACGTATGTGCATATGTATGTATATACCATGGTGGTTTCAAAGCCATGCAGTATTTTAATGAAAAACAGAGCATTCTATATTCAAAGTTTCTTATTCATGGCAGTTCAGTATCTCATCAATGGTTTTTAAAGTAATAGTGAAAGGAACAAAATCCTGTTCACATATCTTTTATATAACCTTGATATTATTATTTAAGGTGAAAACTGATATTACATCTTGAACTGCAACTTTTCCCACAGACAAATATATGTGATGAGGTCAGTCTTTGTAGAATATTTTAATTCAGAAAGCATATAGCTATAGGAAGGCACTCCATTTTATATATTTTATATCCGTTAGAATTGAAGCTGAGATATGTCATGCAATTAATTTGATGTGTATCATTAGGAACTGGAAAATAAAGAGAAGCTGCTGAAGAAATTAGAAGAAGCGCTAGAAGACTATAAAAGGAAAGTTGCAGTTGCCCGCCACCAGCAAGGCTTGCTGTATAAAGAATATCAAAGGTATAATTCTGATTATATCTTGGTATAGTAGCCAAAGAAGGTGAATTACAATAAATAAGGTGTGTCTAGGTGAATTACAATGCAACCATAAAATCAAACACTACAGTTAAATAGTGTATTTTTATCTTTTTTGGAAAAAAATTGTATTTCCCCCCCTAAAGAACAGTTATGGGGCAGCAAACTAATGTTGTTAATAAAAATTAATAAATTAGTACTTAATAAAAACGTTTATTAATACATTTTTTATTCATATTAAATAAATATAAATTAATTAAAAGGGTTTCAAATACCCTTAATAATTCTGGTGTCAAAGATTGTTCATCTCTAGTACATAATGCTTATATTCAGCCATGCTCTGCAATGATGGAGAAGTTAACTTGCTCTTTCCAAAATCTGTTTCCTCTCTATTGGCAGCTTATAAATCTTTTGTTCTGAACTTTCAGACTTCAGATTTTACCTAGCACAATATGACACAATAGTTGCAATAATGTGTTTTACTAAACATCCATTTACTTATTTTAGTGAAAGGGAACACTGGCATACTGCTGGTGAAAAAATACAAGAAGAAAAGAAAAGATTGGAACATCAAAAGGAGCAAGATGATGTAAAAATAAAAGAATATTATGTAAGTAGTGATCCTATATTCATGGGCTTGGGTGCCAAGAATTACAAGTTCCACATGAGACAACAAGGTTTTCCCACCTGCTTCCTGCTAGGAGCCCTTTCATCTCCTGAAAAGCTGTTTCTAAAGGTTGGAGTATTTTATAAAAAATAACGTGGGGTCTGGCAAGGTTTTTGAGGGGAGATTTGCAGTGATTTCTCTCATGCCCATGTCTCATCTCATGCAGTTCTCTGGAGTGGCTTTTCCAGGACTGCATAGGACTGGGAGGAGGGGAGAAGAGGCCTGTTATGCACCAATGTATCTGCTTCTGTTTAGCTAGATCAAGGCCACTGACTGCTTAAAATACGTGTTAATACTCACAACACAGTGCCAGTGACATTTTTAATCTTCCCACAGAATTTATTAGATGCACTTGAAAAGAATAGCGATGACTTTAAACGGCTATTTGCAGACTACAGTAGAAAAATAACTGTTCTGAGGGTAAATGAAAGGTCACTAGCAAGGCAGTACACAACCGTACTTGAAATGGAGAAGCATCTCCGGAAAGAGAATGAGAAGATGAAGGCCGAGTTAATAGCTGTGGAGGCTGCAGTTGGAGAAAAGATTGGCCGTTTGCAAAGGTTCAAGGTATGTTTTATATATCATGCCAGCTCTGCTCACATGGCAATTGTGTGCAAGACGCTTTTGTATGCAAAACAGCAGTGAGATTGTGCTTCTTGAACCATTTCCAACATCACATCCTCAGGCAGCTCCGACTGTGTGCCACCCAACATTTGAAAAGGAATCCCAAGTGTTGCACACAAGCTGTTCATAAGAGCACCATATGGGTCATATTCCTACTCAGATCAGATGTCCTGATTGTGTGGAGCCTCGATACTTCTCTTTTTCAATAGGATTTATCATGTACTCTTTCCAAGTGTCTGCAAAATCCAAGCTGTTTTTGCACTTTTCAATATATGCCACAGCTATTCTCACAGTACAGTTTGGCTTCTATATTCCTAGTGACCTGCTGCAGTATTTTTGTGTGCACCTTCAGCATTCCTCCTTTTTTGAATGCCATATAGACTGTTTCTTCCTTCTTTGTTCAGGAAATGGCAACTTTCAAGATGGCAGCATTGCAGAAAGCGTTGGATGATTGTGTACCTCTGAATGATCTGGAAATGGCTAATAAGCAGTATAATGAATTAACTGCTAAATACAGGGATATGCTACAAAAAGATAACTTGCTTGTTCAAAGAACAACTAATTTGGAGCACTTAGAGGTAATACTACCATGCTACTTTGAGATAACTTTAGATTATCTACATTTCTCCATCTCAATTTTATGCTGGTGGTGCAGATCCAGCAGAAGATTCAGCTGTCTAATATTGTAGGCAGGATTTGAAAGGAAAACAATCTTTTTATTGTCCTTCCCAAATACTATTACAGACCACTAGTGCTTTAACTATAAAAACAGAGAGGGAAGGATATACTTAGGTGTGATCTTCATAGTGATCTCTTTTGAAAGCTACTTACACTTTAACTTGGGAGACAGCACTGTATGGATGGATCCCTTTCTTTTAATTGGTGTCTAACATTCTCTCACTGCTTGCACAAAGCAATATTTTTGTTTTGTTTTTAAACTGTTATTATATTTTAATTTGTCTTTAAATTGTTTTTGGTGTGCCACATCTTGCCATGCCATATAGCGTGAAAATGCATCCCTGAAAGAACAGATTGAGTCTTTAAACAAGGAGCTGGAAATTACAAAAGAGAAACTTCATACACTTGAACAAGCTTGGGAGCAAACAGCAAAATTGGGTGAGTGCATTGTATTATGATCATTTTATTGCAATGAGATGATACATGTTTTCTCTTTAAACCTGGTATTTTAAAATGTAGAGTTGAACAACATTTTGAAACACAAGGAAGCCTTATTCTGAAATTAACAAGAATCCAAACATTCAATTGAAAGCTTGTTAGTATTCTTAAATGGTATTCACACAAGCCTAGAACTTTTTTTAAAGGGAAAAATAAAAGGGAAAATGATGTTGATCTCAATATATCCCCAAAGGCATCTGTGATCATTAGTACAACTTACCTGTTATTAGAGTGTTTTATTTGCAAAGACAACCCCTGTAGTGTATTAGAAGTGAGATATCCTGTCAAGATTCTGCCAAAGTCTGAAAAGATCAACCCAGTCCCTTTGATGAAAAAGGGAAGTAATAATAACTAAACAAGGTAAAGGGCAATTATAAATGATATTCCAGTTTTGAACTATGCAAAAGAAGATGTTTTAAATATTTTGAAAAAGTTGAAGATTTCTGCCTCTGTTCCGTACTGCAGATTTTATATTGTTTTGTTTTTAAAATGTGTCTGTCACTAAACTTTTCCATTTATATTATTGTCAATTTGTAGGAGGAGACAGTGCTACAGATAAGGCCACAAAAGCCATAACAAACAGTGAGATTGTTTCTATTTCTAAGAAAATTACTATGCTGGAAATGAAAGAACTAAATGAAAGGCAAAGGGCAGAGCACTCTCAGCGAATGTATGAACACTTACGAAACACATTAAAACAAGTGGAAGAACGCAATTTTGAACTGGAAACAAAGTTTGCTGAGGTTGGCTGCTGAGCTGTGATTACATAGTTTGCTTAAAGTGTTGGAAAATGCATTAGCATACTGTTCTCTTTAATTACTCCTATCATTCCCCCGCCCCCCCCCAATAGTTTCTTGGAGCTAGATGCATTTAGAGATGTTGCACTGTTTGAGATACACTATTGAGTAAGGTGGAAAGTAGGCATATAAGGTTGACAAATTCCTAACACCTAGAAGAAACTGCTTTATGACTAAGCCAAACATCACTTTAAAATGTAGTTTGAAATAAACTGTGGATTAATGTGAATACACAGGATGTTGGTGCATTCTGCTGAAAGGCTCTCATTCCGTTTCTCTCCCCCAGTTAATTCTTCAGGCACATGAACTAAGATAGTGGCGTTTGGGGGCAAGTTTATCACAAGCTGAATCCAAGATTGTTTGTAGTTAGTGTTTGTAAGGCTCCTGTATCTTGAAGTAGTCAGAGCAGGCGGAAATTCAGCCCAGGAAAGACATGCTGGTGTTCTACGTTACAGCCAGCTGTGCATGCCACGAGTCCTCACAATCCTAGCAAAGCATGCCACAAACACCTGATAATGCATGTTGGCTACCCATGTACTAATAGGTTGTTGTTGTTTTGGACTGAATGTAGTGTTCCGATTCTGAATATCTTTACCAAACCTGCCATGTCTCTTAGCTTACAAAGATCAACCTTGAAGCACAGAAAGTGGAACAGTCTTTGCGAGATGAACTGTCAAGCAGTGTGAGTAAAGCAGTCAGCGAGGCAGATAGACGTCGAATTATGGACCTGGAGAAAAGTGAAACTGAGCTCAAGATTGAAGTATCAAAGTAAGTTTAAAGGTTCTTGCATTACTCTGATTTCAGCCCTGCGTAGAAGAGGTGTGTGTGTGGGGGGAAGAATACTTCCAAGTTTATTTGAATTTCCCTCTAGAACTGCTCCCCTCTTCCCTTATATGCACACACACACATGTCATGGGAGCCTTTTAAAGGGAAAATTGTGGGGAATGACACTGGTTTTTCACTTTAAAACCCAACCATTCCTCATCCTGGAGCTGCTTTATGACCTGGGGGAAGTTTAAAGAGTAATTGGGAGGTCTTTGGGAAAGATTTGCAAAGGAAATGTTGAAATTGTGCACGCATGCTGCTCTTTGGGGTCTAGTTTTGTTTAATTAAAATTTTATCGGTCATTTTTTCAGGCAGCTTTATGATAAAATAATCAAAAGAGTAAACATACACACATTATTGTATTTGTATTCTGCCTTTCCATAGTTAAAACCATGCTCACAGTGGCTTATGACATGAAAATATTTACATAATTACAAATTAACAAAGGTAGAAATAAACAACAAATAAAACACATCAGAAAGTACACAACCAAATTTAAAATTCCCACATAAATAATAAATTGCAAAAATAAAGATACAAAAACAGTATCACAACCTAAGAGTCTGTTCAACAGCCTCAACTTTTGTAGCTGAAGCCAGTCAGGGCCCAGCCTTCTTAGGCGAGGTGGGAAAAGGCCTGTAAGGCAGAGTGTGCAGGTATAAAATATATAAAAAATATATAAAAACATTACAAAAAATGATACAGCAGCAGCAGCTGAAACCTATACAATTCCACAGAATAGAATCTTATGTTTGGAAGCAGCTATTAAAAAAACCTACATGTGTTTATCATAGTGGTCTGGATTGCATTGTGCAGTGGATGCTCGGGTTGCGAACGTGATCTATGCGGGATGCACGTTCGCAACCTGCGTCTGCGCACACATGGGTTGCTGCGCATGCGCGACCACCAAAACCCGGAAGCAACCCGTTCCGGTACTTCTGGGTTTTGGTGGTCAGCAACCCAAAAAGACGCAACCTGAAGTGGCCGTAACCCGAGGTATGACTGTAATGTGAAATCATGGTTTAGTGCTGTATGGATGAAGCTCCATGAGCACAAATGAAGTGCCTGGCTTAAATGAGCCCTGCTTTGCCATTGTATTCAGAAGACCTCTGCTAAGTTATAGTATCAGTTTTACAGAATCTTGGCTTGGCGTTATGCACAAACCAAGGATCAAACAATGGTTTCACAAGCCAGCAGAACCTAGGGTTTGAAAATGGCTTCTTATGAAATGTACCTGGTTGAAATGTAATCCTAAATCAAGAGTATTTAAAAGGGAAACTAAACTCTGAAGATGTCCTTTCACCAGAAGAATGCAAAAGGGGGAGTGTTGGGAGCCAGGTCTTTTGCTCAGGCTTGCTGTAGCTTGTCCACATAGCTTTAAACCATGTTGCATGTGAATGCAGCCAGTATGTGGTGGGCTACAACTTAATGTAAACAGCTCATTTATATCATCAAAACTCAGTAGTGTTATGTGACACAATTATTCCATGTGGCACTTCATATGGACCTAGTGACAGTGCTGTTGTGACAATGTTTCAGGTTTTAACCACATTCTCAACCTGTAAACAGTCTTTATGCATCGAGGCTCAAACAGCTTTTTCATCTGCTAGACATTTTCATCTGCTAGCCTTAAATGTGCAGCAGTTCCATTCAACATATATCCTTTTAGTACTGTTTTTTATTATTTGCATATTGGGGGGAAAAGAAAAAGAGAATACTGTTACCCTTGCAGTGTTTTTTACTAAATAGGTTTCACTTGTCTTGCTAGGCTAAAAGAGCTGTCTGATATTGCCAAGATGCAAGTTGATGCTTTGGAGAATCGCCAGCAATCCAGAGAGAAAGAAGTGGAATCGCTCAGAATGCAGATTTTGGATTTTCAGGTATGGTCTATCTCTGCTTAGAAGCATAACCATTCACCCCTGTGACACAGATAATAAGCCCAATACCATGTAAATGCTTGGCGAATGCATTTGATTATAATATATATTTTTATCTTACTTGCTATTCAGGCACAATCAGATGAAAAAACACTTGTTGCAAAATTACATCAACATATCGTGGCCCTTCAGGTTAGTGAAGCCACTGCTGTGGCCAAGTTAGAGACTGCCATGTCAAAACTTCAGAAGATGGAGGTGGCTAATATGCGCCTAGAGCAGAAACTGGATGATAAAGAGCAAGCATTGTACTATACACGACTCGAGGGGAGGAATAGAGCTAAGCATCTCCGCCAGACTGTACAGTCACTGCGACGACAATTCAGTGGTGCTTTGCCCCTGGCTCAGCAGGAGAAGTTCTCCAAAACTATGATTCAGCTTCAGAATGACAAACTTAAGACTATGGATGAGGTCCAGCTTGCTCAGCAGGAGCGCCGAAATGCAGAGAACAGAGCACTGGAGCTGGAGACAAAGCTAAAAGGATTAGAAGAACTAATAGCCACATTGAAAGATACAAGAGGAGCACAGAAGGTTTGTGATATAACAACTTTAAATATTTATTTGAGAATTGACGCTAAGTTCACATAAGGTTTTGGGGTTTGTTTGATTTGATTTTTCATTTTTATTGCCTTGATTAGCCAAGAGAGAAAAGCAGCATCTGCTTATCAATGTCAATTGACAGAATGTCAATTTCCACTGTAAAAATGTCAGTCACCCCCATTTGAATGTGTGTTGTAGTCCATTAGTGTTTCATCACTCTGATTCTTTTGTATTCATATTTAATCACATGCACACATTCTTCATTTTGTTAATCTGGGCCAAAATGCAAAGAATTAATGAGATGCTTGCTTGTGCACCAAGGATTCTACATGGTTATGTATTTTTTCCCAACCACCAATCCTTTCAAACAAATTCTGATTTTTGAGAGAAACTCCACAATGAGCTAGTTCATCTTTTTTTCTGCAGTAGTTTGGCACTATTTGGAATCAGTTTGGTCCTTAAATTGTTGTCAGATTTGGTCATTTGTGTATTGTCAGGTAATTGAGTGGCATATGAAAATTGAAGAGCTTCGTCTTCAGGACCTTAAACTGAACCGCGAATTAGCCAAGAAAAAGGAAGAGATTAAATATTTGAACAATATCCTTTCTGAATACGAACGTACCATTAATAACCTGGAAGAAGAAATTGTACAGCAGAGCAAGGTACAGAAAAGCTAGTGGTGTTGCACTATTGGTTTTTTTTAAAAAAATGTAACTTTAGAAATTCTGCAGAGAAAACTCCTACAAAAGTTTTGCTGCATGTAACGTGAAAAATGTTCCTGTATCTAACATATATTTGTGCTGCTCTCAGAGGCTGTGTACAGTCCTTATTAAACCCCTTAAATCTTGTAGTTCCATGAAGAGCGGCAGTTGGCCTGGGAACAAAGAGAAGTAGAATTAGAACGTCAGCTCGACACTTATGACCGTCAGCAGAAGGACATAATTAGAACCGCTCAGAAGGTACCTGATTTCATACTGATAAGTCCCATAACACATCAAGTGTCATTCTTCCACCCGGCTGTCGCCTGGGGTTGGGGGGGGGGTCTCCGCCTGCCTGCGCAAAACAACCATTTCTGTTTACTTCTCTGCAGTTTGATGAAGCTACAGGATCAGTTCCAGACCCCAGCTTGCCCCTTGCACATCAGCTTGAGCAAGCTCTAAGGAAAATACGAGAACACGTCCGAACTATCCTGGAAGTGCAAGCCACCTGCAAATCCTTAGAAGAGGTGATTGGATTGTTCAGCTAACTGAATCATATGCTTTTAGTGATTTATAGAGTAGAGATTTTGCCTCCGGCAGAGGAGGGTATCTTTAGTTGCATTGCTCCTTCCTCTCACTCCAGAAGGCTGTTCAATTTTTAAAATCTTTTTTTTTACCTTTTATTTATTAAATTTGTATGCCACCTTTCACCCAAGGATCACACAGTGATTCACAACGTAAAAATTTAAGTTGAGAACATAAAATTCATAATAGAACAAAAAGAGAAAAAAATCTGAATAATTTCTTCCACAAACCCATTTAAAATGTTACTCAGCCAAAGGCTTGGTTATAGAGAAACAGTTTGGCCTGGCACTTAAAGATATGTAATGAAGGCGCCAGGCTATCAGGTTGGGCTTTGACTCCACCTGGTGGTCAAAGGCAGGAACAATGTCTTGGGAAGCAGGTATCTCCCAGAATACAGTTCAGTTGCTCCTGCCTTTGATTAAAATAGCTATGCTGTGATGTTCTTTGTTGGTTGTCTAGTTCTGTTGACCTAAAAATGAATAATCTATCTATCTATCTATCTATCTATCTATCTATCTATCTATTCTGGTCCTGCCCCCACCACTTGTTTTTCACAGCTCCCCACTTGCCTTTATTTCCCCACTCTTTTCTCCATGTTGAAAAAAGAAGAAGAAGAAATCCTTTCAATTATTTTTGTCGTTTTTGGTAACAGATTTATTTTATTACAGAAACTGAAAGAAAAAGAAGCTGCTTTGTGGAAAGCAGAGCAAAGTATCTTATCCAGGGACAGGATCATAAATGAACTGAGACTTCGATTGCCAGCATCATCAGAGAGAGAGAAAATAATAGCAGAGCTTGGACCAAAAGAAGAGGACTCTGCTGCCTCTCCTCGTGCTCTGAAAATTGCGCACCAGACAATTGCAAATATGCAAGCAAGATTAAATCAAAAAGAGGAAGTGTTGAAAAAGTACCAATACCTTTTGGCCAAAGCAAGAGAGGTATTTACAATACAAAATGCATGAGCTGTTATTGTAAACAGCCCTGGAAATTTTGAATTGAAGGGCTTTGTAGAATTTTTTTAATGAATGAATAAATGAAAAATGCTGGGTTACACAGGGCCATTTGAACTGAGCGGTGGTGGCACAGAGGTGCCATTTGGTGTTTCCAACATGACTTGGGACTGCATTATTCTGAGTGCCATTCATGGGGAAAAGTCCTGAATATGTAGCATAAGGAAGTAAAGGAAGCTAAAAGTGACTTCTGTGTTTGGAAAACTTGAAGAGTATTGCCTTTTGTTGTGGACATCCTTTTCAGTTACTTTTGCATTTAGTGTGATAAGATTAGTAACTATTTGAAATTTTTGTAGAATAGAATGGACACAAAAACAAATATATATATTTTTGCACTATTTAGGAACAAGAGGAAATTGCAAAGAAACATGAAGACGACCTCAGAGTGCTACATCAAAAGTTAGATATACATGCTGACAGTTCTTTTAACAAATTCAAGCAAACTGCATTAGTAAGTATATGTTTTGTTCATGATTTCTGCATTTGAGGATTTGGTGAATAAAGGTAAGATGGGGACAGAATTGAAATATGGTGATTTCTTATCCTTTATGGCTTGGATTCAACAAAGTTCTGATGTAAAGTAATTTGTGGAAGCTGTCTCTTTACAGCTGCCCACCCCACTGTCAAAACGCTGGTCCCATGGGTTGGAGACAACCTTGGGAATTGTTTTCTGGTTTTTAAAGAGGAATGCATATGGAGTGGGAAGTCAGCGCAGATCACTGTCCCACCCATTGAGTGAGCTGAATCAATGTCTGCTCACACCAGGAGCCCTTGGGTTCCAGCCATTGATTTCCATCAGGCTTCCACTGACTTTCTGCAGCCTTTGGGGTACCATTAGTGACGAGTTGACATATAAAGCTCTTAAGGATCTGGGCCCCAAATTTGCAGTGATGACTTCATATCCTGTGACTGTGGCTCAGTGTTTAAACCAACAAAGGTGCCTTTCTTAAGATATCATCAGTGCCATAGTGTACTGCATTCCTGATGATAGAAAAGTAATAAAACACACACTGGTAATAAAAAAGATTTCTGGAAACCATTTTTAGGAATTTTTGTAAAACGCTATTTTTAGACAAGCTATTGTTAGGGCTTCACAGCATGTGAATGAAAAACATGGTTATATTGCAAGAATTTACCAGGTAAATAGGGGCAAATGAGCCATACTGTACCCCAACTTAGTTAAGATGCAAATATATCATGCGTCTTAGCTTATACATTACATCCAGGATATGAGTTAAACAGTAATATCAAACAAAGAATGGAATATTTATTCATTAGATAACCTGTTTTGTTCCACAGGAGTTGGTGAAAAAGCCATCTTTAGCTGTCCCAGCAAATAAACATTTAATTCGTCTGGCAGAGATGGAGCAAACTGTAGCAGAACAGGACAGTTCCCTTGCATCCCTTCTGAACAAATTAAAGAAAACATCGTCCGAATTGCAGAAGCAAAAGCAGATTACTTTGGCAAAAATCAAGGAATTTGATAACATCAGGGTCCAGTAAGTGTAGATTAGAATTATACTTCATTCTGTAAATGATCTGCTGAGATCTTGAGAGTCGTCATGTTTCATTAATCTTTAGAAAACCTGGCTAAAATATATACATAACCATAGAGGTAAGCATTCAGCTTAAACATAGAGCTCATTATCATTATATAAAAATAATGGGTTATTTTTGTTTTCAGGAGTACTTCATTATACTCCTTTAGGCGCCAGGCAAAAGTGTTCCTTTTTAACCAGGCCTTTGGTTGACCTGATCAACATCCCATACCCTTTTAAAATGTGGCTCTTTGGCGGGGGGGGGGCGTATTATTGGGTTATTGCTTTTATTTTTATTTTATATACTGTGATCTTTTTATGTGAACCTCTCTGAGACCTCCGGGTATACGGCGGTATATATATTCAAATAATAATAATAATAATAATAATAATAATAATAATAATAATACTGTCTTTTAAAGATATGTTGAAAAGATCAGTTCATTGGGCAGTATCCAACTAACAGTTCTTCTTGCACAAGCCCTTTTGGCTGAACTATGGAGCTTCCTCTCCCACCAGGCCCCCCAACCTGCTCTGGGGGAACCCCAGAACATATTTATGGACTGCATGGGGAGAGGAGAGGGAGAAGAAGTTTCATTGCTTGGGCTAGTGGAACTGCTTCGTTGGATACCACCCTTTGGTTTTTATAGGATTTTGTTAAAAGAATAAAATTGGTTGTGGTCCATAGCCTGTAGTCCTATTTAGTTCAGCTTCATTGCTCTGGAATAAGCATTATGTAGACAGTATCCTTCCCTCCATAATTAACCTCTTGTCAATGCGGTTGTTATATAGTGTCTTTCCCCCCAAATTAGATTTAGGTATACATGACTGGATTGTAACTACTTGCCTTCAAATTACTGGAAGGTTTGACCAGTTGGAATCCATTCACTGGTCTCCAGTCTGTGCATCACAGAATCAATGTACAGTTGGGTGGGGAACCCATGGCCTTCTAGATGTTGCTGGACAACAGTTCTCATTCTCCTTGGCCATTGGCTTCGCTGTATGGGGCTGATGGAAACGGAGTCCCACAAGATCTGAATGGCCACAGTTTCCTCATTTCTGGGTCACATGCATTAGATTCAGCTTTGATAAACCCTATTCTAACATGAAACTTAACAAGCAGACATCTGGCAGAGCTCTCAGGATTTTTATGCTGTGGGTGGTGGCATGGACTACCCTGATGATTCTCCTCCCAAGCATATGTTTTGAACAGTAGATTTTTGAGCCACGAGGTGAAATAAAGTGAGGACATTTGTTTGTTAATGAGCTATGAAGAAAATAAATGAGAGAACACAGCTGACTTTGCTTATCACAAAGACAGTTTGACAGTGTGTTGCTCCTCTAGGCTGCTGTTGGGAATAATGTATAATTATAATCGAAACGATGCAATACTTCAGCCTAGTTAGTCCATCTGGAACTCGCTCAATTTTGCCAATGGATGTCATTATTATTTATTATTTTGCTCTGCTAGGCTTGAAGAGAAGCATGCAGCTGAAGTGAAAAAATTGAAAGATGAAGTGGATGAGCTAAGAAGTTTGTTGTCACAGATGGAGAAAGAATTACTGAATGCAAAACTGGAGCTGGAGGCCCAAAGAGAAGCAAATAATAGAGCTCCAACAACTACAATGAAAAATCTAGTGGAACGGCTGAAGAATCAGCTAGCCTTAAAAGAGAAACAGCAGAAGGTAAGCTTGGAAACTAGTAATTGGGTGTAAACCAGCTCATTTTCTCTAACAAACCAGAATTATTTCACCTTTTTTATTGTGAGCCTCTCTGCAGGGACCTATTCATTTTTCTTACATACAGTGTCTAGTATATTTTAGACACTTTTGTTTTTCATCAAATTTATCATTTTTAAGATTGATAAATATTTTTCAGGCTTTGAGTAAAGCACTTCTGGAGCTCCGAGCAGAAATGACAGCTGCTGCAGAACAACAGATTATTTCTGTAGCATCACAAAAAGAGGCACACATGAATGTTCAACAGATCGTTGACAAGCAAACAAAGGAACTGAGGGTGAGCAGGAAGTGAAGTCTTACCTATATTGGCCTGATGTGAAAGCCAGAGGGGTTAGATGTCACTGTGAGCATTACAGACACCAATACGTTGCTGTATCTTCCAGTCCTCAAATAGTACTTTTGAGTGTTAAAAGCCCTATGATGCACTTTCCCAGACACTGCTACTTAGCAGTTCCTGTTAATTTCACCACATTGTGTGTGGGCCTCCTGCACAAAATTGAATGAAACGGTGTTCCATATGACTGTGATCAAGGTACACTGATAATGTGTCTGTAATTGTAGTCTATTCCACAAAAAAACAGACTTGTGCTTCCTGGAAACCTGGCACATGGATTGCAAGATGTATAGGACCCATGGTTTTGCATGGTTTTGCATGGTTTCTTCCCTAGAAGAACAATAAATTTGGTCACAAATGTACAGAGTCAGGGTTTTTAGAACTGTGTTTTTAGTAGGTGATATCTAAGATTAGTCACATTCAGAGTAGACAAATAGAGATCATTTGACTTGTATGTTGTTTTCAGTGGATCCGTTCTGGGTTTAATTGACCATAATATCACCCAATATTAGCAAAGATGTTTATTGTCTGCCATTGTCATTCGTTTCTTTGTTCATTTTGTTGGCAGTCCTGAAATAATATATCATAAAAAAATATTTTCTTAGATTCAGTTAGAAGATTTAAATGACCAACTTTCCAGACTTAAAGATGCCCTCAAGCTAAGCAAAAATAAAGAGAATTCATTACTAGATGAGGTGGATGATTTAAATCACGAGCTTCAGAAAAAAGTTAAAGCCCACACTAAATTTCTGAGGGAGAAAGAAGAGATGGAAAAAGAAAATGAAGAACTGAAAAAGCGGATTAAAAGGCTAACCAATGCAATTCAGGTAAATATTTTTTGAATTATAAAACAAAGAACATTGTTTTGGTAGTATACAAATAAATTGCATATTTCTTGAGTCACTCGTTGGCTGGTTTTGCACTGCAGCAAATCATCTGAACGTTGTTTTTGTTCTAATTGAGAATTTTGTACACTGCATATATATCTGAGTTTGCAATATATAAATGAATTGAATAAATAAAAATCTGGCAACTATGATTAAGTGCAAATCAGCCAGCTTATCTATGTATCTGTGCTTGTGTCTTATTTAAATCTTAATTATAATCTTATTTATATAAGCATTAAACTTGGTTATTTGAATGAAGAATATTTGCATATGTAGAATGCTTGCATTATCCCTTAATGTGTGTGTGCCTGTGTGTATAATATATATAATCATTTCTTAGAGCCAGTGCTTCTCTAATTAAGAGCATAATCCAGAAAAGATAGCCACTGTGTATTTTGCATTCATTTCAATGGGGTTTGCATATCGCATCTGGTTGTGCAGTGGTGATACCTGCTAAAATGCTCCCAATGTCCACAGTCATGATGCATGGCAATTTAAAGTTAGTTTAAACCTTTCCCAATTTTTCAGGGAAAAGCTGATGACCAAAGCCTGATAGAGGAACTTCAAAGAAAAATTAAGAAGTTGGAAAGTGAACTAGGAAAGAAGAGTGATGAGTCAGAAATGAAAACCCCAAGAGAGGACAAGGTATGAGAGATGCACGACTAAAATAAATTTAGCTTACATCATTTCTCACTGTCATGTTGGGGGTTTTTTTTGGGGGGGGGGTTGCATTATAATGACTCCTTTGGTTTGTTATGAATGCAATACTTTGTCGGCAGGTTTGGGGTAGTGGTAGTTAAAGTTTTATTTTAGATCAGGGGTCAGCAACCTTTTTCAGTCGTGGGCTGGTCCACTGTCCCTCAGACCATGTGGTGGGCCAGAATATTTTTTTTTGGGGGGGGATGAACGAATTCTTATGCCCCACAAATAACCCAGAGATGCATTTTAAATAAAAGCACACATTCTACTCATGTAAAAACACGCTGATTCCCAGACCGTCTGTGGGCCGGATTGAGAAGGCAATTGGGCCACATCCGGCCCACGGCCCTTAGGCGGCCTACCTGTTTTAGATCATTGTTAATGCTAGGTTGTATGTGTGATGTGTTTTATACTGTTTTGATATTGCAAGGCTTCTTGGGTAGGCTGTGCCCCCAAAGGCAGAATGCAAATGAATGAATAAATGAATGGTCAGACAGCATGATTGGTCCTGTCGATTGGTGGATTCCACAGTGAAGAGGATAGAAAAAGCAGCAGATCAAACATTTATGCGTGCATTTATTAAAGAAAAATAAGCAGACTTAAATATGGATGTTTTCACTCTTTAGAAATAAAATTGGAGAATTTTACATTTTTGTTTTTGATCATTTTGCAGAGTTCTAAGGAAGAATTAATTAGATGGGAGGAAAGTAAGAAATGGCAGATGAAAATGGAAGGAATGAGGAACAAACTGAAAGAAAAGGAGAAGGAAGTAGAGTCCTTAGCCAAACAGTTAAACACAGTAAAGGAACTTTTTTCAAAGTAAGCTTACTTTAATTAACAAAACTCACAGCAATATGACATACCACTATTTATTGATCAAGGACATGGTGCTATAGTAGTGTATTGTATGTCTATAAGGCTGCAGACAGCACTTTCTCAAATGTAGTCCACTGGCACAGTTTTCTAGATCTCCTAATTATAGGTACTCCTGGAAAAAACTTCCTCAAGTAGGGCTGCAATCCTGTACACATTTCCTGAGAGGGAATCTCATTCAACTGAGTAGGAATGATTTCTGAGTAGGCATGCATCAGATTAAGCAGACCAATTAATCTTCAAATGTTATTTTGTATGGAAGCAAATGTACCATTATATTAATGCAAATCCATTAAATACTACAGGGCGGATAAAGAAAAAATTGCTTTGCAGAAGAAACTCAAGAGCTGTGGTGTTACTGTTGATCAGGTTGTAGGAGTACGAGCCTCTGAATCAGAGAGAGAGCTGGAAGAGCTACGAAAACGAAATATAGATTTGGAGAATGAGATTGTTCACCTAAAGTAAGAAATACTTCCAAAAAAAGTGAAATTAAGAGTGCTCTGTTTTTTATGGTCTTTTCTAAATAGGCACTTTTGATTTATTAAGTACATTTCAAGAGAGCACTGTTCCTGGAAGCTGAACATTTTAACCATTTTGAGGAATTAATACAAGCATGGCATTTAAAAATTACATTAGTTAGTTTTAATGTACACACAATGCTGGGTACTTGTTTGTTTTAACCATGGTTTTGTTCAAGAAGCAGACAGGCAAACAAGCCACAGCTTATTTTTCTAAAGCTTAGTTTGCTTTCCAGTTGTTCTTGCCTCATGACTGTAGCTTGGTGAGTGGTTGGGGTGAGTTGGCTCAACAAACCATGGTCAAGCATAGCTTTGGGGTTTGTGCGTTACTCCAAATCAATGTAACCCAATAACCAATTGTGGCTTCACAATATGGTTTGTTGGCAGAAACAAATATGGGTAAAGTAGTAAGCTGGGTTCAGATTTTCAGAAAAACCATACTTTAGCTAAACAGCTATGGGTTAGCTTTATGTACAAATTAGGCTACTCTTGATATTTTAGAGAGGAATGCTGCTTTTTCACAAACAGGTATTTCTTAAAAGAGGATTAAAGTTTTCTGTGGCACCCTCTTATTAACAAGTTCAGTGCAGAAATATGTATTTTTAGGAGTTCTGACGAAATGATTAATCGTGGTTAACTGAAAATGGATGTGAAACCTTCTGATCAATTGTTCATGGTCATGTTGGAGGAGGAGAGGGGAATGGGTAGTGTACAAGTCCGAGAGTTATGCATGTAAAACTAAAGCATAGTTTAGCATTGCACCTGAACCAGATCAATATGTGTGTGGATAAATATATTTTATGTAATGCTGTAGGATAGCATGTGCATTATAGGAAAGCTGGTGCATATCTAATGCTACTCATCTTTACCCATGTTTAAGTAGAATAATTATAAAAATGTAAATCGTATGTCAAGTCATGCACTGGTTCTCCAATCTCACATGCTTTTTATGCAGGACACAGTAT
Organism: Podarcis raffonei; assembly: GCF_027172205.1. NCBI lineage: Eukaryota > Metazoa > Chordata > Lepidosauria > Squamata > Lacertidae > Podarcis > Podarcis raffonei. The sequence goes on along the minus strand of NC_070611.1, from coordinate 39,167,027 downwards.
GCTGTCCCTCGAGATTCTGTTGTGGAAGATTTACACTTAAAAAACAGATACCTACAAGAAAAGCTTCTTGTATTGGAGAAACAGCTTTCCAGAGACACTTTTTCAAGACCTTCGGTAGGTTAATCCATTCTTATTACTTGAATTATGCAACCGTGTGTGTGTGTATACATTCAACTTGTAGCCTTTATTGTGTAAGCTGTCTTGTTTCTGTTCTTTATCTCAGCTGATGAGAATTTTAATGCCTGTGCAAGTGCTGCAGAAACCGGGTACTTAAAGCTTTGTAATTCTGAACACCAATGGGTCGGTACCTGGTTGTTTTGAAATGATAGCATTGTAGTAACATTAGGAGAACCTTCAGATTTTATATTGCAAGGACTGCAGTGAGAAGATTGAAGCACCAATGCCTGTCTTGAGAGGTGATGAGAAAGCATATAAGGTCCTGTAATGGGGGAAGTATTACTGCCTCAGCAGGCTTAGATAAAAAGGGAATTTCAATTCCATCTCCACTAGAGAGATACACTGAACTTAGTAACATCTGAATACCCCCACTTAAAGGTATGAACTTAGTGGAAGTGAAAAATGCAAATTCAGAGTAAGGCACTTTTTAGAAAAAGGATATAAAATCAGTGTCAGTGTATCCTTATGTTATGATGCAAGCACATATTGTGCAGTTTTAACCTTGCTATTTCAAGAACCAGAAAAGGGCACTAAATGATCAGGGGTTGGACCCAACTCGCATCTTAAGAAAGGTTAAAATGTTTGGGGCTTTTAAGTTCAAAAAGATGGCTAAAGAGAGTATGATACTGATTTTAAAAACTTGTTAACGTTATGAAAAAAATTAAATTATGAAAATTTTATCTTCCTTCATAATGTTATAATTCAAGGTTGTACAGTTAAATTGCTGATGTGGCAGTGTATTCAAGAAAGACAAAAGAAAATACTTCTTCAAACAACTTGTGGTCTGCTTATAGTAGTCATTACTGCAATACAGTGATAATTGCTAGCTTGGATAATTTGAAAAATAATTAGACAAACTCAAAGGTCTGTTTAGTGGCTCTTTTGTTACGACTAAATGGAAACTTTAGTCTCCAGAGGCAGTCTGCATCAGAGTATTAGATGCGGGGACAAATAGTGAAGTACCTACCAAGAGCATCTGACTGGTTAAAAACAGAAAGTTGAACTAGATGGGCCACAAAGTTCTGTTAGATTTAAGGACAGGAAAAGAAATTCCTTTTTTTATTTGAATATGGCAGCTTAGTTTAGAGACAAGTGGAAGCAGAGGATGAATTAAGCTTTAGAGAACTGAAACCAGATAAAATTGATGTACTGAATGAGTTCACATCATCCTGATTTGCATCTTGTTTCTTGTTGCAGTTAAGCTATATTCCGATTAAGTTACATTAATGTGAATAGGTGTCATCCTTCCTTTACTATCTACTACTTTTCTTTCTATGCAACATTACCTCTTTCTTCTGTATCAGAGTTCTCCATGTGAGACAGCTGCATTGGCTAATACTTCTCTTACTACTAACAAATTCACTAAGCACAAACATCTGAAATACCTGCCTAAGAGGACTCTGTTGGGCAACACCAAGTCAAGACACCACGCTTTTGATATGACTAACACAGATGACGATGGGCACGATGAGGGGACACATATTAGAGACAAATCCCATCAGGCTGCCAAAGGTGTTGCTGTCAGTGGAATTCCAGAACAGCACTTTGAAAATGGGGGAAATCGAGTGGATTTAGAGGCAGCATCAGAAGGTAAAAAGAGCAACTCTCCAAAAACGAGTTCCATTGAAGAGAATGCAGAACAGAAAAATGGTTCTGCTGAAGAAGAGAAAATTGACCAAGAATGTGAAATAACCAAAGGAGAAACAGAAGAAACTTGCAAGCATTCCAGTGGCAGTGGTGGTGGTGATGGAGATGAAGGTGGTGAAGAGGAACAAGAAAAAGCAACAGGGCATGAATCTTGTTCTGATGGAAAGAGCTCCATTCAGCCTAACTCGGAGGAAGCTGCTAATCAGCCCAGTGATTCCGATACAGAAGTTGAAAAAAATAATGATGAGATCATGGTAGAAGATGCCCATGAGAGCCATCAAGCTGAGCGAGAGAGGGCTGACCTGACTGCAGAGTTTTGTGAAGTTCCTCAGGTTTGCCAAAAACAAGAACTCCCTGCTTTTCCCCTTTACCAATCCTTTGTGTAGCTGATCCTGCTTGAAGTATGTCATGTAGTGAAACCCCGTTTCCTAGTTTAACCTACAGCACCATCATAGTAAATGTCGACACCTGAGGCTTTTTGCTCTAGAATACAAGTGCATAGGATGAAATAGGCTACCACAACATCCAGGACGGTGAAGAAATGTAAAAAATTGTACTAAAATATGAGCTTGCACTTCTACAACAGAAACATTCCAGCATATATCCTGAGCGTTGTTTCTGGTTCATTGTGAATGTGTCTTGTTGCTGTTGCTTGTTCAAGTCCTATATGTTCAGTCATAGAATTGTAGATTTGGAAAAGGGGCCCCTCCTGTGATTAGTCACTGGGAGGGAAGTCGGAAGGGGCCCAAACATCTAGCCTCCATATCTCTGCTGCATCCCTGCCACCTGGCCTTACCACCTTCCATGTGTTGCATGTGCACCCAAATAGGGCTTGAATTTATTTGCTATCTGTGCATATAATACTACAAGTAGTTATTTGCCACCATGAGCAGCATATTAGCATACAGTTCTGTGCATAGTGGCTAGCTGTACAAAGTAGTTAATATTTTCGTAACAGAACCATGGCAGGTGTTGCAGTGAGTTGAGCTCAAATCAAATATTGCTGTTAAATTCTGGTTGAATTCAGTGAAACAGTACCCATGGAATTATCGAGTGAATAGGACCCAGGATTCACTACTATAATGCATCATGTGTATGTGACAGCTGCTGTTCATTCAAAATATATCTTGTAAGTCTGTTCACTGGGACTATTCTTGGAAATGGCTTCTAGTCCATTTCCAAGCACAATTCAAACTGCTGGTACCTTTAAAGCCTTAGCAGTGAGCAACATTTCTTTTTGACAAGTGTTGTATCAGACGCCATATATCAGTGACCAACCCAAAGACAAAAATGTTATGGATAAACTGATCAGGCATTTACCAGAATGTTACAATTGCATTGCTATTTGTCAAGTGAAACAATGCAAATATTCAGCATTTTGATACTAATCTTTCTCCTTTTCTGCTTGCCAAGACATCAGGATTAGGATCAGATGATCAATATCAAAAAGAACAAGAGCTTCAAAAGGAGAACCTGATGCTATCATCTGAAAATATGGAATTACGATTCCAGCTGGAACAGGCCAACAAAGACTTGCCAAGATTAAAGGTATATTTTTTACATTCAATGTGTTGACTGGTGCCATGGAATGCCAATGTATACTTTGGGGTTCACGAGTCCTTTCATTATGAATCATTTATATGATAAGTCACATATATAACCTTCATTTACCCCAAACAGAAAAATTCATTAGATAATAATGGTTCTGATCAATTATTTTCAGTGTAAACTGCATAATTTTTAGAGTATAGTTTTCAGCTGGGTAAAACTATTTTATTCTCTTTAGAACCAAGTAGCTGATTTAAAGGAAATGTGTGAGCTCCTGAAACGAGAGAAGGCAGAAGCTGAGCGGAAGCTAGGCAATGTCAGAGGGGTATGTATTAAACATTGTGGAGCTTGAATTTTAAGAACAAGTGTAAACCAAATATTTTGTTTCCTTTTTCCTAAATCATACTTATTTTATAGCTATTAACTATTCACACCAAAAACAATATGAAATGTTTAACTTTGGGAGTCACATACGCCTCTGCTTCAAAGAACGCTGTGTACCAGGATTAAAGTCAATGTCACTGTGGCAACTGAAAGGGAAATTTCCAAGTGAGTAAAAAGGGAATGCAATTATCTGCACTTTTCTGGGTATGTGACTCTGGATGGATGAGTTTCAGGGCTAGAACTTTCGAGCCAAGTGTTGAGGAGTTTTCTTGAGTGCATTAAGATTATAGGGAACGTTTGGCTTTTGCATGACCAAGTTTATCATTCATAGATAGATGGATGGAGGTGGTCCTGCAAAAACACCATTCCAGCTTGCCAACCCTTGATAACTAATGTTTCAGAAAAAGCTAAAGATTCTGTGAGAACTAAATGAAAATGAACTGGTGCTGTCTAATAACTCTGGAGTTCTTTGACATGAAAATGACAAATACTTCTTTGTTGTATAGTCTGGAAGAAGTGGGAAAACTATTCCAGAATTAGAGAAAACAATTGGCTTGATGAAAAAGGTTGTGGAGAGAGTTCAGAGAGAAAACGAAGAGCTTAAGAAAGCACCTGGAGTAGTCTCCAATGAAAAACTGGCCAGCCTTGAACAAGAAAATGAATATTTAAAGGTAACATATTCCCTTTCGAAAGCCGTATGATTTTGTGTGTTAATATAAAAATTAAATGTATATAAGATCCATGGAAAGCTCAGTGTAGGATTCTATTTTAAACTTATTGGTGATTTTTAAAGAATTACACACAGCTGTCTATAAATTGGTGCGAGTTTTTTTCATATACTTAAATGGGCAGTGCTTTTTCCAGTTTGTAGCAATATCAACATGACAGATAACCAATACCCTTTTTTATTTATTTCTGAATTAAGTCTGAAATGGAAAAACTAAAAGTTCACCTTGGAGGGGAATTGAGTATGCGCTATGAACTGAAAACTAAAGGCACAGAAAAGATAATTGCTGAAAATGAGAGAATCCGGAAGGAGCTGAAAAAGGTACATCTGTGAAAACGTTGATATCATGAAGTATTCTTATTATCATTCAGTTCTTCTCTCAAAAGACAAAGGCCTTCTAGCTTAGAATATCTAATATAACTTTTTAAAAATTCCTTGTTACAATGGATCCTTTGGGGCATAAAAACCCTGGCATGTTAAAGCATAGTATATAGCAAGTAGGAATTAACACTCTCCTTTTGCCCTTCCCTTGCACAACAGCTTCCACACTTCTGTTTTATTCAGAGCAGGGTTCTTCATTACATCTGAAACAAGCTAATATGTTTTTGTATTTACTAATCAGGAATGAAAGATGGTTTCTGAGATCTAAGTTTGTAAGCAGGTATTAAAACAGTTTCTCATTTCAGATTTAATGAACAACTCTAGTTTGAACTGAACGGTGCTTAAGCTGATATAAGGTGTAGGCATACCCTGTCTTGAAAAAATCCATCTGAACCAGTTCAATGCATTCAATATTCTTGGGGGGTTTTTTGTTGGTCATTAGGAAGCAGAGAATTCAGAGAAGCTGAGAATTGCAAAGAATAATCTTGAGATAATAAATGAGAAATTGACTGCAGAACTGGAAGAGACCATAAGGAAGTTAAGCTTGGCAGAAAGCAGAAACCTGCAGCTTGAGGGAGCTGATGGCAAGGGTGGGAAATCCATTGTGATAACAAGGTAAGAACTTGAAGATTAATTGGATAGCTTTGCTTGTCTGTTTTCCTCATTATTGCCAATAAACGAGACTTATTTTCAGAATAAACATTTTTTGTACATATCCAGTATATATGAGTCTTGTATACAGTATACTTATTTAGTCAGTCATACATAATCGAGTTAGGAAAGTGTATAAATGCTGTTTGCAACAGCAGCTGACTGTTGTTAGACTAATGTGAATAATATAGTGTGCAATAGGAGTTGATTTCAGGTTGCTTTTATTTTTATTAAGTGTCTCTGTGGTCCATTCACACGTTACACATTTGTTAAAAGAGGACATACTTTGGGACTTTTTGATAGTTAAATTATCCTTAATTTGCACTCCAGTCAAGGAATATAATAAACACATTGGCTATATCAAACCAGGCTCTGCCTAGTCCAGGATACTTTGCAAGTTTCCCAGCAACTAACAGGCATCAAGTGGTCCATAGAAAATGGTGTGCTCATGAATACTCACCATTATATAGATTTCTTCTCATATTGTATGTATTTTTTTTGAACTTTGAGCAACAATGTTGGAAAGAAGGAAAGTGTCCTTTTTTTAAAAAAAAAACCCACCATCACCAATTTGATAAAGCATCATACAGGTTTCATATTTACTGAAGAAAATGGCAAAAAAAATGCCGACCCTCCTTATTTATATCTTCTCCCACTTGTGAATTTCATTAGTTGGATGTTTCTGCTTTGTATATTAATGGAAAAATAAATGCAAGTTGCACAAGTTCCTTAATGCAAAATTTGTAAAGTGTGGTGCCTTAATATAATTTGTAGATCAGCAAGTCTTGACGTATAAAACATCTTTCCCATACTGTTTTGTAAAATGATCCCTCTTTGCTGCACTCCCTTGATATAGCAGCTTAAAGTTTTATTCTAACTCTAGAAACGTTTTGAACAGATCTTAATTTTCTCTTTCAGAATGTATGAAAATAAGATGAAAGAAATGGAAGCTGATATTGCCAAAAAAACTCAAGCCATTAGTGATCTTAAACAGGCATTACGAAAATCCACAGAGAGTGAAGAAAAAAATGAAAAATATATTGAAATTTTAAAAGAACAGGTAAGTAAACATGATTCTGGGTGTAATTTGCCAACCATCTTTAATTTATATTTTATCTGCAGAATTTTAATGCACAATCTACCTTTTGTTTAGGATGCTGTACTTTCCTCTCCTCTACACATCTAGAGGAAAGGACTTGCATTTGGAATAGCACCATCTCCTGTTTGTGTCACGTCTTCTGGCTTTACAAAGGGTTTTTTTAAGAGTCCCTTACAGTTTTATTTTCAGCAGGCTTTTTAATTCATTAGTTTTTAGATTTTTCTTTCCTTTGGAATCAGGTGTGTACTACCTGTTCTTGTTCACATACCAAACCACAAACCCAGACAGCACAGGAGCTGAACTTCGCCAGATTGCCTGTAGCAGAGCAAAGAACCCAGAACACAAAGACCTAGAAATTTCTAATGTTAAAAGTATTTTTTTCTTTTCTTCTATGTAAAGGTTGAACTTCTCAAACACTTTCCTGAGGGTGCCAAAACAGAGCAAGGGCTTGCCAAAGAACTTCAGCTTCTCAGGTAAAGCAAAGAAAAGCTTGTTTCTTCTACAGATCTACATGGAAAAATATTGAGGACTATTTAGATCTTTGTCCTGTTTTATGCGGTTGCAGATTAACCAATGATCGTTTGGAAAAGGAAAAGGCAGAGTTAGCTTACCAGGTGGAGAGTTCTCGAAAACAGACTGAAGTTAAGGAAGATGGTGGATTTGCAGCTGGTAACGTTTAAAATACTACAGATCAAACCTACCAAAGACTTAAATATAAAGAAGCTTTAGCAGAACTTCACTCACACAACAGGGCTGTCTAGCCTTCTGAAAAGCTACTTCCTAGAATCAGGGACATATCTGAACAATGCTGAATGAAGTGTGGAAGGCTAAAAGAGGGAGGAAATGGTAGACGTATGTGAGCAAAAGTGCCTTCCACTCAAGCAAGGGAAGGATTAGGACTTTTGACTAATAGGTTTTTGAATGTGAAGTAAATTACAGTAAGCAGTATCTAAGTTTTTGTAGAACCATTCTCCCAGAATATCCAGTTTTTGTCACAAAGCAACTCAGGTGAAGCTCTACAAAACCTGGGACTCCCCGGTTTTATTTAATGATAAAACTTATCTTGAATTGTCATGTAAGGACTTTATTTACTCACCTGGCTGGACCAATGAAATGGCTTCATTTACTCCACTTGTATTGGAAACTTTACATTTATTGAGGGAAATCACATTAGATTTAGAATATTAAGTTTCAGGAAAATGAGAACAGAACACTGGAAAGTAGTGGTAGTTTTTACTGTATTCTGAGGTTATACAGCTATAGCACATAAGGCTGTTAACTGGCATCTAAAACATATTGAGTATTATCTACATGTCTATTGAACTGCCTGTGGTACAAACCTAGTAAACACATGAGCAATTAGACTATTTGTCTGAAGATGCCTACCTATGCTTATGTAAATAAAGGTGACTCCCTATTTACGTGGGGGTTGCACACACAAAGTTGTGTAAAATGGAAGCACCCTTGATAGGAGTCCTCAGCCAAGGTCTGCTGTCCCTTATGCTCACAGGAGTCAGAGGGGTGGCAAAGCAGGCACAGCTGACATGTATGGGACAGCAGAGCTTGGCTAACCAGATGCTCCTATTTCTGGGTACCGCTTCCAGGTGCCTTGCACCGCAAGCAAATCAAAGGTGCATAAATGGGAAGCTGCCTGTAAATGTTTGTAGTAAATTATTTAACTTTGTAGCAGTAGAGAACAGACTTTCTAGCTTGTAACTTTTTTGGAATCTTCATCACACACATACATATGGAAAATCTTCCATTTGAATCCCTAGGGAAAGATGGAAACTATAAACTACTGGCAGAGGTAACAAGCCTCAAGACACAGTTGAAAACCTCTGATTTAGAACAGCAGCGACTTCATGTAAGTCTTGTAAATATTCCAATTACTTCCAGATAAGTATCTGTTGATTGAGAAGATTTTTCAGAATGTGTTTTAGCTATCATTACCCACAATTTGAGGCAAGCTATTAACAGTCATTCCTTGCTAGATATTTCACCTGCCACTCACAGGTTACCTATTTCCTATCAAGCTTTTCAAGACAGGTGAAATTTCCCCATATTGGATTGTAGATTCCCAAAGGTAAGATACTAAACAGTATGGGCACAAGCCAGCAGTACCAGATATTTTTAACCTAATTCTGTGGAAAAAATAGTAAAACTGTCCCAAGTGCAAAGCTTTGGGGTTTTGAGAGTAGATCTAGCAAGAAGAAAGACTACGAAGTTCCAGCAAGCAGAGAAAACGGCAGAACAAACCCAGAGCTTGTCTATAGGAGCTAAGGCAAGGCTGTCTCCCACAGATACATTTCTGTATTTCTACTGTCCTACCTAGCAAAGTGAAGAGAAATGAACCCCCTGAAGATTCACTCCATGTTGCATCCATGTTCTTAAACTCGGAGCATGAGCTAGCCAGACTTCTGGGTCCCATTGATTTTAGTGGGCAAAGAGCTGCATTCTTACATCCCCACTAGAATCTCTGGGATTTAAAAGTACTTAACTTTGGCTAGATTGTGCCCATTATGTTTACGGCCTACATTTTACATCAAAGCCCCAAGCGAAAGATGAAACAATGCACATGTATCTGAGATGAAATTGTTAGGATTTAATGTGTAAGGATTTATTGTGTGAAATTTTTGCTGTTCCTCATTAGGAAGAAGTCAGAAAGCTGAAAAATGAACTGGACCACTTTGATCCATCCTTTTTTGAAGAAATTGAGGATCTAAAATACAACTATAATGAAGAAGTTAAAAAAAATATTCTCTTGGAAGAGAAATTGAAAACACTTTCTGAACAATTTGGTGTTCAGGTAGATATTCCAGCCAGAGTTTCTATTGATTAAATGAAAAAGTACAGAATGTTTTTAAAGAAGACCTGAGGCTTGGCACAGAAAAGAAACAAGAACATTCTTTTGTCAGGGGTCAAACAAGCTTTTTTTATACTTTCTCAGAAATGTGTTTCAGCTCTTGCCAAAGCAAGCATCTCCATGAGCTACTGCTTGTTTTCACTTCTGCAAACACAGGAGCAAAAGTAAGGACTAAAGGTATAGTACTAGTACACTGTTGTTTTTTGTGCTAATTTATTATATAGTCAGTATTATATTTTTATAGATCTTACATTGATGTGCTTGCAGTGAAGGTATAAAACTGAATGCAGTTTAGAAATTATTTATTTTTCTACATTTGTTCATTACTAGTGTAGTATTCAAACAGTTTAATGCTTATTTACCCTAAAACTGACAGTCCAGAAATATGGGCTTTATCTAATAAAATATATACAAACTTGCTAAACAAGTTTACTTCTCATTTTTTGCGTTTCATTAGTACGACTGAATTTTAGTTTCATTATCAGAAGCGACTTTACGTAAAGCTGCCCTAACATCATTTAAGCAAACAATGTACAGTAGTATTGTAACATATGCATTTCAAAAGAAATTTAATTTATTTTATTTAATTTAATAAATTTAATTTATTAATTTAAACATTTTAAAACAAATGCCAGTGGCTTCTCAAACATTGTATTCCATGACATATACACATGTATCTTACTTTTATTACTCATAAGATATATGTTGCTCCTTTGAAAATATATGGAAGCAACAAAATCACATGTATGTATTTTTGAGGAAACAGCAATGAATTTGCACACAGTAACTCTTCAGAATTGATTTAATGCACACAAGTATTTTTTGCTACAATATTTGTAGCAGAGTATAAAATATAAACAGAAAGCTACCCCGAGGCTACTCAATTGACCCTAAGTTAATGAAGAATAATGTTCTACTCCTCAAAAGTTTGACAGTAAAGTATTCTGTTAAAAAAAGCCTTTGGGAAATTTTTCTTTCACTTTATAGCTTGATCTGTTGCAAAATTTAAATATGCTTTTCAGTTATACGTTGCTAGAAGAAATTCATCCATACAAACTAGTCATTACCACAACTGAATGTACAAACTATACAATAATTTAAAACAAAAAGCAGGAGATTTCAGGTACGTAACCATCACTTCAATAGGTATGTTTCCCACACAATAAAAAAAAACCCACTCAAAAGTTTATAGATTTTTATTTGTGGCTTGTCTGCTACATAATAAGCAGCAGGATTTGTTATATATACATGTACACATTGAGCCATGTGTTGCCTAAATACTATTTACATTGCATTTCAACAATGGAAACCTTTTGACATCCCCTATCTAAGGAATGAACAATCACACAGATGGCTACTTTTTTTTATAAAAAAAAATTGGTCACAGATTACTTACTATATCTCTGAGACTATTGAATCTTTGTCCCTCCAATTTTGAAAAATAATGGAAAAGTGTCTTTGGCTCAAAATTATAGTTGTATTTGGCACCACTAAAGGTGATAACAACTGGCTGAGAAATCAATTGAGGGTCTGCAATTGGCCAGCACAAGCCAAGATGATGCCGATGGAGCTATGAAGAAAAGAAAAACAATTACATTACTAACTGCACTAAGTACCAGATCAGAGTCTGAAACAATTGCACGGACACATTTTAATACTCAATCACTGAGACATGTTTTTAAATTCTTGATGATTGAAGGCTTCATCCTTTCCTGCTTGTGTTTGAAACAGCTACTCCATTCTTTTCTCCAAAATTACATTACAAGCATAAAATAGAAGATACAAATTGCACCAAATCAAAACTGACATCTGGAAATGACTCTGGAGGCTTAATATTTCACTCCCATGGCTTTCTTCTAAAATAAACAGCCAAATAGATTGAATGATGAGCAAACACCAAGATATTATATAGATTCACATGTGTATATTTGCATGTTCTATGCAACTTTTTCTGTAAGCACTGATATGTTGAAATGCATTCATGTTTAATGTGAAAGTGCTTCTAGGGAATTAAATGATAACATAATTTGGTGGTTTGTTTTTTTACTAAGCTTTCAATTGCAGCTGAAAATCCATTTTCTTCTTTGCTCAATTTTTTTAAAAATAAACTTGGCAGCATGTTGAAGCTACTGAACTAAAGGCCTTTCATTCGTAGATAAAATCAAGATGTTGGTTATTCAATAAATCTTTCAGAATTACCTTAATTAAGTTTCCATCAGCACAATGCCATACAATTCCTTCAATTTTCCCTTCTTTGCTTTCATCAAACCAAGACAATATGTCATCATGATTCAGTGGAGGGGCATTTTTTATTTGAAATGTTCCATGTGGTACGAGAAAGTGGATAGGATGTTTCTTGTCTCCTAAGCCTATTTAAAAGATTATTAAACAAATACAATCAACTATTTTATTGTATTACGGAAGTTCCCAAGTCCCACCTTTATTTCCTAATCGTCAATGATGCTCCCTTAGCCAACTCTCTTGGGCTTTTGCTTTTATAGCTCCATGCTACTTGTAGCCGTTTTCCAAATATTTTGTTTCTAGAGTCTGAGCAATTCAGCTAAAGACAGACAGGAACCCTTCTGTTTGCTGCAGCTCAGCTGACCACTGCTCTAGGCTTTATCAACATGATGCTTTTATTTGTTATTTGTTTAGTTGTAAACACTTCAAGCAAGCTGCATATTATTATGTTTGTTTGCCAAAGGTTTTGCTGTGTATTGTAATTCTTAAAAGATTGTGTTTGCAATAATCGTACACAGTGTTTATTACCAGTGCCTGATATAAAGCTCTCAGAAAAATATCTTGTTGATGAATATAAGATATGCTTACCATATGGATTTGCATTAATGCTCGTTCCAATAAGCTCCAGAGTTTGTTCTGAGAGATCTGATAAGGGCACTAGACTAATTTCCAGAAGACCAGGTTCCTCAGTGTGATTCTTCAGAATGAGCGCTAGTTCAAATTCATAGTCAACAACAGAGGTATGCCAACAATATTGTTTGCTGTTTTGTTCCACTGGTACCCAGCCTGTAAAAAAAACAAAACAATATTTTCCCCCTATTTAGGTTGGCTCCATTGTTTATAAAAATATTACAGGTGATATGAACATTAATATTGCTCAAATATGAAAAATCAATGGTTAAAAAATAATCTCTAATCGGACACTGAGGTCTTGCATATATCCAAATGTATATTGCTCACTAGAGAATGCCTCCAACAATTCTGTCTCAATATTGCACTTCAGTGTGATCTGGAGAATCCATGTTATTCAAATCAGCCCTGTCATGATATTTCACCCTTAGTCCCTCAATAATATAGTGAAGGTAAGCAAGATATTTAAAGCTACCTGAACAAGAAATAGGCTATACAAGGACTAATTCACCATGCAAGTATGACTTTTGACATGGTAATTCCCAACTTACTTGTTTACAATATTTATAGGCCACCCTAGAACAAATTTATCTGGGTGGCTTGTTTTTCAGTTTTAATTGTTGAACGAGTAAATTAATAAATTATTACATAAAGTATTCAAGATCTCTAAATGACTAAAGTTTGGAACATATTTTTCTGGTGTTATGTTTTTCTACCTGGAATATGTCCATTTTCATCAGGAAAAGGTTTTCCATTGCAGTACTCTATTTCCTTTGTTGGAATCCAGCATTCAGGGACAGGCTTGAAGTCATCTTCAATATTCCAAGTAAATCCTGGAAGCAAGAATATGAAGTACACTTGTTATCTATCTTCTGAAGAAGTATTAACACATCCCAAGACAAACAAAACTGGCAATAGCAATTGATTACATGGATTTTATAAATTTAAGTAGTATGGACTGCTCTGTTAAGAGTATTATCAAAGATATTAAAATGCTGATTCTGCATTTGTATGTATAATTATTTTTCTTATACCCCACCCATCTGACTGGCTTACCCCAATCACTCTGGATGACTTCCAGCAAAAATGCAGGAAAAGCAGCAGCAGCAGCAACATCAAACATTAAAGGCTTCCCCAAATAGGGCTGCCTTCAGATGTCTACGAAAAATTATACAGTTGTTTAACTCTTTGACATCTGGCAGGAGGTACATGCAATGTACATGGCAGGTGTGACTACCAAAAAGACCACCTGTGTGGTTCCTTGTTGAAGGCCCTCAGAACTGACCTCCATGTCTGGGCTGAACAATGAGCATGGAGATGCTCCCTCAGGTATACAGTGCTGAAGTCTTGTAGGGCTTTAAATGTCAACACCAATGTTCTGAATTGTGCTTGGAGCTAATGTAGATCCTTTAGGACCGGCATTATGTGGTCCCGGTGGCCGCTCCCAGTTACCAGTCTAGCTGCTGCATTCTGGATTAATTGTAGCTTCCAAGTCACCTTTTAAAGGCAGCCCCACCCATTTAGAAGCATTTACTTTTTGAACCTTCCTACATTCCTCCTAAAAATGTTGATGTTCCAGTCAACAAGAAGAAAGGAGCACGTGCACATGGTGGCAAATCAACAAAGACTTGAGGAAATGGAACAACACCAACTTCACCCTCTCAGACAAAATAGCCATGAGCAAAATGATCACCCTCCCAAAACTAATCTATTTATTCCAAACCTGGATTCCCCCAGCCCAACTCCAGAAGTGGCAGAAAAAAACTACCCTCATTTATTTTCTCATACAAAAAGTCAAGAATAAGCCTCAAATACCTGTGCCTCCCCACCTCAGAAGGATAGGGAATCCCCAAAATAGAATCATATTACATCACCAACCACGTACGCCACATAATCCAGTATATTCTAGAAGACGAGACGAAACAATGGGTCCACTTGAAGAAAGAAACCATTGAAAGCATCCCCACAACAGCACCCCCATTTCTCCAAAACAAACTAAAGAAAATCTCCACAACACTGAACAGTCCATGCTTAAAGCATGGAATGGAAAAGGCCTACCACCCACTATTCCAACATGCAGCATAAAACCTCCAGATAAAAACTAGGCTAGCCAAAGGCCAACACTGTCTAAAAGAGTTCTACAACAACAGCAAACCCATACCAACACAAGAAATACAGGACAAACTAGGGAACACCCAAATAACTTGGCTAACACATCATCAACTACATGCCTTCTTAAACAATCCAACAGTAGAATCAGCAGCCTCTAGCCCCTTGACCACCTTCAAAAACCTCCTGACAGCAGAGGGACACAGTAAAGGGATGGTATCCAAAATACTGTTCCAAAATCCCACAACCCCCCTTGATGCAATAAAGGACCATGGGAGCATGACATAGGCTATGAAATAAACTCCGCACAATGGTCTAGAATGTGGTCTAAACCTCCTTTTAAGTCCGTGTCAGCCAAAAGAAGGGAACTCACTCTGAAACTCATCTACAGGTGGTACTTAACACCACAGAAACTGGCACGGATATGCCCAGAAACCTCACCAAGATGTTGGAGAGGCTGCACCTTCACAGGCACATACCTCCAGATGTAGTGGGAATGCCCTAAAATCCAACCCTTCTGGACAGCAGTCCTACAAGAGATATGCAAAATAGCTAAACAGGTATTAGAACTCACCCCAGAATTGGCCCTACTGAACATCTTCCAAGATCATAATGACCACTCACATTATATAGTTTATAACCCACCTACTCTCAGCAGCCAGAAGCCTCATAGTTAGACACTGAAGGGAATTTTCAGGAGTAAACATGAACCAATGGTATCAAATTGTATGGGAAATGACCTTGCTAGAAAAGCTAACCAATAAATTGAAATTGACACAGGGACAAATAGAAGACGATGACGTCACCCCAGTATGGCTCTCCTTTATCAGCCCAACAAGACAACGACAAGAATCTACCGACAGCATATGAATCAATCTGGTTTACCTGACCCTACAAGGCCCCCCCAAATGCAAACAAACCCCACTGCAGTCAACCACAGTCAACCAGCCACACCCTGCCCCCCAATACATCTCACTACCAAGGAAATGTAATAAACAAAAGAAAACCTACCCAGTTGATGCTGACACAAAACCCCACATGTACACTATACGAAAGAATATAAGCCTCACCACCCCACTCCTCCTCTTCCCCCTCTTCTTCCTCAACATTATACTGTACTCAACACTAATGTCTCACAACAAATGTAACTGATTTGTAGGACAGACTGTACAACCAAAAGAGATAGGACATGTACTTTTGTAAACCAATAAAATCTTTAAAATAAATAAGCTCTTGGTTACCAAAAAAATAGCCACTAACCTTTTGAGTCGCCTGCTGAGTGCATAAAACGTTTAAACCTTTTCTCGGCTTGCTTGTTTGGTTTTCTATCCAACCGGGCCCAAAGGTATGGCTGCCCTATAGTGAACAAAATGGCATCAAAATTTATCATGGAGTTCCTTACACCAAACAAGCAAAAATATAGACAACTGCTTTCAACAAGTACTGAATATTGCTTTTAACTATGGCATGGAGCAGCTGCTCGTATAAGCTCTTACAACAGTCTTGGAAGTAAACCCACAAGAGTTACGAATCTGCACAAATTTCTGCTGGCCTGCTAGAGGGATAGTAGCCCCGTTCTTCCACACTGGCCTAGAGGAAGGAAACTTACAAAAGCGTCTAGAGAAAGCATGGGGCCTTGATGCCTGCAAGTGAGAGTCATGTGTAGGGGGAGAAGAGAACAGCCAGTCCCTTTTGCCAATCAATATGTGGTGAGGAAAACCTTGCTCACTCAATTGGGGGGGGGGGGAGGAAACACTACAGAGAAATGGAAGGAGGCGACTAAGCCAATTGCCCAAGGTCTGGCTTGCCCAAGGTGGCTACAGTGACATCAGGCTATCACTGTTCTTATCAGTGAAGATAGTGTGGGCTGATGTACTCATCTCCCTCAGCCTGGGCAAATGAAGGAGGCTGTCCTCCCTATCCTTCAGCCTCTGACCATCGACAGGAGCCCAACACTTCCCTTAGCCATGAATTCAGTATGGATAAAGCCCATATTTTGAATTATGTACAGCATATTTTCACTATAAAAAGGCCTACTTAACAGAGCTCTTTCACGTTACCTTTGTGCATAGTTATGTAGCAGCAAGTTCCATCCACCTTTTCAGTTGGGACCGCACTGTATATATCTGCATCCAATGCCTTTGGATTAATTGTTTCGGTGGCCAGCACTTTAAAAGGCTAAGGAGAAAATAGGTGTCAAAGTATTTTGGAAGTGTAACTTTTTTCAAGGCAGGAATTACTGTATTTTTTGCACCATAACACTCACTTTTTTCCTTCTAGAAAGTAAGGGGAAAGGTCTGTGCGTGTTATGGAGGCAATGACTATGGGTGGCATGCCTACTGATTTTCCTCCTCTAAAAGCTATGTGCGTGTTATGGTCAGGTGCGTGTTTTAGAGCGAAAAATACGGTAGCTCTCCATCCCCACCCCCATGTCTGCCCCCAAACCCAGCAACTTTCATTCTTAATAACATTGATTCCATGACACTGTACAGCCATAATTTCTATGTTGTAAACCGCCCTATGATATTTATATGAAGAGCGGTATATAAATTTCATAAGTAATGATAACAACATCGATTCACAGGATGAAATGTAGACTCTCCGTTTCCTACTGAATTTCAAAGTCATTTTGAGAGGGTTCTCCATTTTGAAGGAATCAAGCCTAGGGTTACAGAATCTTAAAAGCTACTATATCCATGGCAACAAAGATTCCATGCATCATTTATCATGGGAACAACAGTTGCTCTCAAGGCTTCAGTTTGAAATTAGAAGCCGCATCACCAACAAAATAATGGTACGTAGCTATGTTTATTACTTTGAAATCACAGGGATAATCTCATTAAAAGATGGCTACACTATGAAAATCCAACTTGTAATGTAACCTTCTCTTCCATCAAACTTAAGCAGAGAAAGAGTGAGATGTATTCTGATGGTTTGCGGTTACTGCTGTTTCTTAGCATCTGAATACAGAAAAGTTATTAATGAACTCGCTCAGTGCATTATAATGGTTCAGCCTGAATGCGAAAATATACCCGAGAGGGGAAAGCAGGGAGGGATCTTCACCTTCACAAGTATCCAGCCCACTCCAGCTACTGATGGCACTTGAATAGATCAATGTAAATGACAAACAGAGAGCACTTACTTGAGCAGCAGGTGCAAAAATAAAATAAGATACACCTGTTGCGTTAAATGAGACACACATATTCCAAAGGAGGGGTAGTGGTGTTGATGTTGTGTGCAGGCCTAGAAATACTGTATGGGATTTCTGAAAGAGGAGATGCAAGGTGGATGGGTGGAATTTTTTTTGAGGGGGGGAGGCTAAGCCGAGCTAAGTCTTGGCCCAAATATGATGCTCAAGTAACTAACGACCCACCCTAGCAAGGGCCAGGAAGCAGAGAAAGGTGCCCCAAAACGTCCTCAAAACAATTCAGGGCCATTTCGCTCCTGCAGACATTCCTACAAGGAAAGGTGCACGCAGGTAAAGTGCCCTTGCATGCGAAGCACAGGCTGAAGGATCTTCAATAATAATAATAATAATAATAATAATAATAATAATAATAATAATAGCCGCCTCACGTGGGCTGAAAACACGAGGCGAGGCGATCAAGAAGGCAGTCGGGGAAGAAGAAGCGCCTTCCTTTCCCAGCTGCCGACCCTCCTCCCCCGCCGCCCCCGCGCTGGCTTCTTCTTCCCCGCCGCCGGCTTTCCCCCGGCGGGCGCGGGGCTCGCTCTGCCTTCCCCGCCGCATACCTGGCGCTCCCTCTTGGCCGAGGGCTCCTCCTTCACCTGGGTCACGAACAGGCAGGCCACCTTCTGCTGCACCGAGCCCAGGCGGCTCATGGTGGTCCCTCCGGCCTCGGAGCAGGCAGCGGCCGGGCGGCCGGCCCGCACGCGACGCCGGGGATTCGCAGCAGTAGGCCTAGAGGCTGCCTCCCCCCGGCGGCTACCGGAGCAGCAAGCGTAGCTAGGCCCGGCTGAAAGGGGTGCCGGGAAATGTAGTCCGGGAGGGAAGCTGAGGGACTCGTTCTCGCGTGACGTCAGCGCAGAGGGGCTGGTCGGGCCGCTCGCTCGTCCCTAATAAAGAGAGCGCAGCTTTTGCATATGCCAGACTTGAAGAGTTAGAAATGATTGTGCTTGGAATTAAGACAGTACATCTCCCCCTAGCGGGGAAAGTATGAGCAAAGTGACCAGCATGGCTTTCCAGTCAGCAAGAAGCACCCAGGTGCTCCCTGTTGATGGCCAGCTTTTTCCACTTGGTTTGTTAGTATTTATACTCCGCCTTTCACCCCCGACGGGACTCAAGGCGGCTGGCAGTGAAAAAGAGGAGCCGCTCAAAAGAAAGAAGAAGCCAAGTTGATAGAATTAAAGCTGTACACATATATACTTTAAAAATGGATTTGGACAACTCCAGCAATGCATTCAGATAGAGGACTGAATTGAACAATGTTTCAAATGGAGCGCCGTCTTTTGAGGGCACTGGCAACACACACGTTTTAGATATTTATATATTGCTTAATTACCAAAGTGGTGTGTGGTTATTCAGGAAGGAAATACCGTTTAAAATATACATCTCCAGAGTTTATACCATTTTACAGGCTAGATCTGTGCACTCCCTGGATGTTTATCCCTGCAGCTGCTGTTTGGTAATGTACCGGTAGTTACATCTAAATGGGCAATTTAGTTCATTTTCTATAGCATGTGTCCAGCGGTTAGCTTCCATAACTCTGAAAAAGTTTGTGTTGCATAGACAAGTCTTCAGGTGATTTCCCTTTGTGTGGGGAAATGATGGCTAGTCTTTAAAATTAAATGTAAGGGTTGTAGATCAATCTATGTTCACAAGTTACTATTATAAATATTCTATTAGATATGTAGCCTGTTCAGCAGAAGTGTTTTGCTTCTCTATTATTATACTATGAGCTGTCATAAAAATAAGCGTGCCCTTTCTCCATGTCAAGCATTAGACTGAATTAGATCAATGTTACTTTTGGCTTCAATTACATACAGGTTAAGTGGGAGAAAGCCCCACTGAAAACAATGGAACTTCCTTCTGACTATTGAATTCTAGGGTTTCAGTGTTACTAAACACATGGAGAACTGACACTAGCCACATATATTATTTTAAAATAATACCAAATCAGCTTGTTTCTTCATTCAGATGACTTATTCATGGTTTCATTTATGGAAGGAACACCAGTTGCCACTGAACTACAAGAGCCATTGGGGTAAACATGCTTTATAAGGTTGCATACACAGGCTGAATAGCTGTAGCTGGTACTGTTCTATGTTTTCCCAAGCTTTAATAGCAAGAAGTTCAGGACCTGTCTTTTACATTAACCTTTTCTCATTGTTTCTTCTTCTTCTAATGTTCTGCTTATTTAAAACTTATTTCTAAACTCATTGTGTGTTTTTTGGTGTGACTAGCTCAATTTTTAAGGCAGAAAACAAGTCCTGTATAAAATGTAAACTATGTTTATTAAACCTGTACACTGGTTTCCAACAACAGTTATCAAAGAAACCACACAAAAATATTAATTGTAAATATAACTAAATGCATAGTAACAATATTTTTTACAAGGATTAAAACAACCATTCTCCAATTTGAAAGCAACTCCCTTTAAAAGTTTATGACCTAAAAGCCTTTCCATAGATAAAGCCAGGCTCAAGGCAGCTTACAACTTGAAAAGATTTGCATAATTACAAACATAACAATAGCAGTAATAAGCAATAACCAAAATGCATTAAAAAGTGCACAGCCAAATTGAACAGTTTGCATATAAAATAATAATAAAAGCTAAAAGTAAAAATACACCGCCCTAACAGGCCAGGTGGGAAAAGGCCAGCAAGGTCTTCCAGGACATTAATCCAATCTAGATATTGCAAAGCATAGTTCACAAAGGCTGCATCATCAAAGGAGATTGCAGCTGGTGTACCGGGTGAAGCTAGGAGGAGTTACTCCTGATCACAACCACCACTTGATAGTCTAGGAATAAGGCCAGATGCAGAAGTCATAGAATGCAAATTTGTTCTTTCAGGAGCGGTGAGACTCTATATTGGGTAGACCATTCACTCATTCCACAATCCAGAGTCCTGGTAACCACCTTAATCCATATCTTTTCTAGATAATTGGCCTTCATCCAGCATGTTACTGATTTTGTGTCATGATTCAGGGATTCCACTGCTTCACTAATATTTGAGGAAAAGCAGAGATGTAACTGAGTATTAACTGCAATACTAATGACACTGAACTCCAAATCCTCCAATAATCTTGTCATTTAATGACAAACAGAACTCTGTGGGACTGGAGAGGATAATTTAAAGGAGGCAAAACAGGAATCCCTCCCTCCAGAAATGTACAGAATCACTCCCAAGGAACTTCAGTTTGTAGGGTAGATATGCCAGTCAGCAGTGATCAATGATCAAAATATATTTAAAAACCAAGGCTTTGGCAGGCAGGCAATTATTGAAGAGGGCAGGAGCTGATGTTTTCACTTGCTTTCACTCCCATCCTTGTGCTTCTCTTAATTATATAAGTTACAGATGTTCTTCTCTTAATTAAATTCTACTGAGTAAGGTACGACGAGATGAAAAGGCTACACAAAAATCACTGTTTTCTTCCTCTTTTAAACATAGGAGCAATGAAAATAAGCGAGCACTCCCAGTTTGAGGGGTCGTATGGTGGCCTTTGTGATGATGTCATAAGAACCAAGGTAACAATGAGAGAAATTCTGGAAGTTTGAATTTGCGCACTGTCTAGCAACCACTCTCAATCTGTGAGCACTTCAACAAACCTGGAGAAGGTACCGTCTGTTTTACAATTAGTATAAGTAACCCTTTGAATAAAACTCTCAACTGGAGGTCTCCCTTTAAGAGGAAATAGAATTTAGATCCCGAATACAGCTGTATTCAGAACAAAAGGGAATGTTCTTTCCTTACACGTTGATAGTTCTTACATTTGCATTGAGACCTTTCTAAAGGCAGTGGAGTAGAAGCACAAGAGGTGGCAATGGCAGAAGTTGGGGATGACTGCTATTTCTATTTTCATTCAACCTGTATAAAGGTAAATACTGCACAATTTATAATGGCTTGCATCTATCATGTTGTTATGTGCCCTCCACTTTTCCAAGTAGTGAGATGTTTCAGGGATGGTGCTGAAGGGTTCAGAGAGCAAGTAAGCTCCATTCCATGTGTGGAAGTAAGCTCCATTCAGCAGAGTCTAATCCCAGGTACGTGTAGAAAACTGGAGTCTCATTCCCTTTGAATAAGAAAGAGCACTGGAGACTTCAGTTGTCTTTGTAATAGGATGATGATGATTGCACAGCAAAAGCAAACATGCATTCCCACAATGGGCAAAGGAGGCCCTAGAGAGCACAAATGCTTCATTTTGTTTAATTCCACCTTGAAATTCTCAGGTCTCAGTTGATCTACCTCTTTGTGTTTCTACCATTTAAAAAACTGCAGATTACTTTTGCTGTTTCTCTCCCCTTGTCATTGGCAGAAGGAATGTTCATTTGCCTTTTCCATTGAAACCCACAATAATTATGGAAAGTGCAAACTACTTTTTGCTGCTGCTCTGCTCTCCCCATTCAGGAGGAGTATTCACCTTCTCCAAGTTCAAATGGGCACCCCATTTAGAAAACTAAAGAGGGCCTGCAGCCTTCCCCTAATGACTTTTCTTCCATTACAAATATGGCTTAAAAGAGTGGTGGTGATCTCAAGGCTTCCCCAGTAGGAGATAACTGACAAGATTAACAAAAAATCCAGAACATACAAGGCTATGTGCAGTTAGCTGTTTATCGGTTATGAAGATCTTTTCCCATTAGCAATGAATGAGTTGTGTGACTAAGTATATATGTTCCCAAGCTGGACCATCATTGTCCCTCAAAACATAACAATATTTACAGTTAGCTAATAATCATTTCAGGATCCCACCATTCTACTCCCACATCACTTGCAAACACTAGCAAGAAATTCCTTCAGTTACAGACAGTCCTTACACCTCACCAGTTTTCAAATATCAATGCGCTCCACTGGCATGGTCATCTCAATATGCTACACCTACAAAGCCCTTTCAGTATGTTAAATGTGCTTCCACATTGATTTCCAGCCCATACTGTCCGTGCATAATTTCTAGGTTCAAACTGTTGATCTGTAACTTGCAGCAAGTCTTTGTCCTAAGGCAGGGGTGAAACTGGATCTTTCTGGTGGTCTGGATCATTATCTCCTTCACACCCCAGCGGCCTTGTTTGTGCAGTGGCCTCCCGTGGGAGGCTTGCTTGACACTACATCTGATGTATCTCTAGTGCCAGGCAAAAAGTGCTTTTCATTTGTTCAGGCCTTCTAGCATGTCACATAATCTGATATAATCCAATCTTATTTGTTATTTTATTAGTTCAGCTTGGTATTTATTGCACTGCTGCCGTTCTGCTGGTTCTCTGACTGGAATGTTATTGTATTTTTAATTGTTTGTTCATGATCCATGCTAGAGTTTTTGGAAACTGAAGGGCAGCCTAAAGAACATTTAAAGAAATACTGCCTGGCCGAATTTTCCAACCTCTCTCTCTTCTCTATTCAGGGATCAAAGTGCCGATTCCGTCACTGTGAAAAAGCCATTGGCAGTGACACCGTGTGCTCATTATGGAGAGAGGGGAGATGTTCCCATCAACTTTGCAAATTTAGACATATGGAAATACAGGTAGAAACGGCAAGCGCTTTGAAGTGTTCTCTTGTGAAGAGATCTATTATAAGCATTTATTGGCTGTCTCTCGCCTCTGCTGCTGCAGATGTGACATCTTAAGTTTCACAGTTAAGATGCATGATGTTCCTGTGACGCCCAGATATCAGCTTTGGAAATAGTCAAACATCATTTTATCACTTAAAGATAGAACTGGTTCACACCTTCTACTCCACTTGAAAAGCTGAACGAATTCACTGAATTTTAAGGATCCCTTCATCTGTACTTTATTACAGCTTTATGTTCCCATAACGCTCTTCTTTGCACTGCGAGAATAGAATGTTTTTATACTGCAGTGAGTATAGAGGAGAAAAATGAGCTCCCTTTAGTCAAATTTTGAGTCCTCTTAAATTTAGTGGCAACATGTTTTTGCGCTTCAAGTCGATTAAAAGGAAGCTGGGCAGGGGAACATCCTCCTTTCTCAGATACCACATATGGGTTGGAACCCAAGGAATGTTCACCAAAA
Source organism: Podarcis raffonei (assembly GCF_027172205.1). Taxonomy (NCBI): domain Eukaryota; kingdom Metazoa; phylum Chordata; class Lepidosauria; order Squamata; family Lacertidae; genus Podarcis; species Podarcis raffonei. The sequence continues at coordinate 39,143,373 of NC_070611.1, read as the reverse complement.
GGTCTCAAGGTGGTTCACAAGATAAAGCCACTAGCAGTGCTCTGCAAAAGTGGAAGAGCTCAATAATACTATGTTATAATGCAAATGTTCAAGTGCTCGTACTCTACACAAGTAGAACAATAAGTTTGGATTGAGTTTTACTTTCCTCACACAACTCCTGTGATTGGAAGGGTACCTTTAGATTCAACAGAAAATGTGTAATGTATAAAGAACCAGAAGCCTGATTCTCTTTTGATAGCTGATTGGGTAGGGAAATCAGCCAAATCATTTTCAATAAGATCACGTTCTCACACATCTTTTATTGATATCTCTGCAAGTTTCTGTTGCAAAATATAAGGGACAGGGCCTTCTCAGCAATTTCTCAGCCATTGCTCTTCACTGTCTAGTTTTATGGATTCCAGTGTTCCAGCTATGACCCGCTTTAGTATTTTGTAATCATTAAATATGGAACCACCTTTTTTCCCTTTTTTCTATAGCAAAAATACAACAGCATTTCATGTTTCTGGGAGACACAGCCGTTGGGCTGTGTGAGAATCAGTTGTGTCTTCCATCACCGGAAACCTCGTAACATAAATGGACTTTTTTTGCCACCTAGTAATGGTGAGTACAAATGTCCCCCCCCCCATATTCTGAAAACTGAAATATAAATGTTCTAGAGTAGAGTCTAGTCTTAAAATATTAAGAACATCACTGTAGAAGGACACTGTCTTTTACACACTGAAATACTCTGGGCTGTTCCTAACTGATCAGAATGAGGTCGGTGTTTTCAAGATTAACATTCTTGAAGGAGGCAGTGGTAAAACCTTCCCTGGATTCGGAATACCTAACTAACTACTGGCCAGTTGCTAATCTCCCTTTCCTGAGCAAGGTTCTGGAGTGAGTGGTGGCAGACCAGATCCAGGCACCTTTGTAAAAAACTAATTTTCTGGATCCATTTCAATCGGGGTTTAGGTCTGGTTTTGGTGCAGAAACTGCTTTGGTCGCCCTATATGATGACCTCTGTTGAGAGAGAGAAAGGGGAAACATGTCCCTGTTAATTCTTCTTGACCTCTCAGTGGCTTTTGATACCATTGACCATGCATCCTTCTGGAGCAGCTGTCTGAACTAGAGATGGGTGGCATCACTAGTAGAATGCTTAGAATTCAAGGCAAATAGGGCAACATATTAATGGCCCATCCATATGGATAAGAACAGGGCAGGCACCTGGCTGAGTGGACCCTCAGCATAATGTCACCAATGCCACCACCAAACATGGACTTGAGTTGCTGCCTCCTCCATGCCATCCCTCTGTCATTACTGCCCTGTCTTGCCATCCCCACAGTAATACAAGTGCTGGTCCTGACAACCAGAAACTGCATTAAGGGGGAGAAACCATAGTGACCACCAGGGGCCAATTGGAGCCAAGCAACCCCTCTGCTTCCAGCCAGCCCATTACATCAGCAGCACGGATAATCCTGGGAGGAGGGGAAGAGGTGGCTGGCAGTTGCAGTGCTGCCAGTGTCTGTATCTGTGCTACTGAGGAATTCAAGCACAATATTTTACATTCTGCATAACTTCAGGATCTTCTGTTTGTTTATTTTTTTAAAGTGCAAGTGTACATATTCCATCGAAGAATGAATGTTACATTTTACATTCAAACACAAGAATATGGTTACAATTTAATATGTTTGTATATGGAAGAATACATGTGGAAAGTATTGTATTATAATGAGCAGGGGTGGGGGAGAGAATCAGCTTGGATATTACAGGAAAGATCCACAGATTGAATTCTGTCGTGTATCTTTCTTGCAAAATGCATGTGCATTTCCATTCCACTCTTGATGGGTTCCACATGCATTTCCTGCTCAGAAGAGATATATTTTCTCTGAACTACCGTATTTTTCGCACCATAGGGCGCACCGGACCATAGGGCGCACCCAGTTTTTTTTGGGGGAAATAAAGGGGAAAATTATTTTTCCCCCAGGCGTGGGGCTGGGGCGGGGGAAGCTTCCCCCGACCCCAGCCCCCAAACAGGCAGCTCTCTGCAAGCCGTGGGAGCGCTCCCACTGCTTGCGGAGAGGTCCGCGAAGCCTGGGCGTGCTGATCTCAGCGCGCGCAGGCTTCGGCATGCAGGCAAGTCTCCGCAAGCAGCGGGACTGCTCCCGCTGCTTGCGGAGAGATCCGCGAAGCCTGGGCGCGCTGAGCTCAGCGCGCGCAGGCTTCGGCATGCTGGCAACTCTCCGCAAGCAGCGGGACCGCTCCCGCTGTTTGCGGAGAGGTCCGCGAAGCCTGGGCGCGCTGATCTCAGCGCGCACAGGCTTCGGCATGCTAGCAACTCTCCGCAAGCAGCGGGACCGCTCCCGCTGTTTGCGGAGAGGTCCGCGAAGCCTGGGCGCGCTGATCTCAGCGCGCGCAGGCTTCAGCATGCAGGCAAGTCTCCGCAAGCAGTGGGAGCGCTCCCGCTGCTTGCGGAGAGATCCGCGAAGCCTGGGCGCGCTGAGCTCAGCGCGCGCAGGCTTCGGCATGCAGGCAAGTCTCCGCAAGCAGCGGGAGCGCTCCCGCTGCTTGCGGAGAGATCCGCGAAGCCTGGGCACGCTGAGCTCAGCGCGCGCAGGCTTCGGCATGCTGGCAACTCTCCGCAAGCAGCGGGACCGCTCCCGCTGTTTGCGGAGAGGTCCGCGAAGCCTGGGCGCGCTGATCTCAGCGCGCGCAGGCTTCGGCATGCTAGCAACTCTCCGCAAGCAGCGGGACCGCTCCCGCTGTTTGCGGAGAGGTCCGCGAAGCCTGGGCGCGCTGAGCTCAGCGCGCGCAGGCCTGAGCATGCAGGCAACTCTCCGCAAGCAGCGGGAGCCCAGCGCTGGGCTCCCGCTGCTTGCAGAGAGGTGTGCAAAGCCTGGAGAGCGTGGGGGGTCTGTGCGCACCGACCCCTCTCACTCTCCAGGCTTCAGCGAAAGCCTGCATTCGCACCATAGGACGCACACACATTTCCCCTTCATTTTTGGAGGGGAAAAAGTGCGTCCTATGGTGCGAAAAATACGGTAACTCTGATTAGAGAAGAAATGGGTGGAATAAAAGCCCCTTCCCCCCAAAAGCTATGATACAGTGGTACCTCGGGTTACATACGCTTCAGGTTACAGACTCCACTAACCCAGAAATAGTACCTTGGGTTAAGAACTTTGCTTCAGGATGAGAACAGAAATCGTGCTCCGGGGGAGCGGCAGCAGCAGGAGGCCCCATTAGCTAAAGTGGTGCTTCAGGTTAAGAACAGTTTCAGGTTAAGTATGGACCTCCGGAACGAATTAAGTGCTTAACTGGAGGTACCACTGTAATGGCAGAGGGCATAGAATTGTCTATACAGTACCAGGGTTTCCCAACCTTGGGTCTCTAGCTGTTTTTGGACTATGACTCCCATCACTGCTAGCTATCAGGACCAGTGGTCAGGGATGATGGGAATTGTAGTCCAAAAACAGCTGGAGACACAAGTTTCGGAAACCCTGCTCTAGATTTACAGAGGTAGCAAAGGAAGTGATTAACATGAGTGGGATGGCACCATTGTTGTATTCATTTGAAGGCACACTCTTAAGCCCAGGCCCACCTCATGTCAACAGAGGTAAATTGATATGGCCAGCTGTGAGATTATGGGTTTGTGCCTACTGTGTTGCAAAGGTTGCATATTTGTATTTGAGGTTTCAATTGTGATATATGCTTTCACTGGTGTTTTGATGGTACTGGGGTCTTATGTTGTACCCTGCTCTGGGATCATGAAAGGTGAAGGGTGGTCTTGAAATCGAAATAATAAATAAAAAACCTAATCAGAAGTAGGGAGCCCCACTGAATTTGATTGGGCTTGTTCCCAAGTAAGTGTGCATAGGGTTGCAACTTTAATCAATTAATAGGCTGCAATCTTCTGCACACTTGCATAGGAGTGAACTCAACAGAACAGAATAGTGGGCATTTGAAGCAATGCTCTGTGTAGGATTCATACAATTAATCAACTATGATTTAGTTAGTTACCGTAGTTGATGGCCCAAGTTGTAATATGTATCCACTGCATATGTGTCTAAGAACAAAACCAAACCACTGTCTTGGCTTTTATGAGTGAGTTAAGTATGATGAGGACTTCAAAATTTTACTCAAAGTTTTATACTGAAATTTAAGTTCCTTCCTATAGATTCTACATTGCAAAGGGAAGTTCAGGAAGGGATTTTACCTCCTGCCCAAAGTCAAGATTCCACAAAAGGTCAAGAAAACACATTAAGACCTATCCACCCTCCACTGATTATTACCATCAATCTTGAGGACGATGACGAAGAAGAACAGGAGGAGAAATGTAAATACTTTGCCAGACATTTTTGTGTGCTTGTTCAATGTTTCTAGCAATTTGAATCTACCTAGAAAAAGTTTACAAAATAGGATCTCATATAACATTATATTAGAGGTTTTTTTAGCGTTTTTGTGATAACTGTAATAGTATTTAAAAGCTCCCATCCCAAGCAATGTGACTTCCATCTTTTAACAAATACAAAGAAAAAACGTTTTAGACTTTACCTTTTACCCATATGTATCCCAAAGTAGTGTTAATATATTTAATAAATGACCAACCCTGTTTGATAATAGAAGTTGGCCTATTGCGTTTAATATTATTCCTAAAATAAATTACAGCTGAACTGAGGATTCAAACTTTTATTAATAAAAAATAGAATGTTAAGCAATAATATTATTTTATCCAGAATATTGAAAAACTCTCTAGAATACAGCCCAGTTGAAGAACCCCACCAGTAAAAAATTATATTGCAATATGTACTATGAATGCAATTGCAGTTAAGTTTTGCTTTACACGGTACAAGAAGATATCTGGCAAGGTCTTTGCTTAGTAAGCTGTGTGAAATTTGTTCCCTATAGTTGCATCTTATTTACTGTCTAAGACACCAGAAGACATAGAAGAAGAAAAGGCAATAAAGGAAATGTGTTATAAATCTGGTAAGAATGTTATTTCTGATTCTCTTATCTCACTTTTCAGCTGATATCACTCTGGTAACTGCCCCCATTTTCTCTTCCTTGGGGTGAAACAGGAGAATACTACAGAATTCAGACTTCTCCGGAAAACCGCTTAACAAAAAACATACCTTTGGTGCTGGAGAACGAGCTCTTGAAAACCATGGAAACTGGCAGAGATTTACAAGAAGGCAAGGACCTGAGCAATATAACTTCTATTTTATTTTTCATATAGGAGAACAAGCCTTGCTGAAGCAGAGCCAGCAAGGGCAAGTCCTGTCTTACTAACTTAATAACTCTAATGAGTTCTCTGAGAGTGTCAACAAACATATAGCTAGCGCTGATCTGGTTGATATATAGTGTATTTGGACTTTCAAAAGGTTTTGATAAGGTACCTCATCAAAGCCTCCTGAGGAAGCTTGGCAGTCATGGAATAAGAGGAGAGGTCCTCTTGTGGATCGGAAATTGGTTTAGTAGCAGGAAGCAGACAGTAGGAATAAATAGACAGTTCTCCCAAAGAAGGACTGTAGGAAGTAGTGTGTGTCCCAAGATGTCCTGTGGATGGCACTCAGCTTTTTCACCCTATACCATCAAGAGGCAATTCAGGGGCTGAACTGGCGCTTGGAACCAGCTGGAAGTGAGCCAGTAAACTGAGTTGAATCCAGATAAGACAGAGGTACTATCTGTCCTGAGTTTTCAGGTCCAGGAGGTGTGGTGATACATGTGCTGAAGTCTTGTTCTTGTTCTTTTAAAAGTAAGGTGCTAATATAAGTGGCTCATTGATATTGTCTTAAATATTTGAAGCTGTTTGATTAATGTGAGAGTAAACTATCACAATCTGCTACTATAATTTCAAAATCAACTGAATTAAGTAAAGCAAGCAAACAAACAAACTCTGAACATTGATACAAATGCCCCCATCTACTTTCGTTGTTACTATTTTTACTGTACTTATTCAGATTTAATGGACTGTTTTTACTGAGTTGTAAACCACCCTGGAATGTTTTCAACAAAATAAATAAAAACAAACAATACTGGTCACGTAAAGGAAATTAACAAAGTGAGAAAAATGTATATTTTTACATGATTTCTTTTTATTATATAGAGATGGAAGTCATTGCTCACTGTAAGTGGGCAAATTATTCTGCCATTAGTGACCCCGGGGTTTTCCCCAGTAGGTTTTTTAAAGGAGCAGTCAGGAAAAAGAACCTGTAATATCTCACGTAATCCATGTTTAAAATAAGAGAACTCAGGAATAATAATATTTAGGAAGTGCTGATGAGAAACAGTAATTTGGACAAAAAAGAAGAAATAATTAAATTGGCCCAGTCAATTTAAGGAGAAAATATTTAGGGGAAGGCTCAATTTAGTTTCACTGATTTATTTTGCTGATTCATCAGTATGTTGACTTCAGAGTGGACCCCACTGAATCTAAAGAGGCACCACACTGTGACTTTATATTTTGAACAAGCCTTTAATAACTGTAAACCTAGAAAGCCTGCTTCGGTCACTATCCTTTCTTTGGAGGGGTGTTTAACAGTGACCCTCTCAAAAAAGCTGCTTGAGGAATAATCCGTTTTGATTTGTAAAACTGTGTTTTTCTGTCAACTGCTGTTCATTATCTGTTGCCACATTTGATTGAGATAGATGCCTCTAAACACATCTTCAGACTACTCGGGGAATAACAAAATACAATGGTACCTCTGGTTACGAACGCTTCGGGTTACGAGCTCCGCTAACCCGGAAGTAGCTGCTCCTGGTTGCGAACTTTGCCCCAGGATGCGAACGGAAACCGTGTGCAAGAGGCGCGTGTGCAGCGGGGGACCCCATTAGCGAAAGCACACCTCAGGATAAGAGCGGTTTCAGCTTAAGAATGGACCTCCGGAACAAATTAAATTCGTAACCAGAGGTACCACTGTAGCAATTTAGTGACTTCACACAGGGAGGGCAGGGAGACCAAGAAGGAGGGATCTAAGTATGGTGGCACAGTAAACTTTGGCTTCTAAGGAACTGGAAGAGAGAGAGAGAGATTTGTTACCATGCCCACAGATGTGCAGTGGAAGATGTGCTTCTAAGTAAGAGGAGAAGAGAAGGGATGAATCTGCAGAAAAGAAGAAATGGTCTTTTCACACACATCTACTCAGAAAAGATGAAAATTGGAACACCTTGCTCACCATAGTTGACTAGGAATTCCATGTAGGCAATTGAATGGGTTGCTGGAAGGTGAGATGGATTGCCCTGCTCATCTTCCACCAACCCATATGCTAGAAGATCTTTAAAATAAAATAGCTTGCTAATATGCCTGTATTTCCATGGTAGCCCAGCATGGAAATGCAGTCTAGGTTGTTGTTGTTTTAAATGTGCAGGCTGATAACTTTGGTGTCTTATTTACCAGCCTTATTTATCTTCCAAGTGTTCAAAACACTTTACAAATGCCATCTCAGCAATCCTTATTAGATTATTATAATATTATGATCCCCGTTTTGCAGATGGGAAAGCTGAAGTTAACAGAACAGCAGTTTGACTAATGCTATGGTAGTACCTATGCCATGGGCATTTCCCACTATTAAAATAAGTTTAGTAAGTTCAGTGATTCTGTCTCTTGCCCTTTTAGGTGATGGCGTTGCAGTTCCATCAAAGTTCAATATTGCAGAAAGGCAAACGGAGATAACGGCATCATTAGATTGTAGCTCTCGATCTGATCTTAGTGCCTTTGAAAATGGAGGTAATTGCTTCAAATGTACATTGACTATTTAAATTCCTATGATTTACATGACAATCAAATGACAGTGGAAACTAAAATACAAATACAAGTTCTGTGATTTATTTATTTTTTTGTCTCTCTTTGTAGGAGGTGATTGCTATTTGCCACAAAGAAATATATTTGTTGCAGGGATACAAAGCAAAGCATTCAGTGGAGAAAAAGAATTTGCCATGCTGAAGTGTTCGAACATTAAAGGTATTCAGAGCTCATGTATTGTCTTTTAGGGGAGGGGGAAAATTGGGAGATATATGTTTCTTCCTTTCTGCGGTTTGAAAATGCATCTGCACAAGCTGCCTGTGTGATTTTTCTATAATTTGTGCCAGGGAATTCAACTGTACTGGTGGTTAATTTCATTTTCTTATCAGAGTTAACACTCGGCTCATTCCCCACCCCACCCCCAGCTACAGCTCATTCTGTCTATTCTCTTTGGTGCCAACACAAGCTTGTTACGGAGTTTAGCTTTGGCAGGATCATCCAATTAATTACTGTGATCATTTTTACTGTTCTGTGATGCAGTGAACCATTGCAACTTCCCAAGAGTCTAAAAGGGGACCGTGCTGAGAAGTATTAGATAGCGGGCTCAGTTTCACGACACATTTAAATGTGTGAAATGATCAGCTGGACTTTTCACATAACGCCAATTATCACATCCACCAAAGATGCTTCTGTGTTAACCTGGATATAGCCTTGTTTGACAGCATGATACTTCCTCAAATTCAGACATTCTGTAGGTGGGGGAAGCACTGGGGGGTTCTTCTATGGAGGGGAGGGAGGTGGCTAGGCAAAATCAGGGGGTCCCCTTTATTGAACAGTCTCACATTTTCATTGGTGTTGTCCATTCACTTGCCCTGTCCCTCCCTGCCCAATGTTCACCAATGCCCAGTGTGTGTGTGTGTGTGTGTGCACACAAATGGTTGCAGCAGCAGAATCAGGGCACAGTGATGCATTACCTGGTAGGGCAGGAGCTTCAACAGATACCCCGTGGTGCCCCTGGCTGCCATTGAAAGAGCACCATAAACGATCCATTATTGACCTCCACAACAGGGATCTACTTGCGTAAAATGTCAGCCACCTCATTTTAATACATGCAATTATTTTTTGTGTCCCCTCTCTGTATGGGTGGACAGCTCCTTTCAGCTGCTTCAGTCCAGCTGCCTCCCGTAAAAATGGACTGGGATGGCGACGGAGAAAATCTATATTGTGTTGCATCTGTGCACTGGTTCACATAGATTGATAAAGGTAAAGGGACCCCTGACCATTAGGTCCAGTCGCGAACGACTCTGGGGTTGCGGCGCTCATCTCGCTTTACTGGCTGAGGGAGCCAGCGTACAGCTTCCGGGTCATGTGGCCAGCATGACTAAGCCGCTTCTAGCAAACCAGAGCAGTGCACTGAAACACCATTTACCTTCCTGCTGGAACGGTACCTATTTATCTACTTGCACTTGACGTGCTTTCAAACTGCTAGGTTGGCAGGAGCTGGGACCAAGCAACGGGAGCTCACCCTGTCACAGGGATTCAAACCACCGACCTTCTGATCCGCAAGCCCTAGGCTCTGTGGTTTAGACCACAGCGCCACCTGCGTCCTCACATAGATTCAGTAGCAGGTAAATGAGGGAACAGCTCAGGTGTTAGGTGTGCTACACACACATGGCCAATTTATACTGCACAAAAAATGGGAGGAGAAAGGGAGGATTGTTAAAACCATACTTATGCATGTAAGGCTATCTGCCGGTCATTTTTGGATCACATTCCAGGTCATGAATACAGCAAGGTTGGCCTTTACCATGATCGCCCCCCCGCCCCCACTGAATCCTCAGTGAATGCATGAAACAAACCTGGGAATCTTCCTCCTTTCTCAACGCCCTAGAACTGAGAGGCAAAATCCTGTTGTCTTTTTTTCTTCTCTTTAGCTACAAGTCACTCCGAAAGTATAAAGAAGCATCATTTTAAAGGAGTGAAGAAAAAGAAATGGATTTCCGAGGAACCCAAAAACCTTCCTCTCCCGTTGACAGCAAAAGGTATTTTGAGAAACCGTTTTTAGTAGGTTGAAAAAGTCACACGGGGCCAATTGACTCATTTGGTCCTGGTTCAACATCAGAGGCAATCTCTTAAAAGGGGCAAGCTCTGTATTTGTATTGCATGTCCCCATCCATTGCCCTATATGTTGAGCAGCACTCAGTAGCTTCTTATAATTCTGGGGAAAATATTGATTATCGTATTATTTCTTGCAGCAATGCATACTTCAAACCCTAAAGGTAAAGGGTATTGCCAACAAAATGATCAAAGCAAGAATGCTGAGAATGCTTCTTATGTTCCTTCTCAGAGAGCCAGCGGGAGAAGTATTTCCTTGAGTTCTCCAGCAGCTGCAAGGTCACCCAATCTGACCTATGGTAAAGTTGGTGCAACCAAAGAATCCAAGATGAATTTGGCTGCAGGTGAGCACATAGTCTCATAGACCCCTCCTCCTGGCACAGAAGTTTGCCCGCGTTATTGAGTTTGTGTTCTGTTATACCACATTTGACTTAAACATAAGGCTGTCTTACAGAGAGAGCTTTTACTGTTGTGGCGCCCTGAATATGTAATGCTTTCCCTCAGCAGGTTCGCCCCATGGCCAACATTGCTTTCTTTTAGAAAAAGGAAAAGTTTCCCCTCCCATTTTCTCAAGATTTTAAGGTAGCTTTATGTACAATAAGCCCACAGCTTGAACACATTTAACTTGTGTGCATTTGGCATAAATAAGAGGCAGAAAGTGGGAAAGAGTTTGGCAGTCCCGCCTGCCCTTGCACCTAGTTGTGTTTTGACTAGTTATAGGCATGATCTCCGGAACATAACCCCCACATAAATTGAGGGCTTACCATACTGTTGACTGTTGACTGTTCTTTTACCTATCAGTCTCATCTATTATTGTAAGGTTATATATAAGAACTTGATTTTTTAAACCTTCTAAACTGTCTGTTTGTAATGTCTCTGTCTGGTCAATAGCTATGTCTCTGTAATGTCTCTGTCTGGTCAATAGCTGTAATTTATGTTTATTGCAAGGTAAAAACACAGCCACAAGATTTTGCTGCGATTTGGTGGGGTTGTATTCAGATACAAATAGAGATGATTTGTTGTCAGATGTGGCAAGAATGGTTTGGACGGTCTAATTCTTCTTCTTTTGTCTTTATCCTCCTTAATGTTTATTTTGTTGGTTTGTTTGTTTGTTTTCTTATAAATCTGTCCCAACTCTGCCAATTTTGTAATGACAGTGTCATAAAAATCAGACAATGAGTTCCTCTAGTTTAAATTTTGTCTTGAAGTATTGCGAGCTCTAACCCTTACGTTATGCTCAGAAACATGTTTGGTTAATTCTCTGTGTGGTTTCATATTTTGTCATTTTGCAGTAGTTCTTCTTGTTTTGTTATATTAAACCTCAGCAAAAAAACAAAAAACAAAAAAACAAAACAAAAACAAAATGAGTGAATGGTTTGGGTATCATCTGAATTACCTCACCCAAAACTTTCACATGGATGTTAAATAGCATGGGAAGTAAGATGGAACTTTGTAGTATCTTTAGAGTCCAATGTCCTATCAGTTCTTTTCCAGGCAGGCAATCCAGAAGTATATCATGGCCATTGCTATTAAGCACTATTGCTAGGACCTGGACAATCAACAGCCATCTTCCTCCTGTCTGTTTCCTAATGGAGGTCAACCACCAGGACAATTAAAGCAGTTCCAGTCCAAAATGAATATTAGAACAGATCTAAATAATTGGTTTCATCCAAGAATACTTGGAGTCCCAATAGCACTTCTGTAAGATTAGTGAATTTGGCAGAAGAGTTGTTGGGTTAATTAAAGGGTTGAAAAGTCCCAAACAGCCAATGGAATCACACCTTCTTTTAAGGAAGTATTTACTGGTCCTGCCACCCATATGTGTTAAGCTTTCCCTCTCCCAAAATCTAGTTCACGTTCCCAGATTGAAAATGGAATGCATTCTCCCTTGGGGTTAATATGTTTTTCGAAGTGATCTATGATTTATGTGATGTCAGGTAACATCATGGCTAAAACTCTCTCTCTGTGTGTAATTAGATTGGCAGAATATGATTATAATTATCACTGAAAATATAAATCAAACTGTATTTTTCTTTACAGAGAGGTGCACTTCAGCATATAATATACCAGCTTGGCGAAAAAGAAGCCCACATACTAAAGTATATACTAAAGCGGAAAAAATGCATTCAGGTATTTACAATTCCAATATGAACGTATTTGCTAAAAATGAAAGAAAATTAGAAAATGGGGAACATTTCTAAAGAGCAAGTATCTTATTATGTAGATTACTTTATCTTTGTATATTGCTAGTGGATAGGAGGGGAGAACTCACAAAATCTGTTTAGTGTTGGAGCCTATGCACTTGTGCCGCAGAGACACTTGGGATAAGAAGGAAAAGTGTTGACATCTGAGATTTGTTCTTTAATCTTGTGTTATTTAGACAAACTGAGTAAGGACATCCCTTACTGCTTTTCTCAGTTATTACTCTCACATAGTAACTGGGCTTGGATGCAAATGACAGTTTTCTCTCTCCAGTTGCGTGTTGGCTACATGGGAGGTTATCCCACCCATTTCTGTCCTTTACTAGATAATACTGATCTCAGAAATATCAAGATTATATGGTGTTTTTTTCTGGGACAGATCCCTCAGAGCTCCTGGTACTGTAGTTATGCAGCCACCCCCTTTTTTTATCCCACTGACCTCCATTCCCAGCATAGTCCCCTTCCCCTGTTTTGGGCTTCTTGGAAACTTCACCTGTGCCTTCTAGAATGGTATCCTGAGTTTCCTTGCTGTCCTTTCACATTTCCACACATTTCCACTGACTGTGCTACCGTCATTGCTCCCAGTCTAGCATATAGTCTGCTAGGAAACTATAATGAGATATATGGGATTGAAGTTGGGCTGGGAGGGGATCTGATAAGCTGAACCAAAACCACAAAGGGAGGGGGAAGTGTGATAATGTCCTGAGTAACAGAGGGTACAGATGACATGTGGCAATCAGATATGCAAAATGATAACTTGCGTCAATCTGTACTTTTGCCTAAAACCAGCCCAGGGTTGCCAATGTGGTGCCAGATGTTGTGGACTACATCTCTCATCTTCCCTTACCCCAATGGCCATGCTGACTGGAGTGGATGGGAGTTGGAATCAACAACAGCTGGATGGTACCAGGCTGGCTATCCCCTATCTATCTAGAAGGTGGTCTGAAAATGGAACAGTCCTGCCCATGTATTAACATCTCGAGATGAGGCTCTTCTTCATTTGTGTTTGTTGGGTAAACTTTGCTATGTGTCACTGAGGAATAAAACCTTCTTTGTGGTGTCTCCATCTGTGGAATTCCTTTCTTAAAGGAATATGACTGGTGCCAATGTTACAATCATGTTACAGCCATTTCAGTACCAGGCCATTTATTTGCCCAGCTTTCTTTTTGTTTGTTTGGTTTGAAGTTTAGTTTCCAGTCCTCTCTGCCTGATTTTAGTGTGTTTTTATTTATTATAATAATGTATTATCTGTTACTGTATTATACTAAATTTTTGGGTGCTCAGTAACTTTAGGAAGGAATTGAAAAAACATTCCTGTTCACCCAAGCGTTTGACGGCTGTAAGATGCTGTTTCTGGCAGTGTTGAAATTATTAGCTGTAAGGATATGTGACTGTTTTATTTTGTTTTTAATTGCATTGTTTTGTTGGTTGCTGCTCTGTGCTCCTGAGGGATGGAGGGCAAGATAGGAATTTTATTAATATGGATTATACTTTCAAGTGAAATAGCCATGCACAGTAGAATATGAATTCTGCTTAGAGGAACTTGTTCCTGAAGTTCTTTTTCAATGAGGCCTGCTCCCAACTATTATCTGTTTTCATCTTATTTTCTTACATTTATATCCCATCTTCTTTCCGTCAAGGAGTCCAAAGAGATGTACACATGGTTCCCAGTAATTGACCCATCCAGCACTATCCAGACCCAGATGATGTTTAGCTTTTGTAAAGTAATAACCTCAAGTGCCTTCAAGGCATGCCTTAGGACAACAGTTTGTATTGTGCAGAGGAAGTGTACCCAAGACTGTTGTCCAGGGTGCTGATAGATGGACTTTTAAACTCTGGCAACTATAGTTAGATTATTTCCATTTTTTAATTTATTGAGGCTCCGTTTCATGTCAGTTATAATCCCAGTTCCATATATTATTATAGTCAGTGGTTTACAGCATCTCTGTTGTGGAACACTTTGATTCTGTAAACTTCACATTTTGGGTGCCTGTGTTTTCAAATTGTGTGTGTGTCTTCATTTCAGAGCCCAGAAGAAATGGAAGCAGATAAAGTGGAAGCAGATTTGAAGGAGAGGGAAGGGCAAAAAAAGAAGTGAAATTCTGTTCTTACTACCATCATAAGGGAAACAAAAGTGAAAATTCAAATGATACGGTTATCAAGGAATTAAACTGCAGATGCAAAGGTGACAAAATTTAACACCCAAAAAGCAGGAAGTACAGAGAGGCTAAAACATACGTATTAAAAATATGTAAACAAGGCACATCTTTCTGAATGAGTTATTTTGCAACTGAAGTTTAAATATTGTTTGACAGTTTTACAGCTTTAAAGAATAGAAGTTTCCATGTCCCTCCCCCTCCAGAATACAGTGCCAGCAGGATTTTAGAGATGGTAGTACGAATCATATGGTAGATTTTGACAGACAAATCTGATTTCCCCTTTTCTATAATGCTGAAATAACAATGTTGTGATTCATCAATGAATGCACAAGCTGTTGTTTTCCTGTATTCTAGGAGACCATGATTCAGCATGACTAATCCTAACAATGCTTATTCAGTGGTTTTCTGAACAATACAGACAATAACTGTCTGAAATTCTGAGGATAAGAGGGGCTCATTAAATGCAAGCATTGTAAGAGTTCAATTAATGCAATCATTTTTACTTAGTAGTCATGCTACCCAAATTTGACATTGGGGCAAGAATGAATAAAGGAAACATTACCTTCTAAAGTATCTGAGTCCAATTCTTGTGTTGGACTTCCACTAAGCTTCAATAATATTTGCCAAGCTGATTCTCTAGTCAAGAGAGAGGAGGCTAGACTGGAAAATGACCAAGTCTTAACTTTCCTAAATTCAGAGGGTTGTTTTTTGTTTTGTTTTTGCCTTTAGATATCTCAAGCAAAATGTGCACAAAGGACTTTAAAGGAACTGTTTATATATCAAGTTTGCATGTGGTTTGGGATTTCTGTAATTAGCGGTGGCTGAATTCTTGTGAATGGTTGCAGTTTATTCCCAATTCTTTGGTCTCCAGATTTTCCAACACCGTACATCTCCTTTTTAAGCTTTGTTGCTTCCTGACCTTTCCAAGAAAAGAATGCTGCAGTCCTACATGAGTCCTACATGCAAAGCAGCACCCAATTTTAACCTGTCTTTCCTTGCTACATTGCTTCTGCATTGTAAGTCAGGAATAGGATCATGGCACTAATCTCACATTCTGTTGCTTTTACAGTCACTGGAAACTTAAACCTGTCTTGTTGTCTTGTGTGGACTTATTAGATGTGCCCATTCTTACAGGCACATTCTTATGGCTATATTTTTTCAGAATCTTTCTGAACACTTTGCATTCTAACTTACCTTGTACTTCCAATCAGAAAGAGAAGCAAGACAAGCACAGAAGAGGCACAGAATATATGTCAGCTTTGAGGCCAATAGAAAAATGTAATTATTATTTTTTTGGGAGAAGGATCATATTTTAACATTCTAAAGATGCAGTATGTTGTTGAAACTGTTTCCCCCCCCTCCTTCCTAATTGGATGCTGTACATTTGAATTTCTAGGCCACATAACCCTATAGCTATGTTTCACATCTTGACAGCCCAAAGCAATTTAAATTTTTAATTCCAAAAGGCCTCATGCGTAATTCTTGTTAACTGGCTTGGGCGGGGGCAGATACTCACAGGGTTTTTTCAGGCAGAAGTGTTCATTTTTGCAATTACTACCTGCTCAGCAATTTTGTAATTCAGTGCGAGAAATATTGCATTGTGATAATGTGCAATATTAAGGTTTCATGTCTGCAAATGTTGGCGTGCTAGCCGGGACATATTATTCACTCTAAAGGTTAAGCACCCTTAAGAGCAGAATGAGTTCCCTTCCCATTGCCAAAGAAGTTTAGTTTGCGGAATGAAAAGCGAGAGGGAGGGTATTGCCCCGGCCTGCTCACAGCTTAGCTATTTTTCTATAGGACTATTCAGCACCAACCAGGAGGTTCTCAAGCTAGGGATTTTTTTGATGGAAATAAAGCAAACATTTTGACCCTTGGTAAACAAAGGACAAACGAGTTATGAAGTGTATGTGCATAGCATAGTAAAATAACCCTGAGAAAGAGCCCGGCCTGCTTTTATGTTCAACAGCAGTCTGGGTAAATCAGTAGGCGAAAACTCTTTCATAGCATGGAAACAACATTGTCACCTGCTGAAATTTGCAGGTAAAGTTTTGCTTGAACATGGACCTGCAGTGACTGGTTCAAGACCCCTTCCTTCTCCACAGACCCTCTTGGGTGTTACGATCTGCAGGGGGAGCCCTCTTGGTAGTTATTTCTAAATAGAGGTACCTCTTTACCTTGGTCGTTGACACCTGAGGTGTGTGTGTTCAGGTCCCACCCTATTCCAGAGACTGTAACCTGCTTTAAATCCTGAGTTTTAAATTGTTGCAAGCTGTCCTGAGACTTGCTGGTGAATGGTGGGTAGTCGTCGTCATCATCATCATCATCATCATCATCACCATCATTTATGCTTATTGTTATGAGTTTGGGAAGGAAGAATAGGCTGTATGTGAGATCCTTCTCTAACCCCCGAATCCAGGTAAAGGTAAAGGTACCCCTGCCCATACGGGCCAGTCGTGTCCGACTCTAGGGTTGCACGCTCATCTCGCTCAAGAGGCCGGGAGCCAGCGCTGTCCGGAGACACTTCCAGGTCACGTGGCCAGCGTGACTAAGCGGCATCTGGCGAGCCAGCACCCGCGTCGCACACGGAAACTCCATTTACCTTCCCGCTATAAAGCGGTACCTATTTATCTACTTGCACTTAGGGGTGCTTTCGAACTCCTAGGTGGACAGGAGCTGGGACCGAACGATGGGAGCTCACCCCGCCGCGGGGATTCGAACCGCCGACCTTGCAATCAGCAAGTCCTAGGCACTGAGGTTTTACCCACAGCGCCACCCGCGTCCCCCAACCCCTGAATCCAGCAAGTGTTAAAATATAAATCTGGCCAGCTTCCTGTGTGACCCAGGTGATCACCTGGGTGATGGACCATTAGGAGAAAAGAGGAAAGGGGGCTCTGTGTGAGACGGCCAATGAGCTGTCCCCCTCTCAACTCAGAGATAGAAGGACAAGTCTGAGTTTAGAGTTAAAGTGGCATTGATGTGACCCGGAAGCGAAGCAGCAAGCTGGAGAGAGAGTCAGAGCAACATTTGAGAGCAATGTCTGAGTTCTGTTTGAACCCAAGGCTGTGCAGCTATTGGAGAAACAAGACCCCCTGGAATCTCACACTACTCAGGGACTGGGGTTGTGTACAACAATATACATGAATGCACTCTCTTTGGGGTTCGTTTTCATCATACATAAGCCTTTTCACAAGTCCATAGGGAAAACTGTTCAGATGACATGTGCAATCTGTGTCTGCTTCTGAAATGTGCGCACAGCCCCAGTTTGAATTTTCTTTTGCCGGTTAAGAGGAAACAGTGCCAGCTGTTTGTGAGAGTGACTGGTGATGGTTCCTGTAGTGCCCAGAGCTATTCTAAGAAGCTCCTACACAAATGTGAAATTGCCTTCCCCTGAGACTCAGGGCTGCTTCACACATGGTAACATTTCTACATAGCAGGAATGGAATGTGACAATTTCTGTTTGGGGATTTTGTCATGGATGAAGGAACCTGAGGAAATTTCAAAACTCTTAAAACTTTAAAAAGAGAGAGTAAATGCCAATGTTTCACTGGTGAGAGTCAGCACAGTGGATAATAGTGTATTATCCCCTCAAACCCAATGATAGTGATGGTGAAGAGGAAGTTTTAATTTTACAAGGACGGTGCATTAAAAACAAAAGGAACATGAATGAATTTGGTTCTCAAAAACAGTGGGGGGGGGGGAGAATGCAAATGGTTATGGAACAGTAACCACTAGAGGGCAATATTAGCACATGCATGGAACTTTGTCATCAAACTATCCCATCACGGTATTTAGGCAATAAAGAGTTGTAGACCCGATTATCATTTACAAAGAAGTTTGTACAGAGATCTCATTTGCTATATTGGGGTGCCTTTTTAAAAGTATGTTTCAAAAGACTTTATTCTAGCAGAGAGGGGAATAGAAGAGAGAAACTGGAAGACAAGAGGAAGCAGTTAAGTTGGGATAAGGCAACTGGTAAACACCTGATTAGACTTGTCCTGTGTTTCACATTGAGAAAGATTGTGAGGCATTTGCCTCCTGAACCTACAAAAACAAATCTAATATGGGATGGGAGCACATGCCTTGTATGTGGAAGTTCTCAGGTTTATTAATATTCTCTTAAAAGGGACCTGGAAATGGGGGATGTGAAAGAGCTGCTATTAGCCAGAGAAGGCAAAACCGCCTTACCAATTATAATACAGCTCATGATAAGCCAGGAATCCTATATACCATTTAAGGTTTTAAGTCATTAACACCATAGACATTTCCACCTGAAATTGTGAAATGTTTCCTCCCTGCCTAGAGTTCCATGAGCCCTGATGCGTTCATAGGGATTCTTTCACAAGCTGGCTCCCCACTTCACTTCAATAGATGGGGCAGTTCTGAAATCAATGAGAGAAAACGTGTCACACAAATCATTGCCGGTATCACTGCACATGAAAATGCCAGTAGACTGAGGCATTTGTATATGTCAGTAGTCCATGGTATTTGCTAGGGGTGTGCATCAGGCTCTGAGTATACCCTGTGTACCCTGAATTATGAGGTGAACCAAGGTGAGAACCATGGCAGGCGCCATTCCCTCAGCAGGTTGACCAGGCCTGCAAATTGGCACAATGCTGGCAGAAAATGAATACCTACAAGCTTTCCCCTTTGTTTCTTTTAAATCAAAATTTAAAGATGCCCTGCATAATCATGACTGCTACAATTTGGCAAGGTTAATCTACTCTTGAAAGGTTGCCATACATGCAGATTTCATCCATTTTGGTGAAAAGGGAGAGGAAATTATAGCCATTTTAGATTGCCCATTATAGTGAATGGGAGTGGCTCCCAAACAGCTCAGGCTACTTTCCAAAGCTACAGACACAACTACAAGTTGTTTTAAAACAACTTAAAATTGCAGAAATAAGGTGGGTCCCAAAAATACCCACTTCAAGTGTCAAAAGCCATGGCAAAGAGATGTGTCATCAGCAATTGTGAGAAGCTGTATAATGAAGGTGCCAGACACACCTCTGTGGGGAATTCCACAACTTGGGGGCCACCACCACTGGGCCCTCTCCAGGACCACTACTCCGCCCCCCACTCCAAGCTTCTCAGCGTGGAGGTACTATCTAGGGGCCAATCTTGGCACCCAAGAGAATCTGTAGGGAAGGAGGTGGTCTTTCAGGTACTTGGGACCTGAATTGTTTAGGGCTTGAAACACTAATGTGATAACCTTGAATTTGAGACAAAGGCCGTATAGTTAAAGCCATGGTTTTCCCAGTAGTGATGTATGGAAGTGAGAGCTGGACCATAAAAAAGGCTGATCGCTGAAGAATTGATGCTTTTGAATTATGGTGCTGGAGGAGACTCTTGAGAGTCCCATGGACTGCAAGAAGATCAAACCTCTCCATTCTTAAGGAAATCAGCCCTGAGTGCTCACTGGAAGGACAGATCCTGAAGCTGAGGCTCCAATACTTTGGCCACCTCATGGGAAGAGGAGACTTGCTGGAAAAGACCCTGATGTTGGGAAAGATTGAGGGCACAAGGAGAAGGGGACGACAGAGGATGAGATAGTTGGATAGTGTTCTCGAAGCTACCAGCATGAGTTTGACCAAACTGTGGGAGGCAGTGGAAGACAGGAGTGCCAGCTCTGGTCCATGGGGTCACAAAGAGTCGGACACGACTAAACGACTAAACAACAGCAAAAAGGAACTTTGGGACTGGTGTGCACCCATAGCATCTACTACATCTCATATTGATTGGAGAATGGCAATGCATTCAGGACTCTTCCTTCACAAAAGACTTGTCACCAGTGTTAAAAACAATAAAACTGTATTGGAAAAGCTGTGATGGTAGCTAAATATGGAACCCGGCACTAGGTGTGATCAATAACTATTGGGAAGTGGCAGTTTGTGTCAAGGTGCCGACACCTTTATCTCCACCTTGCAGCAAGAGCGTGTTCCACAGAGGAGTAACGGCAAGAAATCCCCCTCCGATAAGGTTATGGCAATGTTTCAAGTCTAAAAGCTAGCAGATGTTTAATATTTCTTTCCTCGAGGCCACAGCTACCCTGCTGTTTTGATTTAGCATGTTAGAAAAGCTCTCAGCATGGCCCAAGCTGAAACTGTGGCAGAATATACATCTTCAAAAGTTCAACTCATCTTTGTTCTCGTGTCTCCTTTGCCCTTGGTCGCGGTGCACGGTTTTGAAGCACTGCTCCTCAATGAATCTCAGAGGCTTTTCCTAGGCTTCTTCCAGTATTGTTGGGGGGAGGGGGGCAAGGCTAGGAAAATCCCTTTTAATTTATCAACAACAAACTTTAACCTGAAACATGCTCATTGTCATTAGCCGAATGGCAACTTCTCTCCTGGGATGAATAAAAGCTTGGAGAGTGGGTGGTTTTTTTATTAGGACTGTGTCATGGAAGGAAAAGGTTAAACCCCTTCTGTGTACATGCTATAGTCTCAATTCTGCTCTACCCTGTGTAGGTGCTGTTAAACCACATACAGAGAGATGTAAAATACATACATTTTTCATATTTCCTCTAGTTTGTGCCTTACTTAGAATTTAGACTAGACTGTGTAGACATTATTGGCTTAAAATTCAGCAAGATAAACCCTGCTAGCCTGCATTTCAAGTTCCATTTGCATGTTGTTGTACGCATCATAGAATCACAGACTTTGAAGGGACCATGAAGGTCATCTAGTCAACCCCCTCCAATGCTGTTGTGAACTGCCTTGGGATCTCTGGGTATAAAAATTTAATTAATTGATTATGATGAAGAAGATGATAAATGCAGGAATCTCAACTAAAGCATCCATGACAGATGGCCATCCAACTTTTGCTTAAAACCTCCAGTGAAGGAGAGTCCACCATCTTCTGAGGGAGTCCATTCCACTTTTGCTGTCAAAGTTCTTCCTGATTTTTAGCTGGAATCTCCTTTCTTGTAACTTGGAGTTTGGGTCCTACCCTCCAGAAGCAATCTTGCTCCATCTTCCATGTGACAGCCCTTTAGATATTTGAAGATGGCTATCATATCTCCTCTCAGTCTCCTCTTTTCCAGTCTAAACATACCAACTACCTCAACTGTTCCACATAAGGCTTGGTTTCCAGACCCTTGGTTTCCAGACCCTTGATCATTGTGGTTGCCTTCCTTTGCACACATTGCAGCTTGTCAATATCCATTTTAAATTGTGGTGCCCAGAACTTTATACAATATTCCAGGTGTGGTCTGGCCAAGGCAGAATAGAGAGGTACTGTGACTTCCCTTGATTGGGGCACTTCTGTTGATGCAGCCTAGAATAGCATTAGCTTTTTTGCTGCTGCATCACACTGTTGACTCACCATTGACAATGTTGGCTTGTGGTCTGCTAAGACCCCAGGATCCTTTTCACATGTACTACTGGCAATCCAGGTGTCCCCTATCTTACATTTGTGCAGCTTGTTCGTCCTGCCTAAGTGTAGAACTTAACTTTTGTCTCTATTGAGTTTCATTCTGGTAGTTTGGGCCATCTTCTCCAATCTGTTAAGGTCATCTTGAATCCATTCTGTCTTCTGTCACATTAGCTACCTGCCTAGTTTGGTGTCATTTGCAAATTTGATGAGCATTCCCACAGTTCCTCCAGCCAAGTTGTTTATAAAGACATTGAACAACAATGGACCCTGTGACACCACACTTTTTTTACTTTTTTCCAGGATTTGACCAGGCAACCAGCTACAAATCCACCTAACAGTTACCTTGCCCAGCCCACATTTTATATGTTTCACTGCAGCAATATCTTGGGGGTCTTTGTCAAAACCTTACTGAACTCAAGATACACTACATCCCCAGCATTCCCTTGATCCACCAAGATTGCAACTCTTTTAGAGAAAAAAAACCAAAGATAAATGAGATTTGTATGTGTTTCAAAGTTGTGGTCTGTGGGCACAGAGGGGGTCACAGATGTCTTCATATCGCTAACATTTTCAAGTTAGATTGAAGCTGATTTGGAGTCCGGGAAATGCATCAAAACACAGTATTTCTCAAGGAACTGTGTAGTTAACATTGTGAATATATGGTCACCCACACCACTAGTGAGAGAGCACTAGATGCAGAGTAAATGGAAATGTGTAACCAGCTAGGGTTACCACATCCTGTCTGATAGAGAATTCTGTATCTCTTGGAAACCTGAATGCTCCAAAAAAAACTAACAGTAGCTGGTCTGATTTAAGATACTGTATCAATATTATCTAGTTTGTAACCTTAATTAAGGCACTGAGTCAGGCCAGCGATCCATATAGCTCAGTACAACCAGAACTGACTGACTTGCATTTAGAGTAATCAAGCCAATGTTTTCCAACTCTGCTACACAAGGGGAATGTTTGGACTTAAGTGTTCACACTTAGAACGAAATACAGTGGTACCTTGGGTTACAGACGCTTCAGGTTACAGACTCTGCTAACCCAGAAATAGTACCTCGGGTTAAGAACTTTGCTTCAGGATGAGAACAGAAATCGCGCCGCGGCGACATGGTGATAGCGGGAGATCCCATTAACTAAAGTGTTACCTCAGGTTAAGAACAGTTTCAGGTTAAGAACGGACCTCCAGAACAAATTAAGTTCTTAACCTGAGGTACCACTGTAGCTGCATGGCATCTACTTCCTGGAACTACCAGTAGATGAAAACATGTCCCAGTGCAGCAAAAGGGGAGACACCCCAGGACCCTTGTGAGATTTAAACAACGGCATACAGCTTCCTGGCTGGAATTAGCATACGCTAGCATTGCCACAAGGTAAAGTGCCCTCTGTCTGCCACACCAACTATTTCAGCAAACACAGCAGCAGGCAACACCACAAGGCTCTGCAGGTCAAATTTCGACTGCAGCGTTATCACTGACTTCAGAGACAGCTAGTGTTGAAATGCAAATACACAGATTCGACATTTGCTGCACATGAAACCCTTAACTGTAAATAAATGCATCACTCAAATGGAGAGCTAACAGCTTAGGGGAGAGTGGGTGGGCAAAAGCAGGTACCACAATGTGAAATGGGTTTGGGGATGTAGCAATTCTGTTTGGGGGTTTCTAACTCTAAAACAGCTTTCCCTAACCTATTCCCTTCCAGGTATATTGAACAACAACTCTCCTCAGCCCCAGCCAGAATGGATGAATGGAAACAATTCATATAATAAGGTGTAAGACACTAAGATGAAATGTGACTGTGGGCTAAAAGAGGTTCCCTAGGCTACACCTGATATAGTCAGAGCAACACCACCATGTTGTAATTTTGCTGTTGCAATAACTCCTTAAAACTGGCCTTTAAGACGGCATATACACCCATTGATAGGGCCCTCTTTATGTATGACTGTTGGAAGCCTGTTTCCTTTCTATAAGCCGGTTTCAAATTTTTGACATCAACTTTGGGGGGGGGGGGAAAACCTGTCTACATTATTCTGTATTAATGGCACTATCACTTTTTATTTTGATGTACATCCACTTTAGACCTGATGTTAATACAGAATAACTATTTCCCTAAATGCATGCAATTTTTTGATGTCTAATGGCTATTGAAATTATGATTTAAATCCTCAGAAATGACCTCATTATTCAACAGTGGCAGCTTCTGAATACTCAAGGCTAGACAGAGTTTGTGTTGCATTCTGAAAAGTTAGCTACTCAATGCTTTTTTAAAAAAAGGTGATTGCAGAAACTTATGAGACTTGTTTCTTTTAAAATTTTGACTTCTGTGCATTTAAATAGATATATTTTTTTTCATTTTAGAGAAGTTATATGAAGTACTGTATATAAAATATATCCCATTTTGCTGTCCTCCACGCTGCCGCTAAAGCAGTATGGTTTCATTTAAAGTGCAATGCTATCCATGTATATTTGGAAGTAAATCTCTTTGCTTTTTATGAGGCTCAATCCAAGCAAGTGTGTTGTAGGCTGCAGCCTAGGCAGAGCCATTCGAAGAGGGCAGGAGAGGGAGAATCACAGGTGAACAACTCCCATATCCAAAGCCCTGCCAGGCTTGTCAGCTAGTATCTTCTGTTCAAGACTTTGCCTCACATTGGTCCCAAGAGGGGAAAAAATCAGTGCTCTACTCCTAGGCTGGCATACTTTTATGGGGGCACATTGGAGGAATAGGAGGGCTTTGGATTTAGCAGAGCCAAACATTTCACCGATCCACCACAATACACCCCCATAATGCTTCTTTTTTGCTTTCTCCACTGTCAGAGCACCAAGAGCTGCTCCACCACTGACCTCCCTGTCTGCCCAGAGGGAGATCCACAATATCCTGTGGCTTTTGGGGTGTTGGTCTGGAAAACAAGACCTTAGGATTGTGTCCTTATAGAACTTAAGATTTTTTTTTAAAAAAAATAGAAGACAGCCTTTTTTTCCTGGCAATTTAAATTATCCAGATTTAATTCAGGTGATGAATGTTCAGGCATGCTGTTTGCAAAAAAGATTGTTGGGTGTGTATATCTGCTGCTCCAACTTTAAGCCAATCTCTTTGGTGCTCATGTGTCTGCTGGTGGTTTTCATGCCTGAGACATGGAGTTCACTCCATCAGGGCTCTTTGGAGGTCCAGACAGGCTATGCCTGGGATGACCTTATTGGGTTAGGGGTGGGAAAGAAATAAAAAAAGCGTTTGCATGTTCTAGAGATCTCATTGCCGATACACACAACCCATGAGAATCCCTCTGATCAACCTGAATAGAGGCCGGGAAATACAACTTGGATGACAACTTCATCCAAATCATCTCAAATCTCTACTACGATATACCACCTACAGGCAATGTGGACGTTTATGGAGTCATGATGGTAGGATGCAGTTAATATGACAAATTACTGCTCCGTGACACCTAGTTCCACAATGGCTAAAGCCCTGAACAGGAGCTGGGGAAACTTGTCATGATAAAGTAATGCAATTTCCAGTGAACATTTTTTTCTCATGGAGAACAACAAAAGCAGGATCAAATGATGTAAAAGACACTGCTATAGAATTTAGGCCTCCTGACTTCTCTTTCAGAGAATGGTCATGTTGTGAGATATCATGTTATACACAATATTGTTCTTAACCTTTGCAATGACTATAGCATTAGGATAAATCTGCAGCTTTTACCCAGATTCCAGAAACCATTATCTAGAAAGCTATACATTTGAGATTACAAGTGTCATAAGATCGAGGCCTGGTTCCAGAGGCCAAGAAGGTGAAAGACTAGATTGTGAGATGAAATGGCTTCACAAAAGACAATCTCAAAAAGGTTAACTGTACTGACTGTTGAATTTTCTGTATTCCAGGTATCAGGAACTTGTGACCCTCCAGATGTTGTATTCCTGTTTCTCTCAGCCCTAGCCAGCATAGCCAATTGTCAGGGCTGCTGGAGCTGAGGTCCATCAACATCTGGTGGACCACAGGTTACCCACCCTGTTATATTATTAAGACTCATTTCTCAGTGGTTCCTGCCTTCATTATGGAAGCCTTTAAACATGTCTTAAAATTCATCTGTTCTGAATTACCCCTTCTTAAAATTGTTGTTAAATTGCTGCTTTAAAAAATAATAATAATCTGATTAAAGTTATTTTATACTAACCTGTCAAAACGTTTCTGGCTATGTTTTAAAAGTCAGTATTTTCGGAGCTGTTTGAATATTTGTTCGGTGATTTTAATATATGCTATACTGTATTGGGGTGAGGCAGAGCCAGGCCCAAAACAGCAGCCTAAAAATGCTGATATCCCATTCTACTGTTTAATACCACCCAACTGTCTCGTTTTGAGCGAGGCATACCAGATTATCAGATGCCGACCTGGCTTCTTTCTCAAATCTTGGATGTCCTGATTTGGCTCCTTCCTCTTCCTCCTCAGTACTTCCAGAAGCTGGTGCTGTGATTTTGGCACTTCCAGAAGTACATCAGAGGACGTGGTGGAAGTGCAGGCGGTGGTGAATGGGTGGCTGGACAGACAGGTGGTGCGTGCGTGCGTATGTGTGTGTGTCCCGATTTACCCTCATGAGATGTTGGAGGAAATGCTGTTGTTGGTCCATTTATTAGACAGTTTTCTGCAGGAATCCCTTGTACCCCATTCTTTGAACTAGTAAATAAAACAGGATTCTCAAATAGCTCTCCCTGTGTGCCTCTAATAGATATGTGTTACCCACCCTGCTTGCAGAAGGAACGCTGTGACACTTCAGAATGATCAAAAGGTACCTTCAAAGCCTCTCACCTGATGTGTTACTTGTTTTCCAGAGATTAATAGAAAGGGATACATATGGGAAATATAGGGATGACATTAATTTCCATTATGCATGGTTCTTGCTTTTATGTATAATGCATATCGTCACCAAAAAAGAATAAAAGTTACATTTTTCAATATCAGTAAGACTCCTGGAGAACCTGGTTGTTGTACACACTTCTACTTTCAGTTGGAGGTGAATTATTACTTAATAATATATTCAGAAGATGCTCCTGAGGATTACTGCTAAGCATTTCTCCCACATTTCTTTTCCTTTTTTTCCTTTGCTCATTGCACTTTCCATCTGACATTGTGGCAATTGTTTTTAGTATATTCTGCATCATCTTTTGTTCCCGAAGGGGGTTTAAAAAATGGAGAGAGTTTTACTTATTTGTGAAATGTGGGGTATTGCAAGTCTTTGAATTTGCATTATAATATAAGAAAGAGGGAGAGTAGTTTTTCCCTCATGGACATTTTCCTTTCAGGCTCATTTTATCCTTTTTACAAAAAGGAAAACTTCTTGCCATGTTTTCTTTCTTTTTTTTTGCACCCAAAAGCAACTATTTTCAGGTTGACCTATCAGGGACATAGGTAATTGCCTCAGGGACACATGCTGATGGTTCTTTAATTGCTCTGTCATCCTGATGCAAACTGGAAGGCTATACAAGCAGTAAGAGCAGGGGTCAGCAAACTTTTTCAGCAGGGGGCGGGTCCACTGTCTCTCAGACCTTGTGGGGGCCCGGACTATATTTTGGAAAAAAAATAATGAATGAATTCCTTGTTGTTGTTTAGTTGTTTAGTCAAGTCTGACTCTTTGTAACCCCGTGGACCAGAGCATGCCAGGCACTCCTGTCTTCCACTGCCTCCTGCAGTTTGGTTAGACTCATGCTGGTGGCTTTGAGAACACTGTCCAACCATCTCGTCCTCTGTTGTCCCCTTCTCCTTGTGCCTTGGATAGGTTTGATCTTCTTGCAGTCCATGGGACTCTCAAGAGTACCCTCCAGCACCATAATTCAAAAGCATCAATTCTTTGGCGATCAGCCTTCTTTATGGTCCAAAGAACTGGCAGACTATATGTTTCCTTGAGCTTGTCTATCAGGGATTCCCAGTGCTGCTGGACTGCCTCTGTCAGTTTGCCTACCTGCCTGAAGAAAGATCTAGGAGGCCCATTCACCTGCCCAGCAATATGCTGGTATGCCCCATGGAGAGCCTCAAGGTCCATAAATAACAACACCCTAGTGGTCCCAGGCCCTAAGGAAGTTAGATTGGCCTCAACCAGAGCCAGGGCCTTTTCAACTCTGGCTCCGGCCTGGTGGAACGCTCTGCCTCATGAGACCAGGGCCCTGCAGGATCTGATTTCTTTCCACAGGGCCTGTAAGACAGAGTTGTTCCGCCTGGCCTTTGGCTTGGAGCCAATTTGATTCCCTCCCTCTCTTTCTTTTTTCTTTTCCTTCTCCTCCTGCGATGAGGCTACATTTTAATATTTTAATGTTCCATTATTTTAATATTGTATTTTATTTTTGTTTTTAAGTTGTAATCATTCATCTTGTTTTTATTACTGCTTGTAAGCTGCTCTGAGCCCGGCCTTGGCTGGGGAGGGTGGGGTATAAATAAAAAAATTATTATTATTATTATTATTATTATGGCTGGGCGTAGCCTAGGCAGCATTCTCCAAACCAGTGCATTTTTCTCTCACCACTGTTGCTGCATCCCAACTAAATGATGCAAGCAAATAGGAAGACATTGCCCTCCCACCTTATATACCCAGTTGTGCACACATGGGTATATCCATACAACCCAACACAGCCACATTTCTACAAGGGAGTAATATGGGAAGGCATTGGCAGTGGGGAGGGAAGGCTATACGATGGGGACAGGTGTAACAGGTTTAGAGGCTTTGGTGGGAGAAATCGTAGTCACAAAAATGCCTGCAGTACAAATATGTTGAACAGCTCATAAGAAGTGATACATACTAGACACTCTTCTTATTTCCCCCCTTTTAAACTAACAAACATAAGGCATAATACAAATGGATAAATATTTTCCCCCAAACCTCTCCTGCAAAAGCTATGGCAGAAAAGCACATATCACAGGTCAACCGCTCTGAGTTACTTAACACATATTTAATTAATTTAAAATAATTGTTTTTTATGCCAAATCTGGCATGGGCCATGCTTAGGTTTACTTCTCCTATATTGCCAAGTTTCAAACCAGTCCACTGAGTAATTTTTAATTATCCTGCCCCTCCAATTTCTCACCATAATGGCAACTGTGGCCCTGTAATTTTAAGCTATATTGTTTGCCTCTTCGCAGCACTTAAAAAGGCATGCAATTGCAACACAAGCCAGGACAATAAAGAAAAAAAACTATTTAAATATTTTTAAAAGGAACTGTCTGGGTTCAAACAGCTGATGAAAGCTCACCTGGAATTTTCTGTAAAATCAAAGTAAGAAGCCAGGCAGCATTCTGATTAAAGAGCAGAAAGCTGGATAGAGACAAGATCGAACCATAAACTTTAATCAAGGAACCAGGACACAGAGAGATAATCAAGGGGGCGGATGGTTATGACAATAACAAAAGAAGTCCCTCTAAAGAATTCTTCAAGAGATTTTTTTTTAAAAAAGGATCAATAAATGAACATTAATCTTGCTTAGCGGTATGCCTTTAATTAAGAGCTGCCTCTTGATTGCCTTACATAATTGTGAAATTGCTCACAGGGGTAAAGAAATATTTTTCTCCCCTGGTCTATCTTAAACATGCCTTTGAGGAGGGCGGAGGGAAGTGTGTGCACTTTGAAGTCCAAAAGTTCTAAGCATCTTGTCAACAACATCTTGCAGGGAGAACTCCCTGCTGCCATATTAGTGACACTAATTCCCTCTGAGCTGCACTGCAGAGAGATGAAAAGCAGAGAGAAAAGGGTAAACAACACAGAGCACATGGGAATTGGAGCACAGAAAGTTGCACAAAAGTAGAGTGCAAGATGAAGAATGGGAACTCAGAGGAATGAGCTGTCTGAAGTACTCTTCATCTCTCAGCTTCTTGTTGCAGAAGAAATGTGTGGCTCGCAATTAGGAAAAGCAAAGCATCTTCCCCCACCTACCGGGCATGTAGCTGAACTACTTTGCCTGCCTAACGATATGAAAAATGCATGTTTCATTAACTTTAATTTGAAAATGTACTGGAAAATTAGTCCAGAGCAGTGTTTTGATCCACAAACACAAGAAATCTTCCCTAATAATTCCTGTTAAATATTCAGCAGCTTCAAGTTTCTACTTTATTGCTGATTTACGGAAATACGGGATATATTTTAGCCAACATGCATGTGCAAAATAGAGAATAAAAGGGACCCCTGATCATTATGTCCAGTCCTGACTGACTCTGGGGTTGCGGTGCTCATCTCGCTTAATTGGCTGAGGGAGCCGGTGTACAGCTTCCGGGTCATGTGGCCAGCATGACTAAGCCACTTCTGGTGAACCAGAGCAGTGCACGGAAACGCTGTTTACCTTCCCGCCGGAGTGGTACCTATTTATCTACTTGCACTTTGACGTGCTTTCGAACTGCTAGGTGGGCAGGAGCAGGGACCGAGCAATGGGAGCTCACCCTGTTGCGAGGATTCGAACCGCAGACCTTCTGATTGGCAAGCCCTAGGCTCTGTAGTTTAACCCACAGCACCACCCGCATCCCTAAAATAGAGAATAAAAAGGTAAAGGTAAAGGTAAAGGTAAAGGTAAAGGTAAAGGTACCCCTGCCCGTTCGGGCCAGTCTTGCCAGACTCTAGGGTTGTGCGCTCATCTCACTCTAGAGGCCGGGAGCCAGCGCTGTCCGCAGACACTTCCGGGTCACGTGGCCAGCGTGACGAAGCTGCTCCGGCAAACCGGCACCAGAGGAGCACACGGAAACGCCGTTTACCTTCCCGCTATAAGCGGTACCTATTTATCTACTTGCACTTAAAGGTGCTTTCGAACTGCTAGGTGGGCAGGAGCTGGGACCGAAGACGGGAGCTCACCCCGCCGCGGGGATTCGAACCGCCGACCATACGATCGGCAAGTCCTAGGCACTGAGGTTTTACCCACAGCGCCACCCGTGTCCCCCCAAAAATAGAGAATAGTTGCACACAAATGCCACCAGAGTGTCTCCCAGGCCCCTATATTTGTATATGTTACTGCATGGGTGATCATTCAGTCATATGAACTTGTACCTACAGATAGCAAAGGACAAACACAGATGAACTAAGCCCTGGGCCTGTCAATATGGGGCTTAAAGAAAAACCCTATTCATGTTTAATATTTATTTATTACACTTATACAGCAACCAGCATTTCAGCCCTGCAGCAAACGCAATAATGTTGAAACAATACATTTAAAAATAATTTCTTAAATAATTACACCCCCCAAAACAATTTAAAATGCTTACCCAGAGGTTAGTTCAGTAGGGTTTATTCCATGTCAGAACCAGCTTGTGTGATGCTGACATGGATGCACAAATCTATCTATTTTGATTTCTTTCATTTTCTCCTTTTTACCAACTCTTAAGTTTACTTTGCCACTTTTCTGTATCAGCTTACAGGTTGGTTGGTTGGTTGGTTGGTTGGTTTAAAAGTCCTCATGGAAATTTTGACAGCATTTTGGCATTTTTCTTAATGTGCACATTCTTTGCAAACTACTTTCCATAACATAATGCATTTTTGTTGTTTCCCCCCTCTAATATAAGCATTTTTATCCACACTTTCCCTTAATATATGCATTTATGTATGCACTCTTTTGCTGTGTGAAATCTGGAGAAGTGAGGCTTTTGAAGGAGAATTGTGTTTTGCTTAGCATATTATTTGGGAAGTGTAAATTAAGTCTTTTTCTTTGGCGATCACTCATAGCCAAGTAAGATTGTCTTCCATGAATACGGTCTTAACAGTGAGTGTGGAGGCCAATTCTGGATCCACACATCCTTCCACAGTGGGGACATAGGTTTCTAGGCATGAGTTTATCACAGTGAGGGTATGCCAAACATGCCATTCTCTTAACATGTTTCTCCCTTTTGTCCTGAGTTCGAGCATTTTAAAAGTCCATGACACCTTTGGTAAAGGCTGTTCTCCAATTGGAGCGCTCACAGGGCAGCGTTTCCCAATTGTCGGTGTTAATACAGTGGTACTTTGGTTTAAGAACAGCTTAGTTTATGAACAACTTGGATTAAGAATGCTGCAAACTCGGAAGTAGGTGTTTTGGTTTGTGAACTTTGCCTTGGAATAAGAACATGTTTTGCTTCCTGTTGAATGTGTTCCATTTGTAAATTGAGTCTCCCACTGCTTTGGGAAAGCACACATTGGTTTAAGAATGCTTTGGTTTAAGAATGGACTTCCGGAATGGATTACGTTCGTAAACCAAGTTACCACTGTACTACATTTTTTAAAGATTTGCCTTGAGAGAGTCTTTAAACCTCTTTTGTTGACAGGGTAAATTAAGTAGGCTAAATTTCTTCCCTACTTTTCACCCACTGTTATGTTCAACTTAGACTATTATAAGAACTTAAACTATGGCCACATTTGCAGCAAACGTGTAAGGCACTGTTATGTCACTTTAAACAGCCATTGCTTCCTTCAAAGTATCCATGGAACTGTTGTTTGCAAAGGATAGTTGATGTGAAACCAGTTATTCTCTTGCAGAACTACAATCTCCAAGGTTCTCTGAGGAGAGGGATTCATTGTTAAACCATTTTGGGAACTGTAGCTCTGTGAGGGGAATAGGAGGCTCCTGAACAAACTACAGTTCCTGGATTCCTTGGGGAAACCATGATAGTGCTTTACATATATATTTAAAACCATATTAGTGCTTTAAATATATGGTGCAGGTGTGACCTATATACCAGAGCTAACAAAGATGGGGAAGCTGTGCTCCTCCAGCTGTTGTTGAGGCTCTCACCAGTCGTGGTCAGCACAGTCCAACAATGTCTGGAAAGCCATTCGTGATCTATAGCAACTTCTCTTTCATGTTCAAATGGGGATTTGCGTGGTGTGCCAGCAATAATTCAAAGAAAGAACCACAGTTTAGTTGGATGAATTTTGAATCACGCAGCTTCTTAACGTGCTTCTGTGCCCCACACAGTTTGAAGCCTGTGTGGTGTGTGCTAATTTGGATTTGTAAAGTAATTATTAAAAGTCTTTGATATTTATAAGTGAGCCACAACTTTCCTGCCAATTAATTATTGATTCCCCCAATGAGTCAGCCCCAACAGTCTCAAATACATTTTTAATATTTTCCTGCTGCAAATAAAAATTATTTCTTTTAACTTATTATTATACTGCATTAGGCCTCAGTGACTTTTATGTTGGGAGTGCTTTGAATTTTAATTTAGATCCTATTTTCTATGCCTTGTTTGTTCAAATGCTTTAAAAACTATTGTCTCACCAATGGGTGATCCAGCAGTAACCCAGATACTGGTGGAACATTGGACTACTCAGACTAGAGGTCTCTGTGTTTTATCACATACTTTGGTCTTTCATATCTGATTTTTCTTTAAAAAATAACTGGTGCAGGTTGGCTATTCACAGTTTGGGTTCATCCACACTGGCTATTTGCTAAAAAAACAAACCACAACCCAACTTCGAAAGGTTGACCAATGTGACAAAGATCTAGTTTGGCCCATGTATAAGCTTGAGAAAAGGAAAGAATCCCATTGAGAATTTTGTGACATTGGTGTCAGATTCATAGTGCATTGAAGGCAGGTGGGAAGGTAGTGGAGTGGCTATTCAAGCCACAAAATGGCCCCTTGAGTCTTTGACTTTGTCAACAGCCTTGCAATACTCACTTTATTTCATAGGTGGTGTTGCGGCTGGGCCCTGGGCTTCGCATGACCAGGCCAAGGGTCAGAGACTGGCACTCTCCCCACCTCCACTTCCCCATGCCATTGGTGCTGGGCAGGGCCCCGCCCAAAGGGCAGGCCTCGCTGTCCAATCAGTGCTGACAGATGTGTCCGCAGGGAATTGAAACTCCAGCGTGGCGAGGAGGCCGTCCTATCACACCCTTTGCTGGATCTCCCACCCACCTCATCCTCTTTTTTCTGCTTTGATGTATATGGCTTTGCTGTGGACTAAGGACGGTTGTCATGTTGTTGGAACCAGGCAGGAATTTTTCCACTTGGCAAATCGGCTCCACCATTTGGTTTTCGCCTGCCTTGTAGCAATTGTCACAACTTTGTGAGGTTAGGCCCTGGTTAAGCCTTTGTTGGGATGGAGGGGAGGTTGTAGCCTCTGCCTGCCCCTCCTCATTAAGGGTATCCTGTTAAAAGGCCCTGGTGTGTGGATTCTGCCTGATACCCGGACATGGGCTAGGGTCATACCACTACTCCAATGGGGACCCCTTGGGGTGCCCCTTTTTATGTAATAGGGCTTGCCTTATTGGTCATAAGGCTTGCCTTATTGGTGGTTTATCCTTAGTTGGACTCCCAGCAAATGGGCAGGAGTTGAGATAAAAGGATGTCACATAGAGGAGGGAGAAAGGTTGTTTTCTGCTGCTCCAGAGAAGCGGACACGGAGCAATGGATCCAAACTACAAGAAAGAAGATTCCACCTAAACATTAGGAAGAACTTCCTGACAGTAAGAGCTGTTCGACAGTGGAATTTGCTGCCAAGGAGTGTGGTGGAGTCTCCTTCTTTGGAGGTCTTTAAGCAGAGGCTTGACAACCATATGTCAGGAGTGCTCTGATGGTGTTTCCTGCTTGGCAGGGGGTTGGACTCGATGGCCCTTGTGGTCTCTTCCAACTCTATGATTCTATGATTCTATGATTCTATGAGATATAGTCTGGCTTCACTGAATGCCTAAGCCAAAACGCTCACCTCTGTAACCAATAAATCTGTGGCCTATTTGAACCCATAAACCAAAATCTCCTTGTTTGTGTGCTTTATTTATCCACTAGGGGACCGCCTTGCCACACAATCATCCCTCCCAGAGGTGCAGCAGGTCAGAACACACTATTTTAAACAGAATTATATAGGGCACACTTTCAGGATCCGGCAGGATAAAAGACATCTTAATTTAAACTGCTGGGGAAAGAAAGAAGTCGGATATGTTATTTTAACAAGGCAGGAAAAGAATATGGCAATGAATCCTAATCAAAACATTCCTGGGTCCAGGTGTTGAGACTTAGATGGGTCTTTGGTCAATTAACCGACCCATTTCACAGGATCTTTGTAGTCCTTGGGGGTCCATTATCTTGTTTTGCATGTTATTTGGGGATAAGTTGTGTTTGTTGCAGAGAAAGGAAGAGTAGGGAATTTACTGTTTTTCGTACCCTGAATGCAGTCTTTTTTTTTTTTTGTACTGACAGTGTAAGAACAAATACACTGATGAATCTGAAAATGGGGCAATACAGTTTTCATAGGCAAGAAAGAACACAGCAATATTTTATGTTGTTAGTTTATATTTATGGCTAATATTCTCAAGACCATAGCAGCTTCTCCATCATTTGAAGTTAGGCTTGTCATTTTAGAGGACAACAGAATACATTTTAAATAAAAATATATAGTATAACTCAGCCCCATCCATCATATCTCAATTGATTGTATCAGCTATCAATACCATATTTGTTTATCAATCATAATGTTTGTGTAATGAGACTTAGGACAATACTTAACTGGGAGTACATTTAAGACCAGCATTTAAAACAAAGAACGATATAGACAGCCATTTTTAACACTCGTTTTTTGTAAGCACTCTGAAAACATAGACTCAAATAAAAACTTAAGCAACAACAAAAATAAATAAATAAACTCCAGCCTACTTTCAGAAAATGCTCCTTTTTCCCAAAGTAATAATGTTTACCAATAAAAGAAATCATCTTTGGAACTGTGAATAGAGAAAAACGACAGGCAAAGATGTAATCAGAAAAAGCTGTAATAAAATATATCAAAACCTAGTCATCCAGGTGTTGCCTTCACACAGGATCATAATTAATTCATGCTCTGTCTCCACTGTGGGCAGGAGAAAGTACATAAACAAGAATGTTTGTTTTCCACCTTCCAGACATTTTCCCTGCCAAATTCTAAATGAAATGAAATCAAAGCAGTTCTACAAAATTTGATTATGATGAAACTTTGAACACTACAACCATTAAGCATATGTTTCCTAAATTAAAAACTAAGTCATTGGCAAGCTCTGTTGACATGGTCAGCAAACTAGCCAATAAAACAGTGCCTAATTGTTGGGAAGCTATTCTAAGGAAAAGCATGGCACACTGACCACTTTTACGCACAGCTCTTTAAGAAAAAGAAAATTAGAAACATCTGATGGGGCATTTAGAAGGCAAAAAGCATTGCCAAGAAAAGTTTTGATAATCAGACACTATTGATAATGGTCGCATGGTCAAATATGACATGAGCAACTCTTAGATGGTGGAGCTTCCAGGGCCTTTGAACACCCTGAAACACCACAATCTTCATTGAGCTTGGAAAGATCTGTTTTCTGTGGGTGGCATTTCCAGGTAGAATCAAGGAGTTGGTTATACTAGGAGATGAGGTCCTAGGAGAACAGGTTAGGAAGTGAGATAAGTCAGAGGCAGGCAAGTAGAAATTAGTCTCAAAGTTCCAAGTCAGACCCAAGGGGAGGATGTCTTTGTAGGACCTATCCAAGGTCCTGTAGCCTGACCACTCCTGGTACCCTGGTGCACCGGCTCCAGCTGAGTCAGTGCCCTCCCCAAAACCTCTTGTGCTGTGGGCTCCCTCTTGAAATCAGGACAGGGTAATCTGTATCTCAGGGACCCACCATTCTGTGGAAAATGATGTTAACCATTTTCATCTAGACACCAAAGGTCCTATATTTTATCTAAGCACTTTCTTATATAGACTTGTGGGGTCATAGAATCATAGAGATGGAAGGGACCCCAAACATCGTCTAGTCCAAACTGCTGCAATGCAAGGATCTCAGCTAAAGCATCCATGACATACAGTCATCTAACCTCTGCTTAAAAACATCCAAGGAAGAAGAGTCCACAACCCCCCAAGGGAGTCTGTTCCGCTGTTGAAGAGTTCTTACTGTCAGGAAGTTCTCCTGATGTTTAGTTGAAATCTCCCTCCTTGTAACTTGAATCCATTGGTTTGGATTTAAGCAGAAGAAAACAAGCTTGCTCCATCTTCCATATGACAGTCCTTGAGATATTTGAAGATGGCTATCACATCTCCCCTCAGTCTCCTCTTTTCCAAGCTAAACATACCCAGCTCCTTCAATCGTTCCTCATAAGGCTTGGTTTCCAGATCCTTGATCATCTTGGTTGCCCTGCATACAGTCTCCTGTCTTGGCTGCAGGTGGGAGCCCAAAGTGCAGGAGGAGGTTATGGGGAGTGGCTTGACTTTCAAGTAAGTGTGTATATGATTGTGAATAAGAGACACAAACTATTCACATTTCTTTTCAACCACCCACTTTACTCATTTCTTTCCTCTGTAGCACCATCTTCCATAAGCTTTTGAAAGATGAACACATGAACCGAAGATGCTTCTAAGGTTGGGATAGAGAAGTTGTTGCCATCCAGATGCTACTGGACTCCAGTCATGCTGGCTGGGGCTGATGGAAGTTGGAGTCCAACCAGATGTGAAGGACCACAGGTTCCCCAGCTTTGTACTAAGGCATATGTGTCCTTTGACCATTTTATTTCACCCTAGTAAATTATCTTGACATGGAATGATGCAGTCTTTATAGTGTGTGTGGCTGGCATCTTTAAGAGACATGCTTGGTCTGTAACAGAAACTACATCCACTCTCTTGAAACCTTAGTCTTACCTGTGTAGCTGCTATGTTGTGTTATTGATCTGTTCTTCCCCAATAAGTACAACTGTTGAAGTTTTCTTGACTCTTGTTGCTTTCTGATATTAGGGCAGACCCATTTCACGGTTTCTTCTCACAGTGAGTAACCTTCCCAAACCAACAGGATAATACAGTCTTTGTTTGAAAGAATCTCATATTGTACTATAAGGAGAATGT
Organism: Podarcis raffonei; assembly: GCF_027172205.1. Classification (NCBI taxonomy): domain Eukaryota; kingdom Metazoa; phylum Chordata; class Lepidosauria; order Squamata; family Lacertidae; genus Podarcis; species Podarcis raffonei. The sequence continues at coordinate 39,106,032 of NC_070611.1, read as the reverse complement.
AACTTTGAAAACATTTCATTATTCACTCTTCAATTATCTCTTTAAAAAGAACTTGCATGTCCTTGCTCCTGGATCCAAGATGTGAGACATACGTAAGATGTGTTTTAATTTCGTGAAGGCTGCAATTTCATCAGTACAGAAATAAAACACTGAAGATGGGATCACACACGATGCACCCTTGGGTAAGAAATGTGAAAAACATCATTCGTTTTTCAGTGTTACATGTTAAAAAAACCCAAACCACTGTCAATGTCTTTGCTTATGACTTTGACATTTCTTTGTTATTGGATTGTAATAGCTTTTAAAAATTGCATGGATACTGCAGAATACGCAGTCAGTAAAACCGAGAATAGAAAATTGAGAACCAGACAAATGTCAAGAAACTAAAATAAGGTTCAACAAGAATTTGCTGTAGTTAGCCCCCAAATCCTACTTCAAAAGGCATTATTAACAGAATTCCCTTTGTGAGGTAAGATTCTTGAGTTTAAAGAAGTGTTGCATTTGAGTTGCCTAATCAAGGAAGAGAGATGAAAGTATTTTGAGCTATCACATTGAACACACAATGATAGCTGCTTCTTTAGCCTCTTCTCAAAACAGTTTTGTTATACCCTTGACATCTACTATATCCCGAGCATATAAGGAGTTCATGAAGTTAAAGAGAAGAGAAAAAACTCTTGGTGAATGGGATTTTCTGAATAATGTTGATGGGCTCAGATTGTCTTTTCCATGAAAGGAAAATTATATGCACAGTAATGCTAAGTAGTTAAAATGTATTTATTGTAGAGACGGTGAGAAAAAGCAAACACAGAGAGCAGCACAAAAATACAAGCTGGTGTCCCTCTTTCTCCTAGCATCCTACACACAGGACAACTGAGGATTCATCATCTAAGGTGGAGCTGGGTGGAGGGCAGAGAGGGAAGTCCATCTGGAGCAGGCTCTACAGCCATATTTGCCTGCTTGCCTCTCTTTCCTGGAATCCTTCCCATCAAGCACTTAATGCTAGAACTTGTGGATATCCAGGGAAGCTGAATGTCAGAAGATTCAGGACAGACAAAAGAAAATACTGTGTCCAGAGCACAGTCTAGTCCTGTTGTGTTGGATGAGTTTCACTTGATAAGGCTCAAGGATGTGGACAAGGTGCTCTGATCAGTGAGGGTGTCCACTTTGGCTGATTTGATTGACATCCTATGCCCTTTTAAAATGTGGGGTTTTTTGGGGGGGGTTATTGGGTTGTTGTTGCTTTTATTTTGATTTTATTTTGATCTTTTGTGGTTTGATTTTATTCTGTGAACTTCCCCTGAGACCTTTGGATATAGGGTGGAATATAAATTCAATTCTATTATTATTGAATTGGAGGTTAGAGGGTGGATGGCGGCTAACAGATTGAGGTTGAATCCTGACAAGACAGAAGTACTGTTTTTGGGGAACGGGGTGGGCGGGTGTGGGGGATTCCCTGGTCCTGAATGGGGTAACTGTGCCCCTGAAGGACCAGGTGCGCAGCCTGGGAGTCATTTTGGGCTAACAGTTGTCCATGGAGGCGCAAGTTAATTCTGTGTCCAGGGCGGCTGTCTAGCAGCTCCACCTGGTACGCAGGCTGAGACCCTACCTGCCTGTGGACTGTCTTGCCAGAGTGGTGCATGCTCTGGTTATCTCCCACTTGGACTACTGCAATGCGCTCTATGTGGGGCTACCTTTGAAGGTGACCCGGAAACTGCAATTAATCCAGAATGCGGCAGCTAGACTGGTGACTGGGAGTGGCCACTGGGACCACATAACACTGGTCCTGAGAGATCTGCATTGGCTCCCAGTACGTTTCCGAGCACAATTCAAAGTATTGGTGTTGACCTTTAAAGCCCTAAATGGCCTCGGTCCTGTATACCTGAAGGAGAGTCTCCACCCCCATCATTCAACCCGGACACTGAGATCCAGCACCGAGGGCCTTCTGGCAGTTCCTTCATTGCGAGAAGTGAGGTTACAGTGAACCAGACAGAGGGCCTTCTCGATAGTGGCGCCCACCCTGTGGAACACCCTCCCTTCAGATGTGAAGGAAATAAGCAGCTATCCTATCTTTAAAAGACAGGGCAGCCCTGTTTAGGGAAGTTTTTAATATTTAATGCTGTGTTGTTTTTAACACTCGATTGGGAGCCACCCAGAGTGGCTGGGGAAACTTACCCAGATGGGCGGGGTATAAATAAATAAATAAATAAATAATAATTATTATTTACATAGCAAACATTCCAACAGAATGTTGGACTAGATGATCCAGTAGATTCTTCCTATGTTCTTATGATGGTCCTTTGAGCACACTACAGTTAGAGCAGGCCCAGATCACTCCATCACCTGAATCCTACTCTCTCTCCATTCCAATGTCACCATTCCAACAAGAGTCATGGAAATTTGTAAGGATAAAATAAAACAGACAAAAAGACATATAGGCCTTAGTGCAAGGATGAGGAACTTCTCATCCTACAAATGTGGTTGGAGTCCAAATCTTATCAGTCCCACTCCGCATGCCCAATGGTCAGGGATGATGGGAGCTGTAGTCCCATCCAAGCACTGCAAGATGGCACCTTATTTCTTAAGCCTGGAATATTATCATATTCATTTGGAAACTGGTCCCATTAAATTCAGGAAGAATCATTTCCATATTTAGGATCAAAGTGTAAATCTTTCAAAGCAACCCAGCAGCTACTGTCTCTAGCAAACTGTATGAAAATGTTACTGTGAAAGGTTTTATATGCCATTTAAAATATCCGGGTTATTAATCATTCCACTAATGGGTAAGCTGGAATAATTGAGGGTGAACTGTACTAATGCGTCTGTAATTTTTTGGTACGAGTGACAAGTCTGGCTGGAGTATCTCATGCTAAGTGTAATTTTTGAAGAGTCAGGGAGCTTTGCCAAAAGCACATTAAAGAGGGAAAGGTATGATATTTCCTGAGTATCAATTCTTTTCCAGGAGCCAGTAGTATGCTAATGTATTAAATGTGTATTTCCGGCTTCCTTTCATAGCTGATTAAATGGATCTTAATAATTGTACCCTACAAGAGTCAGAAAGGATAATGAAGAACTTAAGCACGGTGCCAGATCTGATATGATAAAGGCAGAACCCATGTATTTATTTATTTGCTTGTTGTTTTATAGATTAAGGATAGAAAGACTATCATATATGCTTGAGGTAAAATGAAATGTTTAGAATATCACTAAAGATATTGCTACTTACACATCTATTGAATCTCCAATATTGTTTGTAAATACAAACATTAGAAAGCTATCTAACATGAGTGCAAAATGATCAAGGAAGGGAATCTCCAGTTGTCAGCTTCTGAGTACAGTTATGTGCCTCAATTTCCTCATAGTTTTTTTCCATCCATCTGAAAATGCAGCCTAGAGTAATAAACCATGGAAGAGGAGTTGTCTCAGGTAAAATGTGAAGCTGAAAGCTTCTGAAATATGAGGAGAATTCTGGAAAAGAGTTGTATAGCTCAAGCTTCAGCAGAAAATTTAAAAAAGGAAGTGAGGCGGACCTGTGTTCCTTCTTAATCTTTTACCAAGATTGCAGTGGTTCATGAAGTCTAATGCTGTTCTCTGTCCTTGAACTGGAATACCACCTATACAAGAAACCATTTAATTGGGATGTTAAGTGTTTGATTTACAGGACAAATCTGTTAGGATTTTATCACTGAAGTTTAAAACTTGTAGTTCTAGACCAGGGGTAGACAACATGATGCTCTCCAGATATTGTTGGACTAAAACTCTCATCAGCCCCAGCAAACACAACCAGTGGTCAGGGATGATGGGAGTTGAAGTCCAGCAACAAGATCTGAAGCATCTTTCCAAGTCTGTATGTCTACCTACCTACCTATTTTATTATATCCATTATACTACCTTTCCTCTAACTCCCTCAGGGTGACTTATATGGACCATTTTATCCTCCCAACTATCTTGTGAAATAAATTAAGGATGAGAAACAGTGAGTGGCCCAAGTTCTCCCAGTGAGCATTTTTCAGGAGAAGAAAAGGCTAAGGCATAAACTGTACCCAAATCTGGAGTGGAGTCCCTAAGAAGGTTGGACAGTGTCATGTATGCCTCCTTCCAGCAACTACTGTAGCCAAGCTGCTGCCAAACACATTGCTCTGCTTTCTTTAGGACCAAATCAGTGAGGCCAAGAGGAGAGTCTTGTCATCCGGGCAGCCCATACAAAACTGAGGCTTGTGCCCCAGAGAGGTCACTTTACTGCTGCTAACGCAGCAAAAACAATTCATGAGACAGCAGTTACAAGTTACTGGTCTCTGCAGTCACAACAGGTGCTATGATTCTCCAATAGTTTGACTCCAACCTTGGAGGCACACTCCATTATCTCTTGAGGCAGACAATTGCCAACAATAGCAAATGCGAATTCCCCCCCACCTCATGAGCTGTAAATTTCCCCAAAGATGCAGTCAACTTTCTGGAATAGTCATTCATCCCCACGCAGAACACCCACTCCTATGACTTTCGTTCACCTCTTCCTTTCACAGAAATCATTCTTCTCATTGCCAGGCATCAACCTTTCTGGAGAGTATGACTAATCCCACCACTTTCTTCCCAAAACAGTTCAATGACATGGTTATCCTTATTTTGAGTTGTTGATCTCCATCATATTTTGCTTTTCTGTGACTGATGAGTCTCTGATGAATCCAGTGGCACCAGGTGGGTTAACCCTGGTCACAGAGATTAGATTCCTCGGGTCTGCTTTCCTTTCCCTTTTCAGTAAGATGGAGAAATCTCATCAGCATCCCTGCAGTCATGGAGAATCAGAAAACAAAAGGACAGAGCAATAGGGTGCAAAAACAGCACACCTGAAGCAGTGTGGAGCCTAATAGATGGAGCGGCAAGGTTAAAAGGAAACAGGGAAGGCCACTCTTCTGTATGAGTCTTCAGGAGAGGAGAACTTTTATCTTTAAAAGTGATAAGCACTTCAGTGTGTAGAATGTTTATCTAAACTAATAGCTTGCCTTGGGAATGGAAAGTCTCTCCCTCCCCCTCCTTCCTTCGTGACTGAACTAGCACAGTCATTGTATCTTATAAGGGAAAGATTATAATATCTCAGAACTTGGTGGGCTTTAGCAATGCTTTGTGTTAACGATTGCTAACTGTAAATCAACTTTATAGTTACCTGCAAACGGCAATGCTGTAATGTTTTGTGTGAGAACCACAACAGACAGGAATTAATTCTTTCTTTGTTTTGACTTAAGGGATGATTTTAAAAAGAAGAAGAAAGGATTTGTATTTGCAGCTTAAGCTCCTGCTCCAGTCCCTGCATACAAATATCAATCAGGGACAACTATAGAATTTCAACAACTTCCACCACTCCAGAGTTCCAGCAGAGATCATGCTTGGCAAAAATAAAATAAGAAACGCTATAGACAAGTCATTTCTCTGCTGGCTCCAGAGTATAAGTGGTTGGTAATAGATTTTTTTAAAATTCTATTTTACTAGATAGAATAATTTTACTAAGTACAGGAAACAAATGGACAATTAGGAAAAAAACCAAGTATAATGATATTAAAACACCATCAGCAACAGCTCTGAAGAAGCCAGTGCAAGGTCCAGACTAGCCTTTAAGATTTATTTGGGTTAGGTTTATTAAATTTATTAAATTTGGGTTAGGTTTATTAAATTTATACATTGCTCCCCACAGAAAAAGTCTGGAGTGATTTGTAGCCAAGTAAAAAATAAAATAAAATCACATCAACATATTAAGAACAGATTTAGCAATGCATTATCATATCACTGATGTGGCCCGAATGTTCAGGAAAACAAAAAAGTGTTTGCCAGGCACCAAAATGATGAGAACATTGGTGAGAGATAGCCCTACCTGCAGAGAACATTCCACAAATTGGGGACTTTTAGAGGGAAGACCATTCTCTTTTTCCCACCATCTGGGTCCACCTTAGAGGTGGCATGCAGAGAAGGGCCTCAAATGATGGTCCCAGGGTCCAGGCAGGTTCATATGCGCAGAGCTGCTCCATCAGGTATGGTAGTTCTGAGCTGTATAATGCTTTAATGGTTAAGACCAGCACTTTGATTTGGGTACAGAAACAAAATACTGGTGATATATGTGCATGCCTACTTGTTCTAGTTGACAAGTTTAGCAGCTGCATTCTGCATTAGCTGCAGTTTCTGCATCATCTTCAGAGGATGTCTGAATGCATTGAAAAAGCTGAGTCTACACACTGAAGCTATTCCACTGCTCAAGCAGGTACCCTTTCTACCTTAAAGACTCAGAACACAGGCTCATGACACAAAATTGCATGTACACACATTCCTTGGTCACCCTGGCTGGTAACCTTTGTCAGGAGACTTTTCAGAAGCTTGTGATACCATGGATCATGGCATACTTGGAGTGGCTCCATGGGGCTGTTCAGTAGTTCAGAAGCCCCAAGTGGTGCAGAATGCAGTGCCCTGGGTGTGCTTCCGAGATCAACTCAAGGTGCTTTCTGTGGTAGTCCTCAGATTGTGGAATCTCCAATGAGTATTTGACCTCATCTGTGCATATATTTTAGGTAAAGAGATGCACCTCTTCGCACAGGTCTTTGGGGTTGAAGCCATTATATGGTTCAGTTGTTCTGAGCAGTATATAACCCACCCTCAGACTACATGGTGATGAGTGAGCTATTAACATCGATAATGTGGAGAGAGAGAGAGAGAGAGAGAGAGAGAGAGAGAGAGAGAGAGAAGAGTAAGTTAAATAAATGGCATTGTACTTTGCAACATGCCCAGTCACCCCTTAAGCAAATATAAGGTTTTTAAAAAGGGGGGAGGGTTGCAGGAGATTGGGGCCCAATGTAAAAGACCTGATGCTTGGGGGGTGCTCCCTAACAACATCTCTATACTCAGACTCAGCCCATTTTCCAGCTCACATTTCAACCTGCCTTTAAGTTGCACAAACGCATCTTTAGAGACAACCCAAAAGTGCTGAATAGTACTGTCTGTGTTACAGCCTGTCCTGGATGGTACCATTTCAGACTGCAGGCGGGTACATCCAGGCTGAATGCTTTTGCATTCTATGCACACAGAAAGCTAACGTAAATAAGAAGATTTCTGGCTTTTCACATCCCTCTGGTGCATGTGAATAAGTCAAAACAGTTTGAAAATGGTCTGGGGAAGTCCTATTTGCATGTTGGCATGGTGTTCATAAATACTTAATTCTCATATACACCATACTTTCCAATATTTAAACGCCACAGTATTTACCACTAGGTGTCACCACAGCCATTGGCATAATGGCTTTAAAACAACACACGTTTCAGGCTGTGACTTACCTGGTAGTAAGTGTCACTGGATTCAGTGGGGATTACTTTTGAATAGCTATGGCTGGGAATTCTGAATCGGGGTTGTTTCTGAAAGTGTTTGCTATTAACGAAGAGTTCAGAGTTATGCAAAACTGAAGTCTGGATTTCGACAGAATAAACATGCCTTTTCTTGTCCTGCTTCTCTCTTTACTCTTTGTGTTGAGCCACTTCCTGGTTGAGTCTGTGTTCCCTCAACCCATGTCCTTCCTCCGTGTCACTAACCTCCTGCCTGATCTTCTGACTGTATTGTTACAGGGACCATAGCTAAGTGATGGAGCAGGTGCCTTGTATGCAGAAAATCCTAGATTTGGTCCCTGGTGTCTCAAGTTAAAAGGAGACTAGCTTGCAGATGTCAGAAACAATATCTGCATAGGAGTCTGAGACCCTGGGGAGGCACTGCCTGTCAGAGTAGGCCATGCCTGGTGAGATAGACCTTCGGGTGGCCAGATTACCAATGAACTGACAGTAGTACAAGATGATCTGAGGGCTCTTCATCTTCCTTGTTCTATTCACCTTCTTTATATGTAAAAGATGGAGACCCCCCCTTTTTTTGCTTACAGGTCTGCTTACTCTGCCCAGGTACAGTGAGTTTGAAGGCCAGTGATGCCTCCTCTACTGGATCTGATGCAGGCTCAGGTTGCTGGGAATGCCTGGCCAGAGAGAGGAGTTTAACACTCTCCTCACTGACTGGGAACTGGATCCAAGCCTGTCTGCAGGTTGGCCAATGGCAGGCAAGCTTGGAGGCAGGATTTCCATTGGGGATGAGCCCAATGAAACAGGTAGACTTCTTTTGGGTCTGCCCCTAGAGTATTTGAGATGGCCTGCCCTGAACCCAGCACTTGGTTTTCCATGCCAGATCTCCCACTCATCCATACCCTTTTGTTTAAGATGTGTATCGTGTATTTTTGACCTTGCTATGTCATTGTTGATTGCCATGTTCAGGGCTGGGCAGAGATTGTCCTCCAGGCAAATTGGCTCCAGCCTGGAGATACTGCCTATCTCATAGCAATTTTGGTACTTTAAGCATTGGGTAAACATTAGTCTTCGATAGAGAAGAGGTCTCTGCCTGCCCCTCTAGTGATAGGGTATCCTGTTAAAGGGATCTGGGAGGAGTTGCTTTTGTCCAGATGCCCAGGCAGGGTCAGGGTCCTATAGCACTCCTCAAGACAACAATCCCTGTCGGGGTCCCCCTATTTGATGTACATCAGAGAAATGCCTCCTGCTGGATTTACACTTGGTTTCACTGCTGGCAGGTGGGCTGGAAGTCAATGGTGGCCCAACAAATAATCTTGCAATGTGGTTACAATGCCTGCTGGTGATTTTTATATGTGTATGTTGTTTTATGTCCATTAAATATATTTGCTACTTAAAGGTTCTGAGGTCGGTTCCCACTGTTCAAGTAGGTACTAATCAAAATGAAGGAAGAGAGAGCATGAATGAACTGAAATTGTTTCAGTTGTCCAGGATTTAAACAGAGTTTACTTGTATTGTTCCTCACCAGAGGCAATCATTTCAATCAGAGAACAGACAAAATTGTTATCTATACTGTCAGGTACATTTTCTGAACTTTGACCAAGCTATAGATCACCCACAGTTGATATGTATCCATCTGACCTTGTTTGCTCAATACAGAAGTTGAGCAAAAAATGAAGAAACATTATACAGATCAGCTGGCAGGGCTGGGGTGGAATCTAGAGTACATTATAAACTTATTTTTGCTGAAATAACACTGGAGAAATATCTTCTCTCTTATAGCCTGAAATTCATTTCCCAGGAATTTTCACATAGTTTTGTTGTCGCTTCGTAAATCACTGAGCTATATAGTGCAAGATAAACAGGTAACATTATTGACATTTTCTATGGGCAGGCTTGCTCCAAATCTGTAGAATTCAGCAGATCATTAATCTTATTTCACAAACTCCACAAGGCAGGGCCTCTGCAGAGTTTGTTTGTATCTCCAGAGATGTTGAGAGTGCCAGTTGTGACTCTATAATTAAGGCTGACTTCCATTTTGCATTTCAGCAAGGCTTTCACATTCTCACCTCTTAACAATGAAACAGAAATTCCTCACCAACAGGTAATAGATCTATCCTAGGGTAACAAGCTTTCTGTGTATGTGTGAGAAATTTGAATGAGTTTATTAAAGATGCTGGAATTCCAGTGTCCATTGATACTAATTTTTTTTCCATATCTGAGAATATAGGTCCAGAGATTGTAAACAAATCTCCCTCCCACATTTTCAGAGCCCAGGGTGAAAATATAGACTATGATTAAACACTATTGTAGAGAAATTGACTTACATTCCTGAGCAGAGTTTATGGAAAGAAAAAGATGCAGCATTATCAAGATACCTGATAATGGAGCAGCAAACTCTTAAAGCATCCTGTGGACAAAATCAACTGACATTTTGCTAGAGTGGAAAATCTGTGGCATCTGGCACAACATAATCATTGATTCTCTGTGAGAGGTCCAGGAGCAATGCTAAAGGGTTTAGTTTTCATTCGAAGAGAATGTACTGGAGACTCAAGGTGGCTTTGCAATGTTTGCTTTACTTATAAATATACAAACAGAGAACGGTGGAAACAAATAAATTCCTAAGCAAAACTGCCAATCCTGTAGCAGAGCTCTGAAGAGCTAACCAAATCTTTACCCTATTTCTAGCTAACACCAAGATATGCACAGGTGTTTTGCACAAGCTCCTTTTGTAGTGTGGTGCCATTAGACCAGAATGTCACTAATTCACCAGGAAACTTTGTTACCAACTTTGGAACAAACCAGGATCTTAAGTCATGGAGCCAAGTTTAAGATCATGACTTGTTATGGACCTATTAACTACTATGCTTAGTTGGAGATTTCCAGCTAGGAATTGGAGAAGAGATTTGATTTTGTGTGCATGAGGAATTACTAATTTTCACTTCTCAAACAACTATATAATCTGAAACAAAGCTATCCTTTGAAATTCACACTTTGCTGAATTGATGATGCAGTTCTCCCAGCAACTAATGTGTGTAAAATGCATATATTAGTGAAGATAACATTTAGATTGCATTAAATTAAGGGAAAGTGCTTGCAAAAATGCCAAAACTGCATATAAAATATGTTTATTTGGAGAAATAAACCATTTGCACTAAAATGGTGATGGATTCTCATAACAATTTTTTCCCCAATTGCAAAGTATTGCAGAGGTGTGGAGAACTGGAGATGGAAAAACGAGAAACTGGGAGAAACCAAAACTGACAGATTCACCTGTCCCTGTTTCCAGCTTTAATTGCTTCTAGTCATGAAGACAGAAAAGAATAACTAAATGTGCTTGTAAAGGGCTCATGCATATATTACTTATTGAACCAATATATGATAATCTGTACTGGACCAGGTAACTGTATCTGTAAAGTAACCAGATTTTTATTTAATGAAGTAGATAAATTCCTTCATGTGAAACATTGACAAGATCTAATTTGTTTCTGAAGGAAGTAAGTTATTATTGAGGATGTTCAACCATTATTGACATGTTGTTTTTGAGAGGAAGAAAAATAGCTTGTGGCCACAACACTAATGAACAAATATAGCAACCGCAGGAGGTCTTATTTTTTGTACTTGTTCTTTGCAATGTAGGAAACTATTTTCCAGAATGGCTCTTTAAGCTCTGCAGGAGAACACTTTACAGAGAGAGGAGGTCTTTGAAAAATTGCTTGGAGGGACTGCTGGTTTGACAGAGGCTAGGTTTTCTCCAGGCCTCTGACTGAAGTTCTATGACTTACCTCTAAGAGCCATGCATGGTTTTGATGCCAAAAAGGGCTACAGTTTCACTATGAATTCTTATCAAGTCATAGAGAATGAGAGGCTAAACAGTGTCCATCAATACCACAAAGAAACGTGCTTCATTTTTAAAATGAATTTGGAGAGCGTTAAGAGTTTGACAATGCAAGTGGCACAACACATATAATCCTGGTGCAAAATAATATAATGTAGCATCTCAACATTAATCCTATGTCTGCTTGCTGGAAGTAATGAACAGGAATGAAACCTGTGTACTCCAATACATCTAGAGATGGAAATAGGTATTTGCCTAACGATGTTGAAGCATCCCATGACTGGAGGGGAAAATCTACAAACCAAATGCCCTTGACCATTTTGCATTAGTTGCCTGCTTTGAACCCCCACTAATTGTTTTCCCACCTCTACTTTTATATAACATAAGAGCCCTGCTGTATCATGTCAAATGTCCAGAGGGCTGAAAAAGGCTCTGCATCCTTTCTTTAAGCCTTCCTTAGCTAAATGAGGCTGTGGCCTACTCCTGGCAATTGCCACATAATTGATAGCATCTCCATGCTATCAATTATGAAGAAGTTCCCAAGTTCACTCCCAATTGTCTCTAGGTAGGGCTGGGAGACTCCCATCTAAAGCCCCAGAGAGCCACCACCAGTTACCACAGAGAATACTGAGCTCGATGGGCCAGTGGTTTGACGCAGTATAAGGCAGCTTCCCGTGTTCCTGTGTTTACTAGCTCTCTTCAGTTGTCAGGGAGTTCTTAGGCCCATACATTGATGCAAAAGTTTCAGATCCAGAGGCAGTTTGGAATGTGAAGGGGAAAAGATGCTTGTCATAGGAATCAAGTCACACAGCCACAAAAATGAGGAGGGACAATTCTAAGAAGCTCTCTTTCTCTCTCCCACAGGGGCAGGATCATGCTCCTTTTCCCAAGCCAAGTCCAAGGAGTAGGAGGCAAAATCTTGTAGCTGTCACCATCCTTAAGCACATGCTATCTGTCTATCAGAGAACAAACAGCAAGGACAAGAACGATGACACGCCTGCAGTATTCCCAAGCCCTGAACATGACATGCTGTAGACAGTCATTGGCGGGTCCTTTACAATGACTTTGTCTGTATATATTTATCAGTTATCTCTAACTTAGCAGTGTTTTTTTTCAGGCGGACATTCTTACATGTTAATTTCCTTTTAAAGAAATGTAAGCCCCAAGAGCAATTTAATGTGAAGGACATTGATCTTAAACATTTGTGTCTCACTTAATTCTATTTTCCAACTATTATTTTTTGTTAACGTCAAGGCCTTGCGGGGGGCGGGGGGGGGGAGAGGAGAGAAAAGCTATTTTAGAAACATTCCGGCAGTCTTAATCAATACAGTGTAAATGGAACGACCATAATGGGCTGTTCCGTCAAGAAAGCGTCCATCAGATCACATCACATTTAACACGACACAGAGCTAACATTGTTAGTGTGTGCATGTGTGAGAGCTTGAGAGCATTCTCCTGTCACTCAGCCATCACAGTAACCTGCCACCTCTCATTATATATGGAGAGCTTAATGGAACACACATCGTGGGAAACCAGCTGATAGCACAACACTCTGCCACAAGGGATATATAAAATTTGAGACCTGAGCTTTCTCTATTGCTATTATCCTGGTAAGCAATCTGAAAGCTGCTAGAGCAGCATGATTAGAAGCTGTGGAGCAATGGCTGCACCTTGCCAGCATTTCTTGAGGGACACAGAGGAGGAAATAATTTTTTTTAAAGAGTCTACCCTTTCAGCTGACTTTGGTGAAAATGACGGACCCATAAAGGGACTGCATGCCTACCCAAACCCCCAACTTAAAATGCATATATCATACATTTAAAGCACATGACTTTCCTCAAAGAATGTGGGGAAGTGTAACTTGTAAAGGGTGCTGGTAATTGTAGCTCTGTAGAGGGGTAAACTACAGTTCTCATGTTTCTTTGTGGGGAAGCCATCTTCTTTCAGTGTGAATGATGTGGCTGAAGGTTTTTAAGAAGACCACAGTTTACAACCAGCACCATCATTTCTTGCTTGGTTTGAACTTGGAGAATATTCAAGTTTATATTCACAGATCACTGGTCTATTGAAACAAGCAGTGTCATATGATGGGCAAATGACACTGAAGGATTGACCTGTCCTTCCCCCATCAATGAGGTACCAGTAAAGCCCTGAGTAGAAGAATGAACTAGGCACCAGCAGCATATAAAAGAGGAGAAAGTATTGTAGTGACAGATTTAACATCCAGGCTCCAAGTGTAGCTCATGCATTGTGAATGGAGCCTTCATTTATATAAGCTGTAGGTGCAGAAATTTGCACAGATCATACAGAAAAGACCTGTACCTGCAAAGGCTCAGAGTGTCTGCTTTGATCTATTTTTATTTATGGGGAGATGGGAGAGCCTAAAAAGAAAAGAAAAGAAAAGAAAAAGCAAATAAAGTCTTTAACTGTTCACCATTTCTTCCATTTATTATCCCTGATCATCCAAGTGAAATTTTGCTTATTTAGTTTCCCCCCTCCTATGGTTCCATAATAAGGGCCTGAGGCTGATAACAGATTTCAAATATATGATACATGCAGTGGGAAAGTGCATTCATGCCAGGACTTTATTTCTCCTTCAGATCTTATGGTGGAGCCATATGCCTGCAACATAACAAGGAAAACAATGCACCAAAGTCCAGCTGCATGCACAATGAGGACCAACATGTGCTTAGCCATTTTTTTAGCCCCTGGTCCATATGATATGAAAGTAAATATGCAAAAATAAAAGGAATGCAAATTATTTTAAATAGAGGATCCTTTAAAGGAAAAGCAGAACACACCGGATCCAGCCAGTCCAAACAAGAAAGTTTAGTGGCCTTTTGGATGAATTATTGCTATGAGGTCAGTTAATGTGGTCACTTTCTCCTCTATATTACACACTTCCAGCACCTGCAGGGATACGTTTACATTTGGAAAGTCGCTTGTGAACCAGATACAACCACCACCTCCTGTGATTATGGCAGCAGAAGAATGTGGCCCCATGACTGTGGACATTGCTGGTGAGGAGAACCAAGTATCACATTAATCTCATTCAGGAACTCTAATACCCAGTCAGGGCAGGAACACAACAAGAGTAATCAAGTCCTCATTCTTGTCTCAAGGCAGGGTCATCTCCATTTTCCTTCCACTGCAGCTCAAACCATCTAGTTCAAACAAATGAGCTGTAATGGACCCAGTGTACTACATCTTCAGAACACATCCCTGTAGGTCACCAAACAGGACAGTTGTCCAACATGCTACAGGTATATTTTGGGTATATAAAAAATGGAAGCTGAGATTTCAGAAAATGGTGCCTGAGAGGTTCTATGTATGCATCAGTGAGTATCACTGAAACTAGGTGAAGGGCTGCAACTATTTGGAGTAGCAGCTGCCGTGGGAATTGCTGAAAAGATGTGGTGAATCTCTTCCTTTACAATTTTTCTCTTACATTTCATCTTTACATTGTGTGTTGATCAGACAGCTGGTCTTGCTGTGATTGTTCCTGCTGCTGCTTCATCAGTTGGTGGTCCCTGAAGTAGACTATATAGCAGCAGGAAACTTTCCTAGTTTAATACTATTTTAAGTTTCTATTAAGCATTCTAGCAGACATCTTGCTTCTAAAATAGGTTACTCTCCTGAGTATTATAATGATTTTAGCACCTTCTTTTGCAGCCTTTTGTCTGCTCAAAATTACTGGGAAAGGAATGTGTTTTAAATTGGAAAGCATTTGAATGATTTTAAAATGAAAAGCACTGTTTCTTGATTTCAGTAAATTCTGTTCCAAAATTTCAGTAAGAGCCAGCATCCTTCCCATAGTAGATGCTGTATGAAACATTTGAAGCACTAATTCTGCTTTAAGTGGAAAGAGTTCCAGCTGGTATATAGTTGTCATTTGACAGCAGGAGTCTTGAATTCACACCAGTAGCTGCTGCATCGTTTGGAGTGGACCAAAGATTCCAGAATCTTAATTGGTTGCTTCGCTTCATGGCCTTCCATTCCCCACCACGGGTGGCTGAGAAGTTGTGCACTGAATAGAGCAGCCTTCACCAACCTGGTGCCCTCCTGGTCTTTTAGACTCAACTTCCACCAGCCCTAGTCAGACTTCCCTAAATGTAAGTCAGAAAAGTCAGAGATGTTGCAGACTTACCTTGCTCTTGCATACAAATGAGACATTTTGTAGGTAACACTAGCAGTAGCTCAGCATTTTGTTACATTTCCATCTGTTACAGATTGGGCACATACTAATGACTCTTCCTTTTCAACAAGACTTTCAGGTTGGAGGTTTTTATCCCAGTCCGTGGGCATCTCCAGACTGTTGCTATTTTCTGAGTGGGATTCAGACACATACCGGCAAATTTAGGCTTCACTACTATAGATGGCTGAGAGGTCTTGAGCAGCATGCCTCCTTCCCCAAAATTGAAGGAAAGTGTTGGAAAATTGCCCTTTCATGCAATATCACATTTCCCACAAACAAAACAGAATGAACGCCCAATAAACAGCTAGCACCATCTGGTCAGGATGAATGTTCATTAAAAAAAAAAGTCACATTGAAGAGCCCTGTACCCATATCGGATTTGAAATCGATTTTTAATATATAAAACTGGCCTTCAGAAGGTTTTCCAGAACATAATGCGGCCCTTGGACTGTAGCAGAAGGAATCCAGGTAGCCAGCCATACTCTCTGGTGTCTGAGTGCTGGCATGTTCTTCTGGGATTGGATGCATAAGCATGTCAGTCAGTGATCTGGCAATCTTCTCCTACTTCCTCACTTGAGTAAGAGAAAATATTGCTGCTCCTCATAATAATTAAGGCAGAAATACTAGCAGTGGGATATTCTGAGGGAAGGGGAGAAGGAGAGTCCAGGTAGTCTTTCCTTCTCTCATTAGAAACTGTAGCATTGGGAAAGCAACATCCCATTAAAGCTCTTAATAGCAAATGGCTCTGTTTGGTGAGGCTGCTGGTGCCTTCTCCCCAAGTTCCATGCAAACCTTCTGTCAGGAGAATGGAGTGAATGTGGGGAGCAAAGAACAGAGGATCCTCTCACAATTTTGGAGAAACCAGCCAGTCAACATATCAAGAAGGCATAAAGCTCACATCATCCCTAACACTGACCATGCTTTGTGGGGTTGATGGGAGAGTCCAAGAACTGAAGCTCTATAGCTGAACAGTCAGGAGATGTACTCCTATCTAATCTGGTTCAGATTTACCAACATGCATTATGGCTGTGAAAACATAAGAACATAAGATGAACCTTATGGATCAGGCCAATGGCTCATCCCGTCTAGCATCCTGTTTTCACAGTGGCTGACATGCAAGAAGCTCACAAGCTGGTCATCAATGCAACAGCATGAAACTCCTCCCAACTCAGTGGTCATCGTATTGACACAATTGACACAGAGTGTACTTGAAATCATAAAGAATCTCTTTCTCTCTTTTCTTTGGCTCTCAAACAATTTCTGTTGTTCTTTCATCACATAGGTAATCTATTCATTAATCCAAAACATGGTTCTTGCCTGTTCTTCATTACTAAAAGTAATCTCTTGCAAAAATGTGATGCATAATGAAACGGCAGAGTAATGAAACAACACACAATGACCAATAAACTATTGATAGGCAGTGGAACTTCATGGCCCAGGAGGCTGACCCAAAGGGCTGGGTGAATAGAGTGTCTTGCATAGTGGGGTGGTGGGTGGTAGTGGGAAGGCTGATATTTACCTTCAGCAGCCCACCATTCTGCAAAAGGCTAAGGTCGGTTTTTGTCTCTTCAATGAATTTTCACTAGCTTTCTCAATTGGCTGCAAAACTGATTAGCAGTAGGTACTGCTGTTAAACTCAGTCATTCATGACTTCACCAGATGGGTTTGCTTCCAGGCCAATGACAGCCTTTGCATTGTTTTTCTTCTTTCTTGGAGCAAGCACCAGTGCAATTTAAAAAAAGGCATAATAAAGCTGCTCGTCTATAAGCAAATGCCTGTTATACCCCCACCCCCACCCCCACTGTAAGCACAGGGGGTGCAGAATAGCGTATGAAGTACTTGCATCACAATAAACATGCATTCAGTTATCTATCATACGTGTTTCCCTCTGCAAAAAAAAATTATTATGCTCCCGTTTTCTAAAATTAGATTGCATCCTTGCTTATGGTTACCAACTTGCCATAGAAAAAGAAGAGAGCATTTGCATAATCACAACAGAGGACATCCATCTGCATATGTTAATGTTTATGCAAATTAATAAATAATTACTATAATTTAAATATAAATTCAATGCATCCTGCCATAGCGGGAGAGGCACCAGGTGTCTTGTGGACCTGCTTGATCTGCTGATCTGGTACTGTTCATGGTTGATAGCCAATTTCAAGGTCCCTGATCATCCTTTTTATCCTTCCTTAGCTTTTACCCACACTTGAATGGCATGCTTTCACAACAAAGGACTGCCTCTGTGAAGTAGGACACATGGCTGTCCTGTCATTCCTGCTTGCCAACTGCTTTGCCCTTTACAGGTTTGCTTTGTAGTTCAGTAGGACATGCTGATGTTATGTTCTAACAAAGTTGCATGCTTGTGAGGTGCTGTTCATCTAGGCCTTGAGAAGATTGGCCTTTGATGCGAGTCCAGCAGCAGGGAGATCGAGTGTCCAAACAGCTAAGGGTGGGTGAAGCAGGGTGAAGAAGCGGCAGAGCTCAGTTAAACACCTAAACAAGGAACAGGGAACCTGTGTAGATGGTGTTGGGCTCTAAGTGCCATAAGCCTCAGCCAGCGTAGCCATGGATGATGGCAGTTGCGGCCCAGGTCCAGTAGGTGTCCAAAGCCTCAGTCCCGGCTGTAAGTTTAGCTTAAAAAAATCAGAACCAGCATCTTCTGTATCCTCTGCCAGATGGGTCTGAGCAGCCTTAGGTGACTGGAGAAGTGATGGAGTTGAGGGTTCTAGTTCGTTCTTTGAGAAGTTTGAACCCACAGGATGAAACAGGCATGAACTCCTTTTTCATCAGACAGCTAGCAGCACCTTCTTCCCCTGGCTGTCCTCCTGACCCAGCTCCACAAAAGCCTCATCTGCATCAGAAATACTCTCCAAGGCAGCTTTAAGTCTGAGACATGATGACTGAGCTTGCCCTAAAAACCTATTTGTTCTAATTCTCTTTTAATTGCTTGCAAGCCACAGGGGGATTTCAGCAGATCATCATTAGATGACTGCAGATGAATTTGAGAAGTGGGAAACATTGGACAGAGACGGATGGGGAAAAGTGTAGACAATATCCCCAAGGATGGGGTTCCTCTGTTAAAAACACAACAAAACCTGCTTGATAAAAGCAACATTTATTAGGGAGATGCCTCTTGTTTAATTGCATTGGTTCCTAGGAATTCTGATGACTGCTGGCATCTGCACCTTACTTATTTGCTAGTGGGGTTTTGTGACATATTTCTATGGCTACATCTTATTGCTGTCTTCTACTCCCAGCTGTGAACTGAGGTCAGCATTTCCCTGCTGGTACTCCTTAATTAACTATTTCTCCAAATTCAGTTGTTATGGTGACACAATTGGGGTAAAGATATTTGTATCTTTATTCCTGAGATCTCTCTTCCTATATATTTACAAATGTATTGCACAAACATATTAGATAATCATCAATGGTTTGGTTTTTTTAAAAAGTGCTATATTTATGAATGGAATTTAAAAAAGAACTCTAATTGTCTTTCGGTCATACAATATTATTAGAAGGAGCCCTCGGACCATTTCTGATTTGCATATATATGTGTGTGTGTATGTTTTGTGACACATTCTTATTTATTTGAAAAGAGCTAATTATAATGTGCATTGTGCATAATTGCAGTTTTAATTATTTGTCACATTGACCTTTACAGATTGATGTGCAATGTGAACAATTCATTAGAATATAAAAGGAATACCCATGCTCAGGAGAATGCTAGTCTTGAATGAAAAGAAAAGAAAGATACTACAAACTTAGAACTAGATTTTAGTTATATAGACACAGTTTAATGTGTGCCATCTATTCAAGTTTAATGTAATGTTTCCCAATTAAAGAAATAAAATAAAAGTAGAAAATATCAACTATGTATGCAAAGCCAGTATAATAAGGAAAACATAATATATGGTTGGATGCTATTATAAAATATGTTATTCTGGAACAGTATGAAAGCCCACACAATTATGTGCATGTTATCTATTTCTCCTCCTTCTGATATGTGCCAAGTTGATCAAACAGTAGCATTCCAAACCACTGTGAGATTCCAAAACTACTGGATCTGTGGCTTGCTTCCAATAAGCAGATATACATGAAGCAGTATTGGTGATTAAATTCACAGTCACTTTTAGATCAGTGACATTTACCAGGCTTGAGTAAAAGTCTTTTTGGGGTCTCGTGGTAGGATGCAACCCTTCATCTCATTCATTAGGTTAATCATCATCATCATCATCATCATCATCATCATTTATTATTTATATCCTGCCCCTCTGGCTGAGTTTCCCCAGCCACTCTGGGCAGCTTCCAACAGAACACTAAAATACAATAACCTATTAAACATTAAAAGCTTTCCTAATCAGGGCTGCCTTCAGATGTCTTCTAAAAGTTTGGTAGTTATTTTTCTCTTTGACATCTGGTAGGAAGGGGTTCCACAGGGCGGGTGCCACTACCGAGAAGGCCCTCTGCCTGGTTCCCTGTAACTTGGCTTCTCGTAGCGAGGGAACCTCCAGAAGGCCCTCGGCCCTGGACCTCAGTGTCCAGGCAGAACGATGCAGGTGGATACGCTTCTTCTTCTGGTTTCAATGCTATACACACATGGGAGTCAACGAAGTCAATG